>NC_041384.1:193655620-193684865 GCF_002162155.2 Triticum dicoccoides | reverse complement strand
TCCGCCGGCCTCTGGGAACCACCGCCACCGCCGCCCCCTGGATGATAGGCCCGCATGCCGTGCCAAGCACCTCTGGAACAACAATGGCGGATCTGAGCACAGGCCTTGACGGGGGCGGCGACCCCCCAGAAGAGGAGGAAGAGGACTCCGCCGAGAGGGAGACCCGCGAGGCCATGGAGGCGAGAGGGACGATCTGGTGGCCGCCGCCGCCGGAGTGGCCGCCGGCGCAGAGAGAGGGGAAGGGGCGCTCAAAATCATAGCAGTTATAGCATAGAATATAAACTCTTAATTATGATGAATATGAAAAATATAATGATACAATATCATTGACTTTAGGGCATATTTCCAACAGTAGCTTCCTCCGATCTAGGACTAGAAGACGGGAGACTTCTTGGGCGATAAATGGTGGTTCAGCAATGTTTGTGTCAAGGAGTTTACGCAGTATGTTCTTCCTTCGGCGGCGGGTTGCTCCCTTGCCCTCGTAGCATCGATGGCAGTTCCTGGGGTTCGCTGAGGAGTTTGATGGTCAAACTTGCTTGGTGCATTCGTATCCTATTAGTTGTTTGTAGCTTCTTGTATCTTTGCCGCTTTTTTCTGTTTTTTTAATTTGTTGTAACCTATGTAACTTTGTTGTGGTGGTTGCTTTATACTATAGACTGGAGAAACACTTTTCCGTCATGGTTGCCTTTGTTTTATACTCTATTTAACAATTAATAAAAATAATTGTGCGCATAGTAATGCTAGAGAGGTCGCGAGTGTTAACCTCCTTTTCAGAAAAAAAAAAGCCATATCAAACCAAGTAAACAGTTCGCCTCACGCAACGAAACCCATGTAGAATATCTTATCACTAGAGTTCTCTTTACCTAACAAGGTCATGGTGCGTCAATCCTGAGTAAGAAGCTCTTCTAAAATATGGGGGTGAATGGTCTTCAGATGCTCAAAGCCATCACTGCCCATGATTGCCTTCAAGTTTTGAAACGACCCGAGGAACTGGAAACATGCCTTCTTGACCCCATCACAACCATGTTGCTTAGCAAATGCCAATGTAGTTGCCACCGTAATAGTGTCGATGTGGTTGCACAACATATTTGTGCAAATCAACTTTAGCCTCTGTAAATCGTACCTATCTGCCGCAACAAACAAATGTTGAGCCACCTCTTTGATTCCGCTGTCATCTATATGGGGCAACGAATCAGTGTAGATAAAGTAGAGCATCATCCTGAAAACTCTTGGTTCCATGCCATTGATCCGTATACATGTTGCATCATTCTCCTTCATTGGACCGAAGAGCTGCGCCATGAACACCGACGAGCGAGCTACCAGCAAGCGCCTGTGCGCGGCGAACATCTCTCCACTAACCTCAAAAATCACGTCGGCACCCTGGCCGGTCTCCAGGATACGGCCAAACTGATGAGCCAGTCCACAAGGCGGCGCCATACCGAGTGGTATCGTGGGCTGCCTGCGGATTCCCTTGGCGATGCTAACATCACATCTAATGTTGAAACAATTGTCTTCAACATATGTCGAACTGTCCAATTCATCCCTTCTGATAAACCTTGGAAACTCAATGGTGTGTCCTTGGGCAGAGCATGTGAATGTATGACATGCTGTCGTGTATTTTATCACCGGTTTACCCACCTGGTCTAGCAGGCTAAACCTGCATCTGACCTTGACCTGCGTAGCATCACTGTGATGAAGACGTAGCGAAATAGATATCCAATCGGCACAATCCGTGCTCCTGCCATCAGGATAGTATATGATTTTCCAGGTATGCCCTCCAACACTGAATAGGCCGGATGGAATCTGCCTGCAAACACCGAGTCCAAGGGTATGGGAGTATCCCTGAACTGTGAGGACGTGTGACCCGGACACACCTTCGGCGACAATGGACGATGATGTGTGCGCCGGCGTGTCACCACCGGCAAGGTCATGCTCTGAAGACCTAAGCATGTCCTGTGGAACATCAACATTCGCGACTAGCACCTCTAGAATATTTGGCTGACTGGTCTTGATGTTCTCAAAGGCATCACTCCTTATGGCTGTCTTAAGGTTTTGAAACGACGTGAGGAACTGGAAGCATGCCTTCTTAAGCTCAAGACAACCATGCTGGCCAGCAAATGCCAACACAGTCATCACCATGCTTGTGTCGATGCAGCTGCACAATGCGTTCTGGCAAATCAACTTGAGTTTCTTGAGGTTATACCTATCTGCCGCGACAAACAAAAGTTGAGCCATCTCCATGGATTCGCCATCGTCTATCTCGGGCAACGAATCGGTGTAGATAAAGTGAAGCATGGCCTTGAAGACCCTTGGTTCCATGTCATGGATCCGTATACATGTGGTGTCAGACTCCTTGAACAAAAGAGACTGCGCCATGAACACGGAAGACCGAGCAGCGAGCAGGCACCAATGAGCAGCATACGTGCTGCCGCGGACCTCGAAAGTCACATCCGCCGCCTCGCCGGTCGCAAGGATACGGGCAAGTTGCTCATGCATGTCTGAAGGTGGCGCCGTGACGAGCTGCCGTGCCGTGTCCTCTTGGGTGAGGACGTCAGTGACGGTGACATCGCATCTGACGCTGAAACAGTCGTCGGCCAAATACGTCGACTGCTCCAGTTGACTTCGTTTGATGAATCTAACACACACAGGTCCTTGCCCTTGGTCGATGCATGTGCGTGCCCGGCATAGCCGAGTGGTGTACTCTGGCGCCGGTCTGCCGAGCTGATCCAGTAGGCTGAAGCTGCATCTCACTTTGAAGCTGAGTACATGGTCGGCGGTGTCACTGAGGAGTAGCCCGATGGATATCCAGTCGCTGGCCCGTGCAAGGATAGCGTCGGGATAGTACATCATGTTCCAGGTGTGCCCTCCGACTACGAAACTGTCGGATTTGATGGACTTGCCGACGCCGAGTCCCAAGGTGTCTGAGTAACCCCTGACTGTAAGCACGTGCGATCCGGACATAACTGCAGCGGCAATGGTGGACGCGGTGTGCGCCGGCGCGTCGCCGACAGGCCCAGGAAAGCTAAACATACTAGCTAGCTCGGGTCGCCCGATCGGTCTAGCAGCAGCCGGCCGGATTGGTTGAATAGGAAGAGATTGATAACAGCGCTTAAGGGAAGCGAAGAACACCGTAGCCTATATGCATCGATCGATCTTTTCCCTTATTATATTTATATATAAATAATACTACGTGTTGTACACTGCCCTGGCCGTCCTTTTCCGAGTCAAATTAACTAAAAACACTCACTCGGACCAGATGTGTTGAGTAACATGATGGTATTACAAAAGACGAGTTAGACTAGAAAATATTTTGGCTTGCCTTGTACTTCAAATAGATTATGTACTTCTATATATATGCCCACGAGGCTCAAGCAATACAATGAACTATTCCACCAAATCCCTCTCACCCTTTTAACATGGTAAAGTTTTCGGGTTCTAAACCCTAGCTACCGCCGCTTCTGCACCCGCGCGCCGCACCCGGGGCGGTCTGCCTCCATGATCACCGCTGGGGGCCACGCCGCCCGTACGTAGGGTTCGTCCGTCGGCCGTGTTGGTCGGCTGCCCTAAAGAGTCTTATTTTTCACGAGCCCTTGCTTCGCGGTTTTCTCTCTCCCACCGGTCATCTTAATCGGTGATTTCTTTTTGGTTTTTCGATCCAATCTTGATCGGTTTGCGTCGCCCACTGCCGTCGTCGACCCCGTGCGCCTCTACTCCAACCCCGACGCGATCGGCCGACTTCTTCATCGACCCATCGGCCTCGCGTGTCGTCCGTGCGTCTGCCCGCCGGTCGCCCCGACCCGGCGGCCTCGCGTCATGCGGCGGCCCTTCACCGCCGCCGTTCGCGCGCCGGCCCGCCCGTCGATCTCCGGAGGCCGTTACCGCCCTGTTCCGACCGGGACTCCTGCATCACTCCGACCCAGCGGCCTCGCGCCATATGGCGGCCAATCATAGCCGCCCTGCCGCCCGCCGTCGCCGGCTTCATCTCGGACTCCGCCGCCACCCCGTCTCCACCGAGCAGCGTCCCCGACCTTGCGTGCGATCGGATTGATCACCCGCCCGCCGCCGTGATCCGCCTCATCTACGCCGTGCGACAGACCTGGCCCGTCGGTTGCGCGCGCCTCCGCATGCCCTATGAAGACTGTCCCGAGTTCAGCGCACCCCTCTACCGATGGAGCAACGGGCTGCAGCTGCGTCGCCCCATCAAGCCGCAGCGCTGCCGCCCCGTGGTTCTTCTCCTGACTGCATCGACCCGCGTCACCGCTGCGTCGCCCTTCGGGCCGTAGTGCCGTGGCCCGCAGTCCACCACCGCCCAGGGGCCATCCGCTCCAGGCCGTCCCCGTGGCTGCACCGACCCTCACGCCGCCGCTGCGTCGCCTCGTCGGGCCGCAGCGAGCGTGGCACGCGGTCCACGCCGCTGTCCCAAGGCCGTCCCCGCGGTTGCACCGACCCGCGTTTCGCCGCCGCGTCGCCCCTTCGGGCTGTAGCGCCGCGGCCTGCGGTCCCTACGACCGCTCCGAGGTCTTCCGCCGTTGCCCTGACCTGCCCGCCGCCGCTGCGCGTCGACTTCTCGTGGTATGCGCCACGCTGCCTCCCTTGGCGCAGGAACGCCATCGTCCGCGCCGGTCTTCATCACGCTGTCAGGGTTCTTCGCCTACTTCGAGCACCGCTGCCGCATTCCTAACCTAGCCGCCGCCGTCGTCAGGCCGCCATCGCCGCTCTTCTTTGGCCGCCGCCGCCGCCCGTCCACCCCCTTCATCTTCGTCCAAGCACCAGCCCGTCGCCAGCATCGCCGTCATCTACCCTGACCACTTCGTCTACTTCGACCACCTTTGGTGACATCGGCCCCACGCCGATGGACGCCGCAATCATCGTCGAGTTCCTCTCTGCTGGCCCCTCCGATTTCTCCGACATGGCGTACAGCTCATGTAGGTCCCTCATCTACGCATGCCCGGTGCTGGCAACACCGATGCGTGGCTTCATCCATGAAGTGTCCCTGGGCCTGGCAAGCCTGGTCGGCGCTTCGTTAACTTCGTCTTCGTCCGTCTATGCATGCCCGGTGCTGGCAACACTGGTGCGTGCCTTCATCCATGATGTGTCCTCGGGCTTGGCAAACCCTCCGTGACGCGTCGTCAACATCTTCTCCCCGGCGCACCACTACTTCGACACCACTGAGCCCATGCTAACTCGGTGCCCCCTTGTGCCCGCGGCTCCACGGCGACTTCCTCGACACCGGCCACCCCGACTCGACATCGACCACGACATTCTTCGCACGGCTACCTCGACCATGGCTCCACCACCCACGCTCTCGGCTACATCGACAAACGACACAAAGGGCTATCGCCTGCTTGAGCAACCTCATTGGTTTCCACTCCAACCACGACTCCGTGATGCGTCGACCGTTACGACTGTGTGTGTGTGTGGGGGGGGGGGTGTCCGTCGGCTTGCCTTCGGATTCTTCTCCAGTCTCACCGTCTGCGTCGCTACTGTTGTGACTGCGGGGGGATGTTGAGTAATGTGATTGTATTAGGAAACACAGGTTAGACTAGGAAATATTCTGGCTTGCCTTGTACTCCAAGTAGATCATGTACTCCTATATATATGCCCGCAAGGCTCAAGCAATACAATGAACTATTCCACCAAATCCCTCTCACCCTTTTAACAGGATGCAACCTCCTTGGCTCTCCTTCAAAGCTCAACGATCCAGATTCGACACGATAACACGTCCTACCTGTCCGGGGGCGAACAGGGAGCTCGTAGCTAGAATTTTGGACGCGATTATCTCACGAACGTTAGCTGGGGTGAATTGCCAGCGAACACCTTACTTTTTTTATCTTCAATCATAGTGCTACAACGAATATTGAAATAATAAAAATTACATTCAGATCGATAGACCACCTAGCGACTATTATAAGCACTAAAGCGAGCCGAAGATGCGCCCCTTGTTGAGGATACACATAACAAGTAGCCCACAAAGGGTCCAAAAATCATAAAGCATGGAGTCCACACACGCTGATGGGTTCAGATAAATTTCATACAGACATACTGTCCACTCGGATGACAGTCAATTACTCGGCCTATGACTCACTCGGGTATGCGAAGACCAATAGTCAACAAAGCAGTCATAGCATCATACTCACAGTAAAGGTTTCGTAGTGGGCTGACATTATGGGATTAATGTCCCACTTTTGTAACATAATAGGTGAGGGGTGGCGCACTCTATATAACCGACTCCCCCACCACATAGCTCTGGGGTGCCCTGGCTCTCTCTTTCTCCCACCTCGGGACATAGCTCAGGCATGGAGATCCATTCTTCCCTGAAACTCTCTCACACATTGTAATCCCTGGATTCATACTCAGATAAAAGAAAGTCTCTCCGGAGCACGAGACGTAGTGTTGTTATCTCCACCGTGAGGGGTCCGACCTCGCTAAAAACATTCGTGTCACCCGTTTGCATCTCAATAGATCACACTCCTTTACCCTATCCCTATCTACTGTCGAAATCGCTCTCATGACCAGTGGCCCCCACCATGGGGCATGGCATCTATCGAGCCATCGTGCAAATGGTTTTTTCTTCAATCTTCGGCAACAGATCAACGGCCATCAGGAGAGAGATTGGCTGCTGAAATTTTAGCCATTGTGCCATTCATACAAACAAAAGGACCAGGGAAGTTCATTCGATCTAGTTGTCGTGGGAGTAAGTCTGACAATAGAATAGGGGGTACGTAGGAGGAGGCAAGGTCCTAGCTACGGTGAGGTTGTGCACGCAAGGTTTTACGAGTTCAGGTCCTTCTCGGAGGAAGTAACAATACTATGTCTCGGTGACCGGAGGCTTGGTCGACTGGATTATGCGTGAAAATTATAGGGGGTGCGAACCCTTGTGCCAGAGGAGGGGCGTGGCTTATATAGAGTGTGCCAGGACCCCAGCCACCCACGTTACACAGGGTTCAATGTACATTAAGACAGGGCGCTACTGGTAACGCTAGCTATAAAGAGCTACATATGATCTTTAACACTACCGAGTGAATGCTTGACCGTTGCCATCCTGAGTGACTTTAGACTTTCCATGCTCTGAGTGACTCTTCGTGCGGTCGAATGACTGTATACTGGTCGAGTGGAATTGGGGTATCTGAGTGGTATGTTTGCTCGAGTGGATTGTACTCCAATGTGATCTCATTCGGTATCTTATGTTGGTTCTTGAATGTACTTGACTTTAGGGCAGTGTCCTTGGGAAGGGCATCTAGGTCAGGCCTATTACCCTACCCTAGGTACATGTCATCGTCATTAGCCCCCGAATGGATTGAGGTCCGAGAGAAGAAGGGTCGAAATTGATTCTGACTCGATTCTTATGCTTCGGAAGCATCTTACCTGAGTCTGGGAATCATGCTAAAACTTCAACCTTATTTCAATCGCCTTGATCGATTCAGAGGTCATCGAGGGAACTATACTGACAATCTTCGAGTGTTGATATGGTATGAAATCTTCAGCGCGATTGGTTGCTCTGCATTTCCCGGATCTCACGGGATTCGAAATTTCAGGGAAGCGCGCGAGACGGGGCGTGCCGCAGTAATCGGAAGGGCTGACAGGGCCGCCTCGATCTTCGTGCCGCCTTTTCACCATGTATTGGGTGAGCAGCTGTTGCGGGATTTGATAGGATCTTCCGGGCCCATGAGTCAGCCACTCGGAAATGGACCCATAAAAGGCGTCAAGGCCGATGTGCTTGCACAGTGCGCCTCATTCTCTCTCTCTCTCTCTCTCTCTCTCTCTCTCTCTCTCTCTTCCTCCTCTGTTTCTCCATCGTGTCCTCCTACACTCTCGTCGCTGCCGCTCCACCGTTGCGCAGTCCACCGCGATGGGAAAGGACAAGATGACAGCTCTGGAGCGCATGAAGAAGGCGACGACGACGGCGAAGGGCAAGAAGATGGCTCGGGGGACGTCATCGCGATCCGGTCTGCAGCCGGGTTGGATCCAGGGAGACTGGATCCGCTCCATCGTCGAGCGGGAAGACCTGGAGAAGCTCGTTGAGGATGGCCTGATCGCTGACAAGTCCTGGAGGTTACCGGAGGGGGAATCCGAGCCCCAGCCGCGCGAGGGTGACCGTGTCCTCCTGACCACCCATGTCGACCGTGGTTTCTCTCTGCCTCCGCATCCTTTTTTCTGGGGTTTTCTGAACTTTTTTGGTGCCCAAATCACCACTTCCCTCTAAACACCATCACATACCTTGCTGCTCTCATCTCAATGTGTGAAAACTTCTTGGGTTGCCAACCGCACTGGGGTCTATTTAAGCATATCTTCACTTGCCGGTCTCAGTCGGTGAAGAAAGCCCATCCGACTGACGAAAAGATGCATGTGATTCAGATGTGCAGGGGTTTAGTGATTCAGACCAGGGGTAGGAGTACTTTTTCCTTCCATTACTCTTCCTGAGTTAGTTCGGGGATGGCAGTCGACCTGGTTCTACTGCAAGGATGTTCCGACTCCTGGTCAGTCGACCGGTCTCCCTCCTTTCACTATGGAACGACTCCGCAAACCTTCTTCATTGACCGTGGCTCCCGAGGAGAAAGGCGAGGTGAATCTTCTAGTCGACCAGGTCGTCAACTTAGTCCGAGAGGGGGTGACTGGTATGGATCTGTTGGAGGTGTTTCTTAGTCGATGCATCTAGCCCCTCCAAGCCCGAGACCATCCGATGTGGATGTACTCAGGTCCTGGAGGCACCGCTCGGGTCCACCCAAAGAAGGTCATCAAGGAGATGGTGGCTCAATGGCTGTGAAGCATCACCGGAAACAAGGACAACCCCAGAGGGTCCAGGAGAGTTCAACTATTCGACAACAAACATGAGCCGAAAGAGGTTGTGCTCAACACTCCGAGTGCTTTCTTCTTTTAATCGGTTATCGCTCTTTCATCCGACTGACTTTTGTTGACTTGCACCTTGCAGATTTACACCAAAATGTATTCAATGCCAAACGGGGAGCAATTTCAGGAAGGAGAGGAGAGCACGGACGAGAGTGGCGACTCACAATCCCCAGACGACCATGACGATGATAGCGATGACTCGGACGGTAGTGAGGAGGTCGACTCGCCACCACGCTCAGAACACCGAACCAAACAGTCCCAAGACCCGGTAGGTGGACGCGGCAAGGCAGCTCCTTCAAGCGTGCAAGTGCAGAAGCGCACTTGGACTTCGACCCTAGAACCATCTGAGAAGGCCGCCAAGCACCCAAAGTCGCTCCCTCGAAACCTTGGAAGGCTTTGCCCAAGATCAAGGTGGATGTTCCTGTCGCCTCTACGTAAGTGCTTTGCTTCCCCTCTTTGGTTTCTATGCTTTCGTCGGCTCATCTACTAGCTTGACCGAGTGAGATTTTGGAACTGTTAGTGCGGCTACCTCTGGGACATCCATGGACGTTGACAAGGAGCAAGACGACGAAGAGACTGCGGATGCGGCCACTTCACGGGCAGGTACAACTCCACAGCCTTGCCTTCACTTTATCAATTGTTCTGTGGTCGACTGAACTATTATGGTCGAGTGTTTTGCAGCGCCGCCAAATGTTATTGAACTTCCAGACGACAACGACCATGAAGACGCGCCCTAGAGGAACACAAGAAGAAAAGGCAGGACTTCGAGCAGGAGGGTTCCCACCAGCAAAACGACTCAGTCGACTCCAGCAATAGAACCAGTCATCCAGCAATCCGGAGATCCAGTTCGAGCTTCTGTTTCATTCATTGATCCTCTGTCGACTGATCGTCCTTCAACGTCGACTGCTCAAGTCCCTGCTCCGTCTGTGCGACCCCATGCTTCAGATCCCTTGGCCGCCTCATCTGTTCCACCGACTCTGCTCTTTGTCACCCATCACGTCCCAGAGGACCAAGTGGGCGCTGCCAAGGAGCTATACGCCAAGCATGCCTTATGATGGAGCAAATGAAGGTGGTGCATGAGGGCAGCAAGGCTGCCTATGATGCCATCTCTGCCCTTCAAACCAACATCTAGGTGAGTCGATTTCCGACTGGTCTTTTAGCTTGAACTTTGCTCTGTTAGGATGTGGTACTTGAAAACTGCTGCTTTATTATTCATAAGATGTCCGTGGATGAACGTTTTCAAACCTTCAATGTGCATCTATCATGAGCCTGCACCTTGCATCTGCTCACCCACTCAGTGTCTTTTTTTCACTTTGTAGCTTTGTCAGTTGACTCGCCCAATCTTTGTCGAGTGAACTCTTGAACCAGTGGGGCACGCTGAGTGCACCCATTGAGTGTAGTCCCCGAGACCATTGCCGAATGTTTGATTCGGTGGGGGTCTTTCCAAAGAGCTGTTTTGCTACGTGGGTCTTAGAACCTGTTTGTAGCATATTCACTCGGCTCTGGATGGATCCCGTCGAGTGAATTTCAAGCCAGTGGGGGCAAGCTAAGTGCACCCACTGGGTGTAGTCCCCGAGATCGCGGTTGACTGCGGGCAGTCAGCGGCGGTCTGAGTGTAAATGTTGTTGCTGTTTTACTCCTTCCACTCTAACTGGACGGACCATGTCGAGTGGGAAGTTGTTCCAGTGGGGGCACACCAAGTGCACCCACTGGGTGTAGTCCCTGAGACTACTATCGAATGTTTGATTCGGCAGTAGTCTTAGAACTCTTTTTTTTCTTGGACTTGTATCTTATCGCTCTGGAGCGATCGATCTTTATTTCTGTCGACCGACGTGTCTTATCTGTTGATTCCAGAAATCTTGTGAGCTCGGGGTCCAGTTCGCTGAATTGGAGAAGAAACAGATCCAACTCAATCTCGACCTAGAGTTGTCCAAGGAGAATTTGCAGAAGGCTAAGAATGAAGCAGCTGTCATGGGAGGTAATAACTTGTCGACTGTTCACCTTGTCCTCTTTTCCTTTTCGTCTTTTGAACCGAGTGACTCCACTCGAACAGATGTGCGTAGTGAAAATAGACAACTCCAAGCTCGTCCGAAGAATGTTATTTCTTTAGACAAAATGAAGCAGGCTCTGGAGCAGAAGGATCTTGACCTCGTACCAGCACAGAAGACGGTGCAGGAGAAAACCGAACTTGCTGAAAATAAACTGGCTTCAGTCGGCAAGTTGGAAGAAGAAAACGCCAAGCTGAAGACTGCCATTGACGAAGCAAACAAAGAAGTCGTGCAGCTGAAGAAGGACAAGGTGGCCTTGACCGACAAAGTCGGAGATCTCACTCGGAGGAGAGACGACCTGGAGACTTATCTGGGAGGCCTTGCCAAGAAGATGTTCCTTACGGTCGAAGGTACTTTCCCTTGTCCGACAGATTAGCAACCGCCGACTCATCATATGACTGTTGACTCATTATTTTTCTGCGTGTGCAGAATTCTGTCAAAATTTTGAGGAAGAGACTGGGCGGATTGAGACAAGCCTGGACCCCATTAACTCCCCCGTCAAGGACGAAGCTACGATGAACGTGCTGCGACTGGAATCTCGCCCACCAGCGTTATGGAGTATCTTGCACGACTGAAAGTGGCAGTGTCATGGATCGACACAGAACTCTGGACAAGAGTGATGTTCCAAAACGACCTCGAGTCTCTGATGACTCGACTCAATGAAATCCCTGGTCGAGTGCAGACGTGGAAGAAGTCCACTGCTCGGTGCGGCGCTGACGTGGCTCTGTCTCTGGTCCGTGTTCATTGCAAAGAAGTTAGATAAGAGAAGCTGGTGGCCCTCAAGGTCGCCAATACCAAGAAGCTTCGATTCCAGTCCTTTATGGAGACCTTCATCGAGGCTGCTACTCGCATTGCAGATGGAATCGACCTGGACAAGTTCGTCGAGCCAGCTAGTCCTTCTCCTGCCGAGTGAAAAACTTGATAGCTTTATTTAATTTGCATCGGGATTCCGAGTGATTTTGTAATCGTTAAAACTCTTTCGGGCTTGATGCTCAAGTACTTCTGCTGGTGGTTCAGAACTTTCATGGATTTTATCCGAACTTGGTTTTTTTCTTGTGAGAGAAATTGCTTTGTCTTCACCACCTTTGAGTTTCTTGACTTTGAGTGGATGGGAATAACTAAAACTTCGAGTGGATGGGTCGCTCCCCACTCGGAGTTGACGTTGTACTTGTGGCGCAGCTCCGAGTACAACCATACATTGTACTTGTGGCGCAGTGCTGAGAGTAGCCAGTCATTGTATTTTTGGCGTAGCTCCGAGTGCAACCGAACGTTGTACTTGTGGTGCAGCTCTGAGATCAGCTAGTCATTGTATTTGTGGCGTAGCTCCGAGTGCAACCGGACGTTGTACTTGTGGCGCAACTCCGAGATCAGCTAGTCATTGTATTTGTGGCGTGGCTCCGAGTGCAACCGGACGTTGTACTTGTGGCGTAGCCCCGGAAGTATCCAGTATACGTTGTACTCGTGGCGCAACTCCACTTGGAGTGGCTCTGTAACTTAGGCGATTCGGGTTTGCAGCTAAGCCCCTGTGTGAGAGGGTTGCTCTTCACTAGGAGTTTTGTAACTTAGGCGAGTACTGAGTTGCAGCTAAGTCCCCAAGTGGGAGGATTGCTCTCCACTCGGAGTACCTTTGTAACTTAGGCGAGTACGGGGTCGCAGCTAAGCTCCCGAGTGGGAGGATTGCTCTCCACTCAGAGTAGTTTTGTAACTTAGGCGAGTACGGGGTCACAGCTAAGCACCCGAGTGGGAGGATTGCTCTTCACTTGGAGTAGTTTTGTAACTTAGGTGAGTTTGGGATCGCAACTAAGCCTCCGACTGGGAGGGTTTCTCTCCACACGGAGTAGTTTTGTAACTTAGGCGAGTACGGGGTCGCAGCTAAGCCCCCGAGTGGGAGGATTGCTCTCCACTCGGAGTAGTTTTGTAACTTACACTACTAGGGAAAACCTTATACACAGAACTTTAGCAGTAGCGAGGGTCAAAAAAGCACGCTGGTGCTAAGTAGCAGTAGCGCTCCTCTGCAAACCGCGCTGCAAATAAATTTCTAGCAGTAGCGCGTCTCACCCTAAACACGTTACTACTACAATTCCCACGGCTTAGCCGATAGGCTACACATAGTAGTAGTGACCTAAATCGAACCGCGCTACCGCTAATTTATTTGTAGCAACGCGTTTTAATATAAACTCGCTACTGCTAAAGGATATAAAATTAAATGGAAAGCAAACAGAAAGGTAATTGAAAATGAAAGAAATAGAATAAGGTGAAAGGAAAAAATAAAATGTGAAGAAAACTAAATGAAAAAGGGAAAAAAGAGAAAGGAAAGCAGTAGCGTCTATCCCAGAACGCGTTGTAGCTAACCTAGCAGTAGCGCCTTTTCTGGAACGCGCTACTGCTACTTCTGACTTAACCACGGGGGTTCGTCCTTCCCTATGGCCACTTCCCCCAAATCCAACTCTCCACTCTCGCTGCCGCCGTCGCCCGTCAGCCGCCGCGCGCTCTCCGCACACCCTCTACACCGCCCCGACCCCAGATTCAACGCCGCCCCGCCCCCGACCTTCAACGCCGCCCCGGACGCCGCCCCCGACCTCGACGCCGCTGTCCGCCGTGCGCCCGAGCCCCGACCCCGACCTCGATGCCGCCTGCCCCTCGCTCATCGCAGGCACCCGAGGTGAGCACGCCTGCTCCTCCCTCTCCCCTATACCGCTGCCTAGGGTTTCTTTATTTTTTAGGCGCATCAAATTAGTTAGGGTTCATGTAAGGGTTGAAACGAATCGGATGCGGATGCGGCTCAAATGAGTTAGGGTTCATGTAAGGGTGTGGAAACGAATCAAATTTCTAAGATGAATCATAAAACGAGTAAAATTTGACCACTTATTTCACTTTATAGTTGGATAATTGGAATATCCGCTACCACTTTCCACCCCTAGGTTTATCAAATTAGATGGTAATTAGGGTAGTAGTTCCTAGGTACTAATTAGTTAGTAAGAACTTGTTGCTATTCTTATTTATAGTAAGTTTATTTTTAGTAAGAACTAGTTGAATTAATAGAACTAGTTAGTAAGAACTTGTTGCTATTTTTTTAGTTAAAGCAATTTTTCTTGCATCGACGTGGACAATGCCTATCCCGCATCCTCGTCATTGAGTCGGCGGAGGACGACGCCTGCTTGACCAGATGGGCCATGTCCGGGACTGGGCTCCGCCGGGGTGGTACTGGGAGGCGCTACCTACCGGGGGCGCAGGTTGGTGAGGAGCCAGCCTATCGTTGACCCAAACCTTCTTTGGTGGCGGTCGCGTGGGCCAGTGACGGTCCAGAGGCTCGAGGACTCCGCGAAGGTGGTGCGTCACCGTGTCAGTGAGGAGGACGCGCACGTCCGTCGCTACTTGTTTGCGTTGGGGCACATGTTCTTCAATACCTGGCAGGTTCTCCAAGGATCTCACTGGAGCTATGATCCTGTGATGGTTCCTTCTCTGTGGGTGTCCACCGCCCGTGCCGATACCCGTCGTGTGCTAGGGTTTTAGTTGTATTAGTGATGTTATATGTATGACACTATTTGGGATGTATTAGTGATAATATTCGACGATGTACGGACACATGAGATGATTTACTTTTGCTTATTGCATGCATGCTAATTTGAGTCCTATAAGATATTTTGAAATGTATATCTTGTGTTGCTCAATATCCAAGTGGCCGGTCATGTTTGCAGGTTACACCTCCGAGTGGCCTATGTTTTGCCGGAGTATTGATTCATTTCCGTTCCGGCAAATTTCAGGCGCTCGATATGTCCTATTTTAGCAAAGGTCATGCCGGATTTTTCCATGAATTTTGGCATGACTTGTGCCAGAATATGTAGGAAATATCGAGTGCCCCAGATTTGTGTGTTGAGTATCCTGGTAGTTGTTTTAGATCGATTTTCAATTAATGTTTTAACTATGAACATAGGAAATGTCTGATGACGAAAAGGATTTCGGTATTTGCAAATACTGCGAAGACGAGCACGGCCTGTGCGACGGAATATTCCTAGATGATGATAGGCGCTTCAACATCAAGCTGGACGAGAACTTCGAAGTGGATACAGTAAGTCACAACGACAAGTCTTTTTTCGTAATTAAGCATGACATCTGCTTCATTTGCTTCAACTTATATTTTTTTACTATTGTACTAGCGTATCCCCTGCCATGCAAGAGTTTTTGTATTGGATAAGATAGGTTTCAGTCATACTATGGAGGTAAAGAAAGTTTACTTGAAGACCGAGCATGGTTATATTTTCCATGCAAAATTATACATTCAGACGACTACACCTATTTTGGATGCAAAACATGGCGAGCACTATGCAAGACTTATGCATTTGAGCCTGATATGGTTATCACCTTTGATATTCGTCCGGAAGATGATATTGAAGGTAATACCAACATCTGGGTCGATGTGCAGACGCCTCCAGTTATACCATTATGTAAGTTTCTCAACCATATTTATGTCTTTGATATTGTTTATTCAAAAATAGTTGACAACTAATTTGTATTGTCAGCTTATTTCGGTGCAAGCAAACATGTCCAGGGCTTGGTAGACAGGACCTACTACTGTCCCGAGGCTGAACTCAACTGCGAGGAGCTAAGTCATTATGTTTCATGGCTTGAGGATCTTGATACTGTCAAGACAAATTTTCTTCCTGCATTTAGAAATGTTAGTACTGAAAACATGCGACCAATAGTGTTTGTAATGAACTACGGTCACATCTACTTAGGAAGGATGGTATGATTTTTACTATTTGTCCTCAGTGCATCTTTTCCATACATTATTTTTGAAGCTAAACTTCATTGCTAAGTATGTTATCATATGATGTTCTTGCGATCGAGACTAAAGGTACCATGAGTATTATTAGCTTACGGCCAAGATATCCTACATATTACTTTAGTGCATTCAAGATTAGCGATGTTGACCAGGCCGCGCCAAGAGCACCAGGGCGGTGGACGACGGCGAGGCCTAGGAAGGAAACGACACGGAGCCAGGGAATACTCGGCAGTTGTTTCCCATGCCGAGGAGTACGAGGGTTTACTGGTTCGTCGGCCATCACCGGAGAATAACAGCATGTGTGGGTGAGTAGAGGGATGGCTAGGCCAGCGATGGGAGTATGGTGGGGCCGTGAGGCCTGCGCGGCAGCATAGCCGGTCACGGGAGGAGGGGGCCGACAGTCCCGCCGGCGCTTGTTTGAGCGGTTGGAGCATGAAGAGCAGAGATTGAAGAAGCACGACAATCGTTGGATGGACATCCAACAGTCACTGCTCTCATGTGTTGACTAAGTTGACAGGGCGTTGCGTGTGCGTCAACCTTCTTTTTTATGAAAGCATACGCGTCAACCTGTAGTAGGCGCACAAGTCAGCCACAAATCTGTGGAAAATAGCATACAGCCCATCTGCCATTATTTCTAATAATGTACAACCCATTTGCTAATTCTTAAGAAATATTTTGGAGCCCATCTTCTTTTTGTTAGCATTACACCCCATATTGTGGCCACGGTTAAAAAAATATATGAAATTTTGCATATTTCGATGCGGTCATCTGTTTTTAATCCAAAAATATCGATTCACATTCAAACTATTTCGAAAAATAATTTATATAAATATAAAATCCAAATAATTGTCAACGCATAAAAATCAATGGAATTTAATATCTTGTAATGAAAAAAAATTGAAACTAATTCCTGGTTTGATGTGTTTTAAAAATGTACAACCCATTTCTGGGCAAACCAAATGAAACTCTCCTCGTCGTGAAAGATTTGCAGCCCAGCAGGGCCGATAAAGCAAGTAGGCCTTGTTTGGGTATTTCTTTAAAAAAATAGAACTGGGCTAGCCATTTTCAGCAAGAAAAAAACACAACTGGGCTCATGATGTGGTAAACATAAATAAAACCCTGGCTAGACGGGCCACAGCCCCTGCACAGCCCCGTTGTTACCCTGATCCGTCGCTAAAACTAGTATAAGTAACAACTGCTTGTTCCTCAAAAAAAACTGTGCGACATGATGGGTCCCTGGTGTTAGCCGCTCGTAGTGTAATTCTCTTGTTTATTGACTACGTTGACAATGGTGTGAGCCCCAGATGTCCAACCATTAGGAGGAATCATATTTTTTGGCTTGTACTATAGAGGCACTTGCTTGCGTACTGCCATGATGCTGGTGGGTCCCTACTGTCATCCTCTCCATGTACAGTCATCTCCTTGTTCCTCTCGGTTGTTGACGACATTGACAACACAAGAGGGCGGCACACCGCGCACGGTGAGCGAACCAAGGCCGCAAGGCGGAGGACGACGGCGAGGCCTCAGACGGAACGAACAAGAGCCGTTGAAGATGCGCTGATCCAGTCGCAGGCGAAGGGGGGTACGAGGGTTGACTGGTTAGGGCGTGGGTGTGTGTTGCGGCTGACGTCACCGGAGAATAACAGGACGTCTGGGGGAATAGAGGGAGGGATTGGCCAACGTTGGAGGGTATGTACGATAGGGCGGCGGAGGCGCAGCCAGCCATGGGAGGCGGGAGCAGGCAGAGCCGACGGGGTGGTTTGGTTTGGGCGGCTGGAGGAAGAAGAAGACAAGAGATAGAAGATACACGACAGATGTTGGATGTCAATCCAACGGCTGGTAGGCAGAATCGTTTGTTGACTGGTTAGTAAGTCGACACCACCTTGGATAGGCTATTTCCTCGCGAGTCCCAAATATCAGAATCCAAATCTGTCACGGTCATGCAGCCTTTCCTATGAAAATTTACAACCCGTTTGATGTGCTAGCTCGAAATAAGTTTGTGGATGCTGGTGGGGGCTAATCACTTGGCTTCTGTAATGCACAGTGAGCTCAAGCAGCCGACGAGAGTGATGTTATTTCCATTGGTTGGGATTTCTTACAATATTTCACTCTAAATTAAACGAATGGCATGCCATTTGCCTTGTTTCAAAGAAAATATGACAGTCACAACCGAGTTGAAAAGGGCAGGAACATCTAACTCCAGCTTACAAACTGTACAAAAGCACGAGGGTTAATTGTTCATCAGGTTTACAAAAAAAACCAGATTGAAAAGGGCAACAACATCTAACTCCAGCACTGTTTTCGGCAGTCACAGTCGAATGGATCGGTCAGGTCCATAGAATGAACATCCTGGGTCATAAAATTTACTGGATTATGACCACAATATGTTGTAAATAGAAGCCCGGCACGTTCAGAAGCTCTTTTGCCCACTTGAAACTCCTTTTTTTGCTCTTCGACATACCCATCCGTCAATTCAGTAAATATATGGGCGTTTGAATTGATTTTACTATTTACTAGTGTGGATGGGCTGTTTTTTCTTGGGCCCAGAGAAACAATTACTACTAGTAAAGTGGAAACACTCTACAGCTACCCAGAAAAACAATTACTACTAGTACAGTGGAGACACTCTACCGCTTCTGGATCCTACTAGTACAGTGAAAAACAATTATACTTTTGTTCACTGACACGCGGGCCATGCAGCACGCGGGCCCAAATGCCATCCACCAAATTAGAAGGCAGTATGCAGGCGGAGAGTCACCCCGGTCATAGCACGGCAGTAACGAGCCGTCGTATCACAAAACCCCACCTCCCCACAGTCTAAGTTTGACGGACGAAGCAACGATCATTTCACTCTCCGCTGAATCCCCTTCTCCCTCACCGTCTTCAAGAAAGGCAACACTCGCATTTGCCACTGTTCTTCTCTCCGAACGAAGGGAAGGTAAGCGGATCCGTGATGTTGGTATATTTTCGTTCAGAGAAAAAAAAAACTTTTGCAAAGTAGTAACCGATCCTCACTCTCTTTTTTGTTTCATTGTCATTGCGATTGTGTTTTCCTTTCAGTGGTCTCCTAGTATTTGTCAGTTTTATGATGGACCAAGGAGAACCAGGCAAAGATCTGCCGATATTGGAGCAGACACGGCAGGCTGATCCCGACGAGACAGAGAGCTCCAAGAAGATGGAGGCAACCACCGAGCCGACCCCAGATATGCTCACGGGCACTACTGAGATGGTCAACGCCCCATTTGAGGTTACAGCCCCCGTGGCACTGTAGGAGCAGTTTCCCCCCTTCGAGGATGTGTCCCCCCCTGCTGAGCTGCCCAAGGTGATTTCCTTCTTTGCCGATCTCGATTGTGGTTTTTCATCTAAGTATGTGGTGATTAATAATGCAAAATTTTATTAGCTTCGATACCATGCTATACATAGTGGTTTAAATAACTTGTGTTTCTTATACTGAAAAGAAATTCAGAATTTGTTTCTGTTTCAGTTAGAGCCTTGATGCAGACAAGGATTGTGTGGTTGTACATGTCAATCGCTATGAGGCAGACGACCTGAATATACGCACTGGGAAAACATAGTTCTTAGGATGTTGGATCCTGTAAGCCATTTGCGGTTATACCAATGAAGAGTTGTATTCCAGCCTCACTATTGTCAGGCGTGTTGTCCAGGGTGTACTGAAGCACAAGAAGTTCAAAGCTACTCCTTCGTTTGTGAGGCATACTATTCTTGTCAAGCTTACGCAGGAAGATGACGTGGCATGCCTCCACAAACAAGTTTCTCAGTGGCAAGGCCACAAGGTTGTCTTCATGAAGGTTCACAGGATTGAGCTGCTGCGGGACGTCCTCGATGATGTTCATGGAAAGGTCCGTCTTGTGTCCAACCCAAATTAGACCGAGACATGAAATAGCTGCCCCAGCTAGTGTTTAATAGTAGTTTGGATTGTGACTAATTATCCGAACCTTGCTTGTTATCGACCCCTCTGGGGCTAGTACTCTGTTTGAATCCGTCTATGGGAACTGCTGCTACTTTTGTGTGCCCATGAATCATGTGAGAACCATCGTAATTGTTGCCGAAACAAATGCGTCCTCACTAGTTTTTTCATGAATATGGCATGGTAACACATAAGTTGTCACGGTTTATCATACGAGCAGTGTGTGTTTTGATGAAATAGAGCACTCGTTCGAGAACCGTGCGTCGACGTATACATAATTACTTGTAAACACTGTTGGTTCTACCCCACTTGTAAGCAGTTGTGCAAAACACGACACATTGGCTCAGCTCGCTTCAACACTAGGCTATCAACCAGCTAACAATCAACAATCTGCTGTCTGACTTATAAGCAACTATGTATCTTGTTACAGTGGTTCATGCAGTTAATTGAGGCCACAATGTGATAAATTCCAAACGTTCACACGCTAGTCCAGCGCTCATGTGGAACACTCACATTAAACTCGTCTTCATAAAAAACTTGAAAAACATAAGTTAAGCAATTTTATACATCTCAATGATTCATAGAACATAACAAACATATACTAGTTCACAACAAAAGACAAAGTTGTGAGAAGGTTTACAAATCAGGAAAAAACAAGCAAGGCTTCTCTGAGCAAAGGGCCTCCCAGCAGGCTTAAATTTCCTGGAGTTCACTCTGGTTTTTTCTTGTTGCCACCATCCAGGGTTAGGTTCTCTCATTCCAGAACAACCAATTATAATTGTGGTCTCAGCTAGAATGCTGAACTGAACCATTCAGTGTACTGACCGGCTGAAATGCTTGTGCATTCCACTAAATTTAAGCACCGCTATTTGCAAAAATAAGCAGACCATAATGCCTCTTGTCCGCGCACCTGTCCAAAAAACCGCCGTGCAGCCGTGCCAGCTAGTCCTCGGTCCATGGATGAACTGGTAGAAAGTGCATTCCGGACTAGGATGCAGTTGTTTTCGCTCGTCCCTGCACTGCAATCAGGAAGTAAAACAAATCAGCTTCTTTTAGATTGCATTGGTCATTCTACCTTAGTTACTACCAATGTAGGGATACCTTGAAGACGGGAGGTTAGATGACGGCAACGAGGGATAGCCATCTCATTTTGCGCAGTTGAACTAAAACTGAGGTGTGTGCTTTTGATTGCGCGGATAGAAACGATACAGAGACAGACATCCCTAAACGATATGGAGACATACATCCCTATTTGCGCAAATACGAAATACAGTTATTTAAACAGTGACATATATTACTACTTTCCCCCGTTTCCTCTTAGAACCAAGTCCTAGATTCATGATACAGCTTTCCCACTTTCTTCCCTATTTGAACCAACACTTTGAGTCGACTGTATGAACTAGCTTTACTTCTAATAATAGTAGAAGTCTAGGTGGCTTTGGAACAGCGGACGGAAGTAGAAAAGGATCCACACGAAGGGAGCTGGGGTAGTAGAGCGAGGCAGGTTTCAAAGGAATATATACCTAAGGGTCGTCGGCACGTGGCAAAGACGGCGTCGGGAGGCCGCATCTTGGCCACAATACCGCAGGGAGGAAGAAGGGGTCGGAGGCCCTCCCGAGCCGGCGCTCTCTCGGAGAGAACGACCCGGCCGCCGATCGGGACGCGCGGGCAGCCGTTGGTCTCCTCCCTCACCGCCGACGACAGCGTGAACGATGCACCTACACCCCTGCCCCGGTCGAGGTTGTCCGGCCGGATTTGTGACCAGCCGTGAGCTGAGAGAGAGTGTGGCCACCTATGTGTTGCTTAGATCTGGAGAGCATGAGAGAGTGAACGAGAAGAACCCTAGTAAAGCAGGCGCTAAGGCTCCTGCTTTTATATATAGTGGAGTGATTTTGTTGTACCAGCTTAAAAAATGCGCTCCTACGTGTACCCGCGAGTGGGTGTGAGAGAACTAGTGCGTGCATGCACCGCTTCTCTTTGTGAGAGTACAATATACTATGCCCAAAGAACGTTCGCTGCAAGAGTAATAGTATAAGTGTGTGACGTGTGAGCTAAAATAAAATGTGCGCGCTGTCTTTTGTTTTTTAGAAGTTCTGAGGGTAGGGTGTGAAGAGCACATATGTGCGTGACGTCTACCTGCAGATAGACGGTGGGTGTGACGTGTGAGTCTGCGAGAGGACTCAGGAGAGTCGTGACTCGTGAGGGTGCGTGTGCGTGAGAGAGAGGGGGGCACGTATCAATGCAATGCATGTGTCCATAAATCATTATCTGACAAACGTTCGCCACAAGCCCTTTCCCGACGAACGCCGTAAGAACCGTTAGATCGGCATCTGACAGTGTCAGTTTTGCCATGTCATTTAACAGAACAGCCACTCCTCCTACACACAAATCTTCCACGTGAGTGTTAGCAACTGCCTTATGCTCCCTCCGTTCCGAAATGCAGTGCATATAGCTTTATTGAAAATTCGAACCTCGCAAACTTTTACCGAGTTTTCGTGTACCAAATTGCACATGTAGAATACCATGTATATATCATTTCATTCATCTTCGAGAGGTAACTATAAAGATGGGTGAGGAGTCTACAAAGAAAGACCATCGTATCATCCGCAGCAATTTCAAGCATCATTTAGTGTCGATGAATATCATAGGAACTCTATATGATATGATTCTTATAGGATTTTTTCCTTTAGAGCCAATTAGTTCATAGGAATAGATTCATATACTCCACATTTCAAAGGAAATAAACATGATATCATTTCTATAGCTTTAGAGCCACTTGGTTCATATGAATGGATTCCTATACTCCCTTAATTTCAAAGGAAAATAAACATTAGCGTATATTCAATAGAAAAGTTCCTATGATATGAACCAAATTACATCTCTTTTCTAATCCCTCCTCATAGGAATTGAGATACATGTCATCTCTAGATTCAATAGAAAAGTTCCTATGATGTGAACCAAATGACATCTCTTTTCCAATCCCTACTCATAGGAATTGAGATGCTCCATGTCATCTCTTTCCCTACAACTTCCATGTATACATCTTCAATTCCTAAATAGATAGTACAACCCACCAATAGTTTTTTTCCAAAACATGCAAATATGGCACAAGAACTATATAGTGTGCCAATAACTTTGAAAGATGGTCGCTAGATGAAGCTAACCCGACAGTGCAGAGATAGGCAAATCCGAGCACTACTGGCCGTTGGATATCATCAACATTCCACCAGATCCGCCACATGTACAATTTAGAAGACTCCATGGTTGAACTTAAGCATAATGCACAAACCTTAAAACACAAGCACTTCTCCTTTGTTCTAGAATCTTCCGTATCATAATTGATTATTTTTTCTAAATGAATTGCCATTGTTTGTTTTTTACTTTATAATTTACAATGCACAACCCCATGAATCTTAACATTTTTATAAAACTAATTGATTTTGAATGAGATGAACTATAAGTACTAAACGAACATCTACATCATGCATATATGACTCAAAGCTTTACATGCTATAGTGTGTATTTATTCATATTTTGGTTTCGAAATCTCATGCGTTCAATACATGTGTACCTTATTAGTTTTGAGTAGAGTAGAAAATTTCACGCGGCCCCGGGTATATCAAAATGCAGGGCCCATGCATCATTGCCTTTCGGTCGAACCTACGTCCACAATTTTTTGTATGTACTATATCTCCACTGGTCCCCGAACCCAAAATGCTGCCTCGTTCCCGTAAAACCAAGCGGCCCACACATATTTAAGGCGTCGACTCGAACCCGTTTACTATGACGTGGCCCCGCATGCTGTAGTACTCCTACAAACCCTACCTCCGCACTCATCATCGGTTTTCTTCAAGAGGACGAGGGAGAAGCCGATTTGTAGTGGAGGCGCTTTAAAAAAAAGGATATGTAGTGGAGACCCCTACCCTAGGGTGCCCTAGGTAGCTGCCGCACGCATCATTGTTTTCTCTTTTCTTTATGCTCTTGCGCCCTAGAGTGAAATGATGGTTGCTTCGTCCCTCCAGCTTAATGCGGGAAAGGTGGGGCTTTGTAATTTGACCCCTCATCGCTCATTTTCTACTACTGCGGCGCTACAACTGGGGTGCCTCCAATTCCAACCGCTGCTCCGAACTGTAATTTGGTGCATCGCACGTGGAACAAGATGGTGGATGAGCCACATGTCGGCCAAAGGGGTCCTGTTAAGTGTGTCACCATTTCGTGTGTGGACTGATCCTGCTTGAGTTGCTACGCCAACACGACATGAGCAGCCTACTGTCGTGGTTCTAACTCTGACAGTGATGTAGGGGGGTGAGTATGGAGAGGCTAGATCCTAGCTATTGGGAAGTTGTTACACGCGAGGTTTACGAGTTCAGGCCCTTCTCGGAGGAAGTAATAGCCCTACGTCTCGGAGCCCAGAGGCGGTCGACTGGATTATGCGTGTATGGATTACAGGGGCGCGAACCCTTCCTACTGAGGAGGGGGGTGGCTTATATAGAGTTCGCCGGCCCCCTCCTACCCTCAGTAATGCAGGGTTTAAGGTACATTTAAGATTAAGCGTTACTGGCAACGCTTCTAATAAAGCGCTATAAAGGTCATGAAGACTACTTAACAGCTGACCGTTTGCCTATGGAGTGACTGTAGGTCTCCTGGCAGTCGAGTGATTAGCTTCATGGTCAAGTGGTAGCTTCTTGGTCGAGTGTCTTGAACCTATCGAGTGGAATACCTTCAAGTCGATTGATAGATGACTTCTTCTAGGGATGTCCTTGGGTAGGGCTCTTTGGACGGGTCCGTGCCCCTACCCTAGGTACATAGCTTCATCATTAGCCCCCGAATGGATCGAGGTTAGAGTGGGAAAAGAGTTGGGGATCCTTTCCGACTGGTTCTTCGGGGCTGTATGAGTGTCTTGTTTAGGGTCAGTTGTCATGGATGACGTCATCAACTTCTTTCAGTCGCCTTGATCCATTCCAGGCCCTTTGTCGAGTGAATATCTTTGCTTGCGACATGCCGAGTGTTGGTGCGAGTGGGATACTCTGTTTTTGGCAAGTGGTTCTGCGGCCTGTGGATCTCACGGGATTCGGATTTTGGGAAGCACGCGGGACGGGAGAAGCCGCAGTAATCGGAAGTGATAAAGCGGAAACTCCTTGATCCTCGCGTCGCCTTTTTCGCCACGTACTGCGCGCGCGTCCGTTGCGGGATTTGACTGGACTGCCTGGGCCTACCAGTCAGCCACTCGGGAGCGGCCCCTTATAAGTTGCTGGCTCGGGGCTTCCAAGCCATGCGCTTCTCTTCTTCTTTCTTCTTCCTCTCTCCTTTCGCCAGCCCTCCCGCGACCCTCGGCCGTACCCTAGCGCCGTTAGCCCGTGCGAGACCTCGCCGGCGATGATGGTGAAGGGCAAGACCACTGCTCTGGTGCGCGCGAAGAAGGTGGTGGCGGCGGGGAAAGTTAAGAAGTCTTCACGAGGTGGATCTTCCTCCCGGACCACCCTACCCAAGGGTTGGATTCAGGGTGACTGGATGCCATTGGTGCTCCGGCAGGAAGATCTCGACGACATGGTCGAGGGAGGAGCCATTCCCCACGAGGCTGCGCGTCTACCGGGGAGGGAGATCGAACTGCAACCCCGCGACGGTGAGTGCGTGCTCCTCGCCACCCACATCGACCGAGGGTTTTCTCTGCCTCCCCATCCGTTCTTCCGGAGCTTCTTGAATTTCTTCGGAGCGCAGCTCCATCACTTTACCCCCAACTCCATAGTCTATCTTGCCGCGTTTATTGCCATGTGCGAGGCCTTTCTGGGTTGCCGTCCGCATTGGGGGCTTTTCAAGCATATATTTACTTGCCGCTCTCAGTCGGTTAAAAAGGCCAAGTCGAGTGATGAGAAGACGCAAGTGATCCAGTTGTGCGGGGGCCTGGCGATCCAGACGAGGGGGAAGAGCTGTTTCCCCTCTATCACCTTCCCGGAGTCGGTCCGCGGCTGGCGGTCGACCTGGTTCTACTGCCAGGACCAGGCGACCCCCGGACAGTCGACTGGTCTTCCTCCTTTTTCCCTCGACCGAGCCGAGAAGCCTGTCTCTCTGAAAGTCACGCCGGAGGAAAGTGCCCAAGTCAAGGTATTGGCGGGTCGAGTGGTTGAGCTTGTCCGTGAGGGGGTTACTGGGATGGATCTGTTAGAGGTCTTTCTCCAGAGGCGCATCCAACCGCTCCAGGCGCGAGACCACCCGATGTAGCTATATTCTGGCCTTGACAACACCACTCGGATCCACCCGGAGGAGGTCACCGATGAGATGCTGGAGGGGTGGCTATCAAGCATCACGAGGAACAAAGACAACCCCCGAGGAGCCAGAAGGGTAGTTCCACTCGACAACTCATATGAAGTGGATCAGGTATGTCTTTGTGCTGGATATCTGGCCTTCTGTATTAGTCTTCTTTGGGTAAGTCGATTGACTTTCGCCCTGTCTGTTGTCTTCCAGGCTACCACTGAGATGTACTCGACCCCCAACGGGGCACAGGGGTCGACTGAGGAAGGTGAGGGGAGCGGAGGCGAGAGCGGGGACGACCAGGTCGAGTGGGAGTCCAACGGCGAGGGAGAGGAAGGCGACGACATCTTCTCCAGTGAAGAGGAGGAGGAGGCTGAACCCTCTCGCCCGGAGGGGCGGTCCAAGCTCGCCCACGATCCAGCGCAGGAGCGTGGCAAGGTGACTGCTCCTGTTGGGCAGTCGTCGAAACGCCCTCGGACTTCTTCTCCTCCGCCGACCGGGAAGGCTCCCAAGCAGCCACGAACGACGCCATCCAAGCCGCCCAAGGCCTTGCCCAAGATGAAGATAGCCATTCCCACCATTTCCGGGTAACAATAACACTTGCTTTCCTTTGTCGACTGTGGACGGATCCTTGGTCGATTCACTGGGCCAACTGACTAACTTTCGAGATTTGCAGTGGTGCAACTTCTGAGGTCTCCGCCAGGAACGACGACCAAGAGATGGAGGACGCTGTCACCTCCAACCCTGGTACGATCACTGACGTCCTGCTTACGAGTCGACTGAAACTTTATTGCGACTCTGGTCGATTGAATGTTTTCCTTGCAGCTCCTCCTCATGTTATTGACCTCCCGGACGACGACGACAACGCACCACTGAGGGTGAAGAGGAAGAAGAAGGCATTGGCTGGCAAGACTCCACAATCCACTCCGGCACCTGAGGCCGTAGTTCGGGACGATGGCGAACCCACTCGGGCTTCCGTGACTTTCGCTGTTCCTCTGACGAGTGTGCGGCCTTCAGCGTCGACTTCAGATCCGTCTTCGCTTTTTGCTGCATACCCCGTCCTTGAGGACCAAGTGGCTGCTGCGAAGGAGGCTGTACGCCAGGCTGGAGTCATGATGGAACAGGTAAAAGTGGCTCGGGAGGCTTGCCAGGCGGCTTATGACGCAAGCTCGGCTCTTCAGAGCAATGTCCAGGTCAGTCGACTTCAACACTTGATCTGTTTTGATATGTCCTTTGAAGAATCTCTTTTCCGAAGATCTTTCAGTTTGTACACCCACTGGGTGTGTTTGCCGATTCTTGGACGAGTGGGGGCACGCTAAGTGCACCCACTGGGTGTAGTCCCCGAGACTACGGTCGACTGCTGGCAGTCGACTGTAGTCTTTAAATTGAGTCGTAGTTGAGTTTCTTCGCTCTGTCTTGATCGGGCCATGTCGAATGGAACGGTATCCCGTCGACTGCGGGCAGTCGATGTCTTTTTCTCTCTCTTTTTTTACTGTGGGGGCACGCTGAGTGCACCCACTGGGTGTAGTCCCCGAGGCTACTGTCGAATGTTTTTGCTTCGGCTGTAGTCCTAGAAACTCCATTATTGTCTCTTAGCTGCTCGGAAGCAACTTGTCTTGGACTCGACTTCAGGGGTCGGTCGGGTGGGATAGGAACCGGTGGGGGCACGCTAAGTGCACCCACTGGGTGTAGTCCCCGAGACTATGGTGGACTGTTGGCAGTCGACCGTAGTCTTATTATTTATTTCCTTTGTTGCTTTTTTTACTGAATTGTAACTCCTCCCCTTTGACTTTAGAAATCTTGTGATCTTGGAACCCGCTTGGATGACTTGGAGAAGCAGCAAATTCAAATGAACCTTGATCTGGAGCTGGCCAGGACAGAGCTGCAGAAGGTCAGAGACGGCGCCGCAGGTAAGACGCCTTTGTCGACTGGTTAATTTTCAGGCTTGAGTATCTTTTCGCTTTCTCCGACTCAATCATAATTTTTTGCAGAAAAACTGAAAGAAGCTCTGGCGAAGAAGGATCAGGACTTGGCTGTTGCCCGCAAGGAGGCTGATGACAAGACCGCTCTGGCCGCGCAGAAGCTGGCTTCGGTCGACCAATTAGAAGGAGAGAATACCAAGTTGAAGACCGCTCTGAAGGAAGCCAATAAGGAGTGTTCGCGTTGGAAGAAGGAGCACCTCACCCTGAGCGAGAAGATGGAAGGCATCGCTCGCAGGAGGGACGACCTGGAGGGCTACTTGAGGAGCTTTGCCAAGAAGTTGTACATCAAGCTCGAAGGTGCACACTCAGTTCCGACTGTTTTTTTGTGTTGACTCAGTTTTACGGAATTTGACTTATCCTTGGATCGTGTATGCAGAACTTTGCCAGAACTTCGAAGAGGAGACCGGGCGGATCGAAACAGGTTTAGATCCGATCAACTCTCCGGTGAAAGACGAAGCTTCCATGAACCTGCTCCGACTGGAATCCCGTATTGACGGCGTCGTGGATTACTTGGCTCGACTGAAGGTCGCCATGACGCGGATCGACCCGACGCTTTGGCCAGAGTCCACGCTCCAGAATGATCTCGAGTCTCTGATGACTCGACTCAACGGAATCCCTGACCGAGTACAGGAGTGGAAGAAGTCTTCAGCTCGGTGTGGTGCTGACGTGGCTCTGTCTCTGGTCCGCGTCCATTGCAAGGAAGTGCGGGAGGAGAAGCTGGCCGCCATCCAAGTCGCCAACACGAGAAAGCACAACTTCCAGGACTTCATGGAGACATTTATTGCTGCTGCTACCCGCATCGCAGACGGGATCGACTTGGATGAGTTTGTCGCCCCTGCCAGTCCTCCTCCTCCTGAGGAATGAAAAAACTTGCCTCGAAATGCCGAGTGTATTTTGTAATCCATTAAACTCTGCTTTAAATTTGCCTCGGAATGCCGAGTGGAAGTGTAACAGTTAAACTCTGCCGAGCCGGGGGCTCGAGTACTTTGATCTGAGGTCTCTGGGACCTTTTAGGCTTTATTTGAACTTGATTTGTCGTTGAATCTCTTTGTGGATGATCCGTCGAGTGAAACTTAGGCGAGTGCTGACTGCGGCTAAGTCTCTTCGTAGGAGAACTTAGGCGAGTGCTGACTGCGGCTAAGCCCCCGAGTGGGAGGTTTGCTCTCCACTCGGTGGGATTTTTCAAACTTAGGCGAGTGCTGACTGCAGCTAAGTCTCCTCGTAGGAGAACTTAGGCGAGTGCTGGACTGCAGCTAAGCCCCCGAGTGGGAGGTTTGCTCTCCACTCGGTAGGATTTTTCAAACTTAGGCGAGTGTTGACTGCAGCTAAGTCTCTTCGTAGGAGAACTTAGGCGAGTGCTGGACTGCAGCTAAGCTCCCGAGTGGGAGGTTTGCTCTCCACTCAGTAG
>NC_041384.1:193629251-193655029 GCF_002162155.2 Triticum dicoccoides | reverse complement strand
GTTTTTTTCAAACTTAGGCGAGTGCTGACTGCAGCTAAGTCTCTTCGTAGGAGAACTTAGGCGAGTGTTGGACCGCAGCTAAGCCCCCGAGTGGGAGTTTTGCTCTCCACTCGGTAGGATTTTTTTTGAACTTAGGCGAGTGCTGACTGCAGCTAAGTCTCTTCATAAGAGAACTTAGGCGAGTGCTGGACCGCAGCTAAGCCCCCGAGTGGGAGTTTTGCTCTCCACTCGGTAGGATTTTTTTGAACTTAGGCGAAATGGATTCGCGGCTAAGTCACCCACTGGGGGTTTTCGTATTTAAACAAAAGTGACAGCAATCATTGGAACACTCTTGTCTTTGATAAAAATGAACTGCAGAAGTTTCTCTTATTACATCTTTATAGGAAGGAACTTAAGTGTAAAAGTGGCGGAGCAGCTCTGTGT
Source organism: Triticum dicoccoides (assembly GCF_002162155.2). NCBI lineage: Eukaryota > Viridiplantae > Streptophyta > Magnoliopsida > Poales > Poaceae > Triticum > Triticum dicoccoides. Next base: position 193,654,606 of record NC_041384.1, on the reverse strand, counting down.
TCCAAGCTCGCGGCTCGTCGATCTGGTGATCGACATTGTAAAGGTGATATGCTCCGTTGTTGAGGACTCTAGTGATGATGAAGGGGCCTTCCCAAGTAGGAGCAAGCTTGTGTGGTTTCTGTTGATCCACTCGGAGGACCAAATCTCCTTCTTGGAAGGCTCGACTCTTCACATGCCGGGCATGGAATCGACGCAAGTCTTGCTGATAAATGGTCGACCTGATCATGGCCATCTCTCTTTCTTCTTCCAGGAGGTCTACTGTATCTTGCCGAGCCTGTTCTGCTTCATCTTCGGTGTAAAGCTCGACTCGGGGAGCGTTGTGAAGGAGATCACTTGGCAGAACGGCTTCAGCTCCATAAACAAGAAAGAACGGGGTTCTTCCAGTCGACCGGTTAGGGGTGGTCCTTAATCCCCACAGATCTGACGGAAGCTCGTCGACCCAGGCACCTGCCGCGTGCTTGAGATCACGCATTAGCCGAGGTTTTAGTCCCTTGAGGATCAGACCATTTGCTCTTTCAGCTTGTCCATTTGACTGGGGATGGGCGACTGATGCATAGTCGACTTGAGTGCCTTGGGAGGCGCAAAAGGCTCTGAACTGGTCTGAATCGAAGTTTGACCCGTTGTCAGTGATGATGCTGTGAGGGACTCCATATCTGAATGTTAGTCCTCTGACGGAACTAATAGCAGTGCCAGCATCGAGGTTCTTGATGGGTTTAGCTTCAATCCATTTGGTAAACTTGTCGACTGCCACAAGCACATGGGTGAAACCGCTCCTGCCTGTTCTCAGAGGTCCGACCATGTCTAGTCCCCAGACAGCGAAGGGCCAGAGGAGTGGAATGGTCTTCAAGGCTGATGCGGGTCTGTGGGACATGTTGGAGTAGAACTGACACCCCTCACACTTGTCAACTATCTCCTTTGCCATCTCATTTGCTCTTGGCCAGTAAAATCCCGCTCGGTATGCTTTGGCCACAATGGTCCGAGAGGATGCATGGTGACCACAGGTCCCCGAGTGGATCTCATCAAGGATCATCTGTCCTTCTTCCGGTGTTATGCACTTCTGACCGATCCCAGTCGCGCTTTCTCTGTACAACCGTCCTTTTATGACTGTGAAGGCCTTGGATCGACGGACGATCTGTCGAGCCTCTTCTTCGTCCTCCGGGAGTTCTTTTCTTAGGATATACGCGATGTATGGTATCGTCCAGTCGGGAGTGATCGCCAAGACTTCCATGATTAGGTCGACCACGGCAGGAACTTCGACTTCAGTCGGATCTGTGGCACTTTTCGGCTGCGGGGTTTCTTCTGTGAAGGGATCTTCTTGGACTGACAGCGAGTGTATGTGTTCCAGGAACACGTTGCTGGGAATGGCTTCCCTCTTGGAGCCTATCTTTGCCAGATCATCGGCTGCCTGATTTTTCAGTCGGGGAATGTGATGAAGCTCCAACCCCTCAAATTTCTTTTCTAGATTTCTTACTGCGTTGCAGTAACCGGTCATAGCCGGACTTCTGACGTCCCACTCTTTCATCACTTGATTAACCACTAAATCCGAATCGCCATAGACCATGAGGCGACGGACGCTGAGTGAAATGGCCATGCGCAACCCATACAAAAGTGCTTCATACTCTACTTCATTATTGGAGGAATCAAAGTGAATCTGGAGAACATATCTGAGTTTATCTCCTCGGGGGGAGACTAAGACTACTCCTGCGCCGGAACCACTAAGCATCTTAGATCCATCGAAGAACATGGTCCAGTGCTCCGAGTGAACTTGAGTCGGAAGTTGCTGTTCAATCCACTCGGCGATGAAAGGTGCGACCGCTTGGGACTTGATAGCCTTTTTTGCCTCGAACTTGATTTCTAAGGGAAGGAGTTCAATCGCCCATTTGGCCACTCGACCAGTTGCATCTCTGTTATGCAGAATCTCCGACAGTGGGGCATCGCTGACGACTGTAATGGAGTGGTCAGAGAAGTAATGTGCAACCTTTTTTGTGGTCATGTAAATCCCATATACAAGCTTCTGGTAATGGGGGTATCTTTGTTTTGAAGGGGTCAAAACTTCAGATACGTAATAGACTGGGCGCTGAACTCTGAAGGCCTTTCCTTCCTCTCCCCGCTCGACCTTAAGTACTATGCTGACAACTTGTCCTGTGGCTGCAATGTAAAGCAGCAAAGGTTCTTTGCTGATTGGGGCAGCAAGCACCGGCTGGGTGGAGAGCAGAGCTTTGAGATCTGCGAACGCTGCATCAGCTTCTGGAGTCCACTCGAATTTGTCAGACTTCTTCATCAGTCGGTAAAGAGGCAACGCCTTTTCACCGAGACGAGAAATGAATCGACTTAAAGCGGCCAAGCAGCCTGTAAGCTTTTGGACATCGTGCACGCGTACAGGACGCTTCATCCGGAGTATGGCGCCAATTTTCTTAGGATTGGCATCGATCCCTTGTTCGGAAACGAGAAAACCGAGTAACTTTCCACCTGGAACTCCGAATGTGCATTTTGATGGATTGAGCTTGATATCATACCTTCTGAGATTAGCAAAGGTTTCAGCAAGGTCGGCCCGCAGGTCGGAACCTTTTCGGGATTTGACCACGATATCGTCCATGTATGCCTCCACATTCCGACTGATTTGAGTGAGTAAACACTTCTGAATCATTCTCATGAACGTGGCTCCGGCGTTCTTGAGGCCGAATGGCATGGTGACGTAACAGAAGCACCCGAATGGAGTGATGAAAGCTGTTTTGATCTCGTCGGGCCCATACAGACGGATCTGATGGTACCAGGAATAGGCATCTAGGAAAGATAGTCTCTCGCATCCCGCAGTCGAGTCGACTATTTGGTCGATGCGAGGGAGGGGCAAATGATCTTTCGGGCAGGACCGATTGATATGCTTGAAGTCAATGCACATGCGGAGCGACTTGTCCTTTTTGGGGACCATGACGACATTGGCGAGCCACTCGGAGTGGTAAATTTCTCAGATGAACTCTGCTGCTAAGAGCCGAGCCACTTCCTCGCCAATGGCTTGCTTCTTCTGGACGGCAGACCGTTGGAGGTGTTCCTTCACAGGCTTGAATTTTGGGTCGACTCGTAGGCGGTGCTCAGCCAGCCCTCTGGGAACTCCAGGCATGTCAGAGGGTTTCCATGCGAAGATATCCCAGTTCTCATGGAGGAGCTGGATGAGCGCTTCTTCCTATTTGGAGTCGAGCGTCGTCAAGATGTGAGTCGGAGCAGCGTCGAGGTCGGTCGGGTGAACATGGACTGTCTTTGTTTCGCCAGCCGACTGAAAAGCCAATTCTGAGGCGGGCTTCTTGACTCGCAGCAATTCACTCGGATCGGCAGTCTTTTGGTACTCTTTCAGCTCGACTACTGCCATCTGAGCGTCTGCAATCTTTGAGCCCTTCTGAAAGCATTCTTCCGCCTTCTTCCGATTTCCTGTAACAGTGATCACGCCTTTGGGGCCAGGCATCTTTAGTTTGAGATACACGTAACATGGTCGGGCCATGAAGCGTGCCTAAGCTGGCCTACCCAAAATGGCATGATAGGTACTCTGGAAGTCCACAACTTCGAATGTCAACCTTTCCTTGCGGTAATTCTTCGAATCACCGAAAACTACATTGAGAGCAATCTGGCCGAGCGACTCGGCTTTCTTCCCAGGAATGACTCCATGGAAGCTCATGTTGCTGGTACTAAGTCTGGACATCAGAATGCCCATCCCTTTCAAAGTCTCAGAGTACAGTATGTTCAGGCCACTGCCGCCGTCCATCAATACTTTGGTCAATCGAGTGCCTTCGACAACTGGGTCGACCACCAAAGCTTGCCTCCCAGGGGTGGCAATGTGCGTCGGGTGATCCGACTGGTCGAATGTGATGGCAATCTGCAACCACTTCAGATAATTGGGTGTTGCCGGGGAAACCATGTTCACCTCACGGTTAATGACTTTCAGTCGACTCTTGCTCTCAACATCAGTAAAAATCATCAGGGTGGAATTGATCTGGGGATATCCATCGTCACTGTCTTCTTTGTCTTCGATCCTGTCGGGCTCTTTTTCCTTATCTTTGGGCTGCTTGCCCTGGAACTACTGGATCAGGAGCCGGCACTGTCGAGTGGTATGCTTTGGGTAAATAAAATTACCCTCTTCGTCTTTCTTGGTGTGGATGTGACACGGTAAGTCCAAAACATCATTCCCGTCTTGATCTTTGACCTTCTTGGGCTTACAGGTGCCCTTGGGTTTCCCCTTGAAGTTTCCCTGGGCAACGGCCAGGGCCTCCCCGGGAGCGGCTGGCTCGGCTTTCCGCTTCTGTTTCCGAGTGGAGTTTCCTCCAGTTTCTTGGGCGACTGCTTTGAGCTTGCCGCTTTGGAGTCGGTCTTTGTCTTCACCATTAGCGTACTTGGTGGCGATCTCCATCATCCGATTCAGAGACATCTCACCGGTTCGACCAAACTTCAGATTCAACTCTCTGTATTTAACGCCCTCTTTGAAAGCGCAAACTGCCTGATGGTCTGGCACGTTCTCAACTGTGTGGTGCAGCGTGATCCACCTCTGGATGTAATCCCTCAGTGTTTCATTCGGCTTCTGCACGCAAGACCATAACTCTGTGAGGCCTGCAGGTCGTTTGCATGTTCCTTCAAAGGTCGTGACAAACACTCGGGAGAGGTCCTCCCAGGTGTAAATGCTGCTAGGTGCCAACTGATTCAACCACGCTCTGGCTGAGCCCTCCAACATAAGAGGCAAATGCTTCATGGCCACTTCATCATTGCCACCGCCAATCCGTACAGCCACTCGGTAATCTTCGAGCCAAGTGTCAGGCTTGGACTCACCGGTGAACTTGCTGACTCCAGTTGCCAGCCTGAAATTGGGAGGAATCACTGCGGCCCTGATGGCTCGACTGAAACATTCTGGCCCTGAAACACGTACTCTGCTGCTGCTGGCGGGCGCATCTCTGTTGTGGCCCTCTCGATGAGCCCTGTTCCTGTCGACTAAACCTTGAACGAGGATAGACCTCGCATCAAAGCCTGGGTCTCTGGGGTCGACTAGAATCCTCTGCCCAACACTGTGAGGGCGTCTGTCATCTTGCCGTCGAGGCGCATATGACCCGCTCCTCGGGGGAGGGGTTGGCACTCGACGTCGATCATCTCGATCGAATCGACGATCATACTGCTCATTCCTCCGGTACTGATCATGCCGGTCATCACGTCCCTCACGCCTCGGGGGCGATCTCGGGCTGTGGGCCGACTGAACTGTGTCTGCTGCAACCGATCGACTGTGGATCCTATCTCGTGACTGAGAAACGGCGGGATTCTGGTTTCCTGCCGCCCAGAGCAATGCTCTGATCTGCAACAAGCCTCTGCCTGCCTCTGACTGGGACGGCTGAATTGATTCTTCTATACGGGCTGCGGCGGCCAAATTTTGAAGTTGGGTTCGATATACCTGAGGCGGTGAGAAGGGCCGGCGCTGACTGGACTCGGGTGCTAGCGGACGTCGACTGGACTCGGGAGCCCGCCGACGCGCTTGCTCGTCGAGTATTCGCTGGAGATTCTCCAGTCGAGTGCGCTCGGCCAAGTTAGCAAGGCGCACGTCCTCCAAGGCCCGGGCCTCGGGGGTTTCTCCGATGATAGGAGTATGGAGTGCGTCCATGTTCCGGCGGCGAAGCTCCTCCCGCTGTAACGACGTGAGAGGTTCGGGAAGATACTCATCGTGGGAACGCGACAGGTCGCCCCCGCCCGTAGCTCCGTCAGCGCGAGGGAAACCGGGGGGACTATGTGTCCTATCGACCGCCAGGACCTCAGCCGCTGGGTCGCTGCTGTCGCACTCGGATGCGGTCTCCACGGAGCCAGTCGACAGGTCGAACATGCCGTAGAGGGACTCGATGGGCTCGATTGCCGCAACTTGTGGGGCTGCTGACTGGCGAGCCACGGCGTGCCTCACCCACCGCTGAAGTCTCGACCGACCGGAGCGCTTGCGCTGGTGGGAGACAGGGCGGGGAGACGACGCAGGGGTCGACCGATACTGGGTCGAAGGCTGCCGCAGGAGGACGCCACGAATGCATGCGCGGAAGTGCGTCGCGCCGCGGACGGGGAGCGCGTCGATGTCGAGCGGTGCCTTCTGAAGCCAGGCGGAGTCATCAGCCATGGTTCATCCTTCGTACCGTAAACTGGAGAAACCTCATTACACGTTTCATCGTCATGCATGGCAGCGGAATGTACTAAATATAGACCACATCCACTATGCTACAATGGATGGCTACCTTTGTTTCAAATATCTACAAGGGTTGGATGAAGAGCAACAACCAAGTGTGCGGTTCAAGCAAAGAAGTATCGGCCAAGAGGGAGAGTGTTGGGGATATTACTACTTGGCGTAAACCTGCCTATCTGGGACGGGTTAACTTCGTCAGTAGTTAAGTATGTTAAAGCCCAAGAAGACAGAGGAGGGCTCAAGGCCCATGGTCGGTTCAAGGCCTGTAGCCGTAAACCGGCGTTAGTAGTTAACATGTATTGTAAGTTAGGAATAAGTAGAGACCAAACCGGACACATCTATGAGCCGGTATTGGGACTCCGTAAGCCGACGGGAGTCACCCATGTATATAAGGGGACGACCCGGCGGTGGTTCAAGAACAACAGACAACAACTCGAGACATAGGCAAAGCTTGTTTGCTCCCTAGTCATCGAAACCCCATCAATTCCATCACAACTAGATGTAGGCTTTTACCTTCATCGAAGGGGCCGAACTAGTATAAACTCTCTTGCGTCCTTGTGTCTGCTTTAACCCCTTCAAGCTAACCTGTCGCGATGTCTCCACGACTAAGTCCTTTCTCTAGGACATCTGCCATGACAAAACTACGACAGTTGGCGCCCACCGTGGGGCTATCGCACGATGGTTTCCGGTTCTTGGAGGGCCGCTTTGAAGGACTCGAGGGCTACGCTGTAGGCCGGATGACTAAGAGTCATCGCGGCAAGCTCTACATCGACGACGCAGGCTGGGGCCCCGAGGCTGGCTCAATTGAGTACGGGTACCGGGTCCCCTTTGGTAGCATTCACGTTTTCATTGGCAAGATTGGTGAACCGGGCCCTGAGCCGGACATCTGCACCGACCTCGTCGAGACGGCTCAGCATGCGCGATCCGCCCGGGTTAAACCGGCCATGAAGCGTGCCTTCATAGGAGTCATCCATGGAGGAAGTTATGAGGACGAATCTTTGACTGGAGAAACGGAATCTCTTTATCAGCTGCAAGATGGCCAGATTGGGAGCTGTTCTGATGGCGACAGTATTCCAGACCCCTCTGATCTGCCCAACCGGGTTGGAATATTCATGGCCGGAACACAAGCAGCGCTTCATTCTTCGACAGCTGCGGCAACGGTCTCCGGTTCAGCAGCGGCGACGGCTGCCGGGGCAGGAGGCCCTATGCGCCCGCCGGCTTAGGTTCTATTAGAACTATTTGATGCGTTGGCTGTGCTTATGGCGGAAGTTAATCTGCCGGATCAGGACGTTCACAACGCAGAGATTGCAAAGGTAAAGGAATAGATCACCTAGGCCAAGGCGGATCTGGCGGCTGAGGACACCAGGATGGCCACAGAGCGGGCCGCTTTAGACACACATGCCTACAGGCTTATGTTGGACCAGAGCGCGTCGCATGAAGTCATGAGGAGGAAGCACCGATCCTGCTTACCTCTGGTTTTCGAGGCCAGAGACCTTTTCAACACTCCAGTACCAAGAGCCGGCAATCCGCTGGAGGGAAACCGGGCAGAAGCCCCTGGGACCAGTGCACCGGTTCAGCCTCGTCAGATGGACTCGCCTCGTCAAAACACCGTTATACCTCAGGCTGCTTTAACACCTCCGGGTCACTACTCCAACCCAATGGACAATCTTGTTGCCGCTGCTGTACGGCTGGAGGCCATTCCAATTGAAAGTGACTCGCCGCAGGCAGTAGAGACGCAACGGGTCAAGGAACTTCTGAGGACAGCTTTGGCCCAACAGGAAGCATACTCATACAGCCGCGACCGGATCCACTCGACCCCCCGTCCAAGCCGGAGCTATAGCAGACATATGGATGAACCGGCAGTGTCGAGTAATGAACGACGTGGAGCACCCCGTGACAACAACCCGGCGGGTGGTGCTGATAACGCTCAGGGAGTAGTGGACCGGGCCCGCGCGCGCATGGAGGCCGAGTTAGCCGCACAACATCAGGCTCGGCAGCTCACGCCAGTTCGTCCAACCACCTTGACTGAACCTGGTGTTACTTCTAGTTCTTTGGGGGTGCCTTGCCTTATCCCCGCTTTACGCAACATGCGCCTGCCCAAGGATTTCAATGGCCCGCGCAAGGTACCAAATTACACGGCGGATCAACCTCCAAAGACATGGGTGGAGAGCTATGAGATGGCCATGGAAATGCTTGATGTGGATGACGCGGTGTGTGCGAAATACTTCACCATGATGCTTGAAGGAACGGCCCGTACTTGGTTAAAAAGCTTGCCGGCTAATTCTATCAGTTCATGGGCCCAGTTACGAGCCCGGTTTATCAGCAATTTCAAGGATACCTGTAAACGGCCTATGTCGATAGTGGACTTAGCTGCATGCGTCCAGGAGGAAGGAGAATCAATGACTCATTGGGTGCGCCGGGTTTCACAGGTGTTGCACTCCTCAGACTGCATCAACGCTGACACCGCAGTATTAACCCTAGAAGGTAACTGCCGGTTTGGGCCCCTGAAGCTGAAGTTGGGATGGATGAAGCGTCATTGCAACGACATGGGGACCCTCATGGCCGCTTTGGTGAAATATGCTGATTCTGATAGTACCAAGGATCCCGAATCTGATGATGACAAGACAGGGAAAGGGAAGAAGAACAACATCACTGGGCAGGCAATGGTGGTGGAGGCAAGCGTAAAGCGGATGGTAACATGGACTTTGTGGCTAATACCAACGCACAGGACAATGGCCAGCGACGCAAGGGTAGACCGAAAAATCGTAATGGAGCACTCAACCCTAACCCAAACCGCCTAAACTATCTGCTAAGCCAGCCCTGTCCAAGACATGGGACGAAGGAGGCGCCAGCAAACCACCTTTGGAAGGATTGCTTTATTATGCAGGAGTTCAATAATTCTAATAATGATCATGAATCTGGCGGTGGCTCAGGATCCGGGCCGGGTTACGGTGGAGGAAGTTCCGGTTTAGGATTCAATGGTAATCTCGGCGGACATAATGGTCAAAATAGTCAGAACAACCAGGGTGGTTACAACCAACAGCAGCAACAGTTAGGTTACCAGAGCAACCCAAAGCAGTTGAGTAATGGGCAGTACCATGTCTTCACCACTAGCTTGGACAAGCGAGACCGGAAGGTTCAGAGGCGGGCGGTCAATTCTGTTGAACCGGCCATACCCCGTTATCTACGTTGGTCTGAACAGCCAATCATATGGAGCAGAGAAGATCACCCTCCCCAGGTCGATAATCCGAGTCAGTTGGCTCTGGTGGTGGCGCCTCAGGTGGGAGGTTACAAGTTCACCAAGGTGCTCAGGGATGGAGGGAGCAGCATTAACATCCTGTACTATGAGACCTTCCGTCGTATGGGACTAACAGATAAGAATCTCAAACCGTCTAATACAGTATTCCACGGTGTAGTACCTGGCAGATCAGCATATCCCGTTGGTAAGATAGCTCTGGAAGTGGCCTTTGGGGATGATCATGATTCCAGGTCGGAGACATTGATGTTTGAAGTGGTGAAAATCCAAAGTCCATATCATGCCCTGTTTGGGCGACCGGCCTACGCCAAATTTATGGCTCGGCCTTGTTATGTGTATTTGCAGCTCAAGATGCCGGGTCACAAGGGGACAATAACGGTTCACGGAAGCCGCAAAATCTCTTTGGAGTGTGAGGAAGGAGATGCGGCCTATGCAGAGTCGGTCTGTGCCACCGAGGAGTTGAAGTTTTATAAATACAATGTTGATCCGACGGACATGACTCCGTTGAAGAAGCCAACTACGGAGCATGATCCGGCCCTGAAGTTCAAATCGGCAGCAGAAACTAAGCTTGTTGACTTCGTACCCGGTGATTCGTCCAAGCAGTTCAGCATCAGTGCCAACTTGGATCCGAAATAGGAAAGCGCGCTCATCGAGTTCATCCGTGAGAATTGGGACATTTTTGCATGGAAGCCCTTTGACATGCCAGGTGTACCGAGGGAACTCGCTGAGCACACACTTAATGTGGATCCTAAATATAAACTGGTGAAACAGTTCCTCTGCCGGTTTAACGAAGAAAGACGCAAGGCGATTGGAGAAGAGGTAGCCAGGCTCTTAGCAGCTGGCTTTATTGTTGAAGTTTTTCACCCTGAGTGGCTTGCCAATCCGGTGCTGGTCCTCAAGAAAAACGGCACCTGGCGCATGTGTGTGGATTACACAGATCTTAATAAAGCTTGTCCAGCAAATCCTTTTGCCCTCCCCCGTATTGATCAAATTATTGATGCTACAGTGGGTTGTGAGCGTTTAAGTTTTTTGGATGCATATTCTGGCTATCATCAGATCAAAATGGCAGTTAAGGACCAGGAGAAGACGACATTTATAACTCCCTTTGGAGCCTTCTTCTATGTGTCTATGCCCTTCGAGCTCAAGAGTGCCCAGGCAACTTATCAATGGTGTGTACAAAATTGTCTTCACAAGCAAATCGGCCGTAATGTACATGCTTACGTGGATGATATCGTGGTTAAGTCTAGGGAGAAGGAGACTTTGGTTGATGATTTGAAGGAAACCTTTGATAACCTGAGGACATACAAGATGATGCTTAATCCGAACAAGTGTGTCTTTGGTGTACCGGCGGGCAAGGTCTTGGGTTTTCTGGTGTCCAACAGGGGAATTGAGGCTAATCCAGAGAAGATCACGACCATCACCTCCCTAGCTAAACCAAAGTGTATCAATGATGTTCAACGACTGGCTGGCCGGATTGCAGCATTAAGCCGGTTTATCAGTCGTCTTGGTGAGAAGGCAATCCCTTTGTATCAGATGTTGAAAAAGACGGATCAGTTTGTCTGGAGTTCCGCCGCTGATGCAGTGTTTGAGGACTTAAAGCGGCAATTGGCCAATCCACCGGTGCTCTCCGCTCCCATTGACAAGGAGCCGTTGCTGCTATATGTTGCTGCCAATGCTCGGGCGGTCAGCGTGGCTATTGTGGTGGAGCAAAAAGAGGCAGGTAAGGAGCATCCGGTTCAACGACCGGTCTATTATATCAGCGAGGTACTAATCGAGTCCAAGCAAAGGTATCCGCATTGGCAGAAGCTGGTATATGGAGTTTTTATGGCAAGCCGGAAGCTTAAACAATACTTCCAAGGGCACCCAATTACGGTGGTCAGTTCTGCTCCTTTGGGAGATATCATCCAGAACCGGGAGGCAACTGGCCGGATTGCAAAATGGGCTATAGAGCTGGGGCCGTACGGTTTGAAGTATGTGCCTCGGACAACGGTTAAGTCTCAAGCACTTGTTGATTTCATCAATGATTGGATGGAAATGCAAGCACCTGAAGAAAAGCCGGATCATACGTATTGGACCATCCATTTTGACGGCTCCAGGCAATTGGAAGGCTCGGGGGCTGGAGTCGTATTAACTTCCCCACGAGGTGATAAGTTTTGTTATGTTCTCCGCTTAATGTTCCCTTGTACTAACTATGCAGCTGAGTATGAAGCCTTGCTCCATGGTCTCCGGATGGCTAAGGAGATGAATCTAAGTCGAGTTAAGTGCTTCGGTGACTCGGACCTTGTGGCTCAGCAGGTGTCTGGCACTTGGGACTCCAAGGACCCACTCATGGCAGCATATCGTCGTGAGGTGGATATTGTTGCAGGTTATTTCAAAGGCTATCAGGTGGACCACGTGGACCGGCGGAAAAATGAAGCGGCGGACGCTTTAAGCCGGCTGGGCTCTCAGCGCAAACCGGTCCCGCCCAATGTTTTTCTGGAAATACTGCACAACCCGTCGGTCAGGATCCCTGGTGAAGAGGATTTGGCTATTCCCAATCCGGAGGCTCAATTGGTGGCAGCTCTTCATGTTATTCCGGATTGGACGCTTCCTTATCTGGCGTACAAGAACCGGGGCGAGTTGCCAGAGGATGAGATTCTGGCCCGGCAGATAATCCGGCGATCCAAGTCCATGGCTATCATCAACGGCGAGTTGCATCATTGCAGTGTATCAGGAGCTTTTCAACACTGCATGTCTCCTGAAGAAGGCTGCGAAATTTTGCGTGAGACCCATGAAGGAGATTGTGGTCACCATGCTGGTTCAAAGTCTCTGGTGGCTAAAGCGTTTCGCCATGGTTTCTATTGGTTAACTGCTCATGCTGATGCAGAGGATCTGGTTAGACGATGTGATGGTTGCCAAAGGTTTTCAAGACGTGCTCATGTACCGGCTCAAGAATTGAGAATGATTCCAATTACTTGGACGTTTGCGACTTGGGGGCTGGATATGGTTGGGCCTTTCAAAAGGTCCAAAGATAAGAAGACCCACCTCCTGGTGGCGGTTGACAAGTTTACAAAGTGGGTGGAGGCAGAACCTGTTAGCAAGTGTGATGCGGCCACGGCGGTTCAGTTCATCAAAAAGGTGATTTTCCGGTTTGGCATTCCGCACAGTATCATTACGGATAATGGTACCAATTTGTCCAAAGGTGCCATGAAGGAGTTCTGCGAACGGGAGCACATCTGGCTCGATGTTTCATCAATGGCACACTCACAGTCCAATGGTCAAGCAGAAAGAGCTAATCAAGAGATCTTGAGAGGCATCAAGCCTCGGCTCATGGTTCCTTTGCAGAGAACGCCGGGTTGTTGGGTAGAAGAATTACCATCTGTGTTGTGGAGCATCAATACAACACCCAACAGATCAACAGGATACACACCATTCTTCATGGTTTATGGAGCGGAGGCGGTTCTCCCCAGTGATATCCGTCATGATTCACCTCGTGTGACGGCTTATATTGAAGCGGACAACAAGACAGCACGGCAAGATGCTTTGGACCGGTTGGATGAAGAGCGTGACATCGCAGTCGCCCGATCGGCGATTTACCAGCAGGATCTTCGTTGTTATCACAGTCACCGAGTCAGAACCAGAACCTTTCAGGAAGGAGATTTGGTGCTTCGGCTCATCCAAGATCAGACTGATATGCATAAGCTATCCCCACCTTGGGAGGGGCCTTTTGTGGTCAGCAAGAATCTGCACAACGGGTCGTACTATCTGATCGATATTCGAGAGCATAAAGACTCACGCACATCAGAGGAGGAGACCAACAGGCCATGGAACATAGCTCATCTTCGGCCTTACTATACCTGATCCATTGGCTATACTTGTGTACATATTATGACAATGTATATAGTATGATTAAATATAATAAACCGGAACCTCAGCTAAAGCGGGGTATCTGTTTCTTTTACATCATGTGAGGTTACACGGAGTTGCTCTAAAGCGGCCTTCGGTTTACCCCTTGAGTTCGCTTTTTAAAAGCATCATATCACTTGGGGGTTTGGTCGTGTCCGAACCAATACCATGCCTCTTGATAGGCGAAAGCCACCAGATCACTTGGGGACTTGGTCATGTCTGAACCAGTCATGCCTCTTGATCGGCCTAAGGTCACAGAATCACTTGGGGGCTTGGTCGAATCCGAACCATGACCATGCCACTTTATCGGCATAAATGCCATGGTTTCATTTGGGGACCTGGCTGACTAGAACCATAGTTACACCTAACGGGAGCTTGGTCGTGTTCGGCCATGGTAACACCATCTGATCAGCTCAAATAAACCTTTTTTTGCAACGGTTTTGTCATTGCAATTGATTTACATTTTTCTTTGAAGGGTTTTTTTGCTTCTTATTGCGTTTTTTAAACCGACAAAGTTTTTTAACCAATCAATTGACGAAACACAGTTCACGTCAAGCCGGAGACTATTTGCCCGGTTTGATCCTTTTTGTTAACATCCTCTTATGGAGTAACACGGTGTTTATTATAACCCGACACGGTTTACCTGGTAAACCAGCATCATATATATGCAGGAGCTGTTATCTCCTCCAACAGTATGGGTTTGCAAAACTCCGCTTCAAGATTGGCCAAGCCAACTTCATGCTCAACAATGGCAGGTATTATGTATCGCAAAAATTTGGTTATATACTTAATAATTTTTTGGATGTTTTGACTTCATATATGCAGACATCATATTCCGCCGGACGGTACAACCGCAGTGGCACTTGAAGAGTTTTTTATTGCAGAAAGTGCTTTGGGAAGTTCATCACCACAGGAAGAACAAATTATGCACGAAGGCATATCAAACATCAAAAGTAATAGCTAGTCTACTACAAGGCAACACGGTGCCCATAATAATATGATTGTTTTTTGCAAAGGAAAGGCAGTTTCAAAACCGGCTTCCGGTTCAAGCTTGGTCACCAGCCTTGCCTGATGGTTGTGGGTCATCATGCGCCGCTTCAGCCTCCGTTTCTCTACCCAGTGGCTGGAAATCAACAGTTGTCCAGTCGATTCCCATTAACGCTTGAAAAACAGCTTCATCATGGATCAGCAATGACGGATCAATATTGGGAGCGTATGTGTGCTTACGGATTGGAGGGATAAGATTTTCCGATTCATGAATTGGGGCAGCTATTCGCTTGTTCTGATTATCATATTGAGCTTGATAACGAGACAAGTCTGCTTCTTCAGCCAGTTGACAAGCTAGCGGACGCACCTCTTGGTTTATAGCTCGCTGATCCGCTTCACTAAATTCTGACCCGTCTTCTTGCAAGCTGGGATAGCCCTGAGCCGCTTCAATAGGATCAAAATCCGGCACCCAGGCCTTTGCCCGCATTAAGGCATTGATCGCACCGGTTCGAGCAGCAGATTTCTTCAGCTCTTCAACCCGGGCGGGAAGCACCGACAGTTTCATCAGGGTATCTTGAATCAAAGTGGGTGCCGGTTTGTTGTGAGAGGCGGTACAGATGATCCACTGTGCACCAGTATACAACTGTTCGACCAACGTGTAGACGACTTTCAATTTTTTCCGCACATCTGACCCCAAGTGACCAGTGCGTGTCCTTGAAATATCATAAGGGTTAAACCGGCAGTTCTGTAAGAAGGCCGAGTCAATTCAGAAGTCAAACTGGCTTACCAAAGATAGCAGTGGTCATAGTATGCACGTGCCGTTTTATACTGGTCAGTTCATCCGCCACCGGTTTTAGTGCTGCCTCGGCATCCTCTGCTCATTTGATTAAAGTGGACCTTTCAGTGGCCCAATCCACCTGTTTCTTCTTGAAGCTCTCCTTAAGCTGCTCCATGACTAATTCCTCTTTTGCTTTGGAGGTTTCAGCTTGTTGGGTTTTCAGGTTTTCTTGGAGGTGAGCGATTTGGTTTTCTTTCGTCTACAGCTCAGCCTGCATGCAGATAGTTATATGCTTCAACAAAATAGTACAAGGATTGAAGTACCAACCACATAACAAGTTATGCACTTGGCACTTGGGGGCTAATGCATATTCGATCTTTATCTTTCAATTGCTTACAAAGTCCCAAGATCAATACAAGTATTCAACTTGGCACTTGGGGGCTAATGGATATTTGCTCGTATATATTCTAATGCGGCAATTTCAATTACTTAAAGTATCGGTTTAACTACGCTAAGTTGAACCGGCCCTTGGGGGCTACATCAGCGAATTTCAAAGCATCAAGATTTATATTAGTAAGTCCCGGTTTGAAAGAATATTACAAACCGGCCCTTGGGGGCTACGAGAGTCAGCAAGAATGGAAGCATACAAGCAGGAAGGAGCATATGGAAGTTACCTCATATTTATCTTTCATCATATTAACCAGACCGGCTTCATAGTCGCAACTGGTATACAACCGATTTAGATAGCCGGAATGGATATCTTGGGCGTTCAGAGCAGCGTAAGTCGTCAGATCAGCGTTCCACTTGCCTTTGCCAAAGGCAGCAAATTCTTCCTTGGCAGAATGTTTGGACAAAGCGACAGGGTTGCTTGGCTCAGTATGGCCAGTACAGGTAATGAGAACCTCATCATCCTTGGTACCACCGGGCACTAGAGCTGTTGGCTTGTCAGTAGGTTTTGCTGGACCGGTGGAGCTTTCAATCCGGATGGAGCCTGTGGGCTGATTGACAGGACCTGAGGCATCAGTAGGCCTCTCTTCAGCAATAAGATCGTTGTCTTGCTGCTGCGGATCGTTGGGTATATCCTCAGGAATAACCGCTTCAAGATCGGGAGTCTTGCCTGGCTCAAGAACGACATCTTCTTCGGCCGCTTTGTCCAGGCGGGCCTTCTTGCTTGGCCTAGGTTTGGCCCTGAGAAGAATAACAAAATCAAATACAGCATATGTTCTAAGGCGATGTACTGAAAATATCACAATAAGTATAGCTTACCCAAGCACCGTTTTGAGCGGTGGCAGCTGAGTAGCCGATGACTCGCCAGAAGATGAGTGGGAAGTAACCTGGTAATCGGAGTCAGACGGATTAATATGTTGACGAAAGCAACCCGCTTTAGGACAAGCACTGACAAGCAAATTAGAGACCTCTGAATGGCATTTCCGAACCGGACTGTTCGGTAAACCGGCGGAGGTAACTACCTGGCCGCTGTGCCGGGTTGTGCGACGAGCTTCGTGTTGTTGGGTCTTCATAAGAAATTTAGGATCCAGATAAGCAAGAGGATGAGAAAATTTAACTTTCCGGTTTGCCTGACGGATTTTTTGTGAAGGCAAAGTTTCTGAATCGGAAGAGAGAATAATTACCTCTGCAACATCCGCGTGGCTGGCTTCGGCATCATCCTGACAAATATCATCATCAATAAGACGCATGAAAAATAAACCAAGTGAGTCAAGCTCTACCTCAAAGTCCGGATTATCCACATCATCATCAGGGCCGGATTAGAAGATGTCGTGGTTCTTTTCCTATGGGCAGTCTTCTTCACAACTTTAGTCTTTTGCCGAGTTGCTCTTTCCGGTTTGGCTGGTTTTTTTGGTTTCTCCTGCAGCAGTTTTTTGCTCCAAAATGGATCATTGCCCTGATTACACATACACTGATATTAAACAATGACCAGACATATCAATAAACAGATTCAACAAAGAGAAAAATCAAAGTCTTACAGCTAGCGGTTTATTGGTGGCACAGAAGGGAAGCAGGCCGGTTTTAGCGCAGACGTGTTCCGGTTCATTCAGCATCTTATTCACAGCCTCTGTGATTTCTTCATCGGAGAGCTGGATTTTTGAATGTCGCAGTGGGTCATCAACACTGTTAGTATACTCGCACATCAAACCGAAGCGCTGACTAAGGGGCAGTATGCTCCATGATATCCAACAGCGAGCGAGATCAACCCCTGTTAAACCGTTGGGCATAAAGGCACTGAGCTTTGACAGTTGGGGAGCATATTTGCTTCTCTCCTGGGCAGTCAATCTTTGAGGAAAAGGGTGTGTATTGCTGAGCCGCTCCGGACAAAAGCCAGGCAAGGGATTCTCACCAGAAGGGGAGGTGTCTTTGCAGTAGAACCATGTCTGATTCCACTCTTTAGGGTGGTTGTGCAGCTTGGCGTGAGGGTATGTGACCTCTTTCCTTTTCTAAATCGCCACGCCACCCAACTCCATATTAGAGCCATCAGTAAATTCAGTATGGCGGTTTAAATGGAAAAGGTCTCTGAACAATTCCACTATGGGCTCCTCTTGAAAGAACACCTCACAGAGCACTTGGAAGTGACACATATTTGTAACAGAGTTGGGGCCAGTGTCTTGTGGATGGAGTTGGAAATCGGCTAAAACATCCCGGTAAATTTAGAACCGGGAGGCTTAAAGCCCCGAGCTAAGTGATCTACGAAAACAACAACCTCTCCTTCTCGAGGTGTGGGAGGGCATTCTTTGCCAGGAGCGCTCCAATGGATGGTATCTTTGCTGCCTAAAGCACCAATCAGGACTAAATCGTCCAGTTCAGCCTCTGTGACGTGAGAAGGAACCCAATTTCACTCATATACTTGCTTGGCCATGATGGAATCTACAAGGTAGAAGATCCCGGTTCAAAAATGTATTTGATCAAGGTACGTTGGTATATGCATTGTTAAACCGGAGACAGAACTATCCGAACCGGAGTTTCATGAAGCAACCAACATCTGGCGGTTCAACAAGGGGACTAATGGCATATACCGGTTAGGAAAATTTTCTATAAGGTTAAACCGCCTGATCTAAGCATTAAAAAGCTGAGATTGCGGATGGACAAGTACGCAGAAACATGTTTCACAAGATTTCTTTATAGCATTGGATCTGAAGCAAGTTTAGAAAAAAGATAAATACTTAGAGGTTCAAAGGAGCAGTACCGAACCAATGAGCAAAACGTTCATATAGATCTATAGTTTGAGATGCATAAGTGAAGGAGAAGGTCAAACAACTATCATTGCACAGAGTAAAGATTTGCGGATTCATCTAAAGATCTATCGTATGAGCAAGAGGCAGACAATGAACACTGAAGAACTGCGAAACCCTAGGCCAGATCTGCGGGGGAAAGGATAGAAGATTTACCGGAGCTGAGGAAGATGCGGATGGTTGCCGCGATGTTCTGGTGCGCTCACGTTGATGTAGCGGCAAAGGATGAGGCAGAGGTCGACGGCGGCGGCGGAGCTCCGAGGCTGGCGACGCGAGGAAGATGAAGAAGGCACGGAAGGAGAAAAGAAATGACCCTTCGGTCCTATTTATAAGGCGAAAGAACATGAGTCAGGTGCGACAATCAAGGGGCCACAAAACGGAGCTGTCGCCTCGATTTTGGCCGATCTATTAAACAAAGAAGCATAATGGATAGCTTCGTTATGACAGGTGATGTCACTCCGATTTACAACAATCAGAGAAGATGACATCATGGCGGTTTACCAATTTATAAGAAGATGTTGAAGGTGAAGCTTTTATCAAAGGATTGACATGAACCCGTTCAAATCAATCTGGGGCCTAATGTTGGGGATATTACTATTGGGCGTAAACCGGCCTATCTGGGCCGGGTTAACTTCGTCAGTAGTTAAGTATGTTAAAGCCCAAGAAGACAGAGGAGGGCTCAAGGCCCATGGTCGGTTCAAGGCCTGTAGCCGTAAGCCGGCGTTAGTAGTTAACCTGTATTGTAAGTTAGGAATAAGTAGAGACCAAACCGGACACATCTATGAGCCGGTATTGGGACTCCGTAAGCCGACGGGAGTCACCCGTGTATATAAGGGGACGACCCGGCGGCGGTTCAAGAACAACAGACAACAACTCGAGACGTAGGCGAAGCTTGTTTGCTCCCTATTCATAGAAACCCCATCAATTCCATCACAACTAGACGTAGGCTTTTACCTTCATCGAAGGGGCCGGACTAGTATAAACTCTCTTGCGTCCTTGTGTCCGCTTTAACCCCTTCAAGCTAACCCGTCGCGATGGCTCCACGACTAAGTCCTTTCTCTAGGACATCTGCCGTGACAAAACTACGACAGAGAGGGACAAGGACGAAGTCGAGGACGTGGACGAGGACTCCGAGTAAGGTGGCAGTGTCGTTGCTCATGGTGGTTCTAAACTTCTAATGCAGTGTCTACCGGATTAGTTGCATAATTTAATTTCAGGTGTGCTTAGTTTAATTTGAGGGGTGTGTTGTGCTGAGCCCCTAGCAGAACTATGTGATGTTTCTTCTCGTTAATTTAACTCTTCAGTATGTACATACTACTAGTATTTCTTTAATAGATTTTAGCACCCCAATTAAGCACGTACTAGCTTTTTTTAATAGTACTATATGCATAATTTGGCGACGAGCGCTCTCTATATGTACCACCTTTTTTTAATTTCAGTTTTTGCTCCATGGTGCAATCCATCGATAGTACTACTGTACAAAAGTATACATTTTTTAAAAGGCTAGAGTACTGTTCATCACATATATAGCCAGTTAAATTCTCAACCTAGAACGACATGTATGCCATGTAGTAAACCGATACGGAGGAAGTATAGTAAAAATGAGGTGATTGTACCGAGCGATCGGCGGGGGAGCATGGCCTGTCATGCGGTCCCACGTGTCATGATGTACCAAGGCGATGCGCGTGTCCCTCTTGAGGCAGAAGCAATACTACGTGGTTTGAGATGATGGCGAACCGAAGTGTGAAATAATGGTTGCTTCGTCCGTCTGGGAAGGTGCGGCATTGTGATTTGACGTCTCATTGCTCATAACTACTACTGGGCCGGTACGAGTGGGGTGCGTCCCCCCTGCTGTTCTGCACTGTTATTTGGTGCTTGACACGTCGACCCGGTTGCTATATGTCCCACATGTCGGTGACAGGAAGTACAGAATTCATGAAAGGGAGCGTCGACGGAGGAGTATACTATAGAATTCATGAAAGGGAGCGGCTTAGTTTTGGAAAAATCTGTTCTTACGGACTACGTACCCACTAGGGTTTATAGGGCTCATCTAAAAAACATTTGTTTTTCCGTTTGATAAGTCTCAATTCTACTATACTAGTAGTAGTACCATTACATGTTGGATTTCGAGGTGCGTTAGATCACCCGACACAAGCAGTGTCAAGAGGAAACTAACCAATGCATGTACAAGTTCATGGAAATTTAGTGGTCATTCATGCATTCATTCTAATTAATGCCTTGGTAAACATAACTTCTTGAGAAAAATGAGCGTACTAATTACTTGTGCAAACTACGAAACTAATTCAACCACTCACCGTCTACCTTGGTTGGAGAGATTTTGAAATTGAGCCATAAACTGGAAAGGAGGGAGTAGTAACTTTTGTCTCGATTACTATTTGTGGCCTTGTATAGATGCAAAATGTATTTTTTATAGTGGCCTTGTATAAGTAATGGAGGGAGTACTAACCAAGGTACGTAGTAGGGACGAGGAGTAAACGGAGGGAGTAGTAAAATTTTCTCCTCGTGCCGCGAGCCACCGCGCGCGTGGGCGAGGGAGCGGGCGTAAAGGCGTACAGTAGTAGTAGTAGTAGTAGTACTACTACTCGTAAGCAAGCTTCACCTCATCCCGCGAGCCACCGCGCCCGTGGGCGGGGGAGACGGCGTACTAAGCAAGCTTCTCCTCGTTCTGCGAGTTGACGGGACACATCAAAAGTACTCGAGTGTATAGAGCCTTGCCTCTAAGGTAGGCCCCACATGGTTTGCCTCTTTTTTAATTTAACATAACACGTGAAGTCGCAATTTGTTTGTTCACCCGTGGTAGACGATCCTCCCTCCACCAAGTGGACAACCAGTACACGTGCCAAATTACCACGTGGGCTACCTTTTTCATACAGAAATGAGCTCCACCGTGTACCCGCACGGGTGTGGTTGGGAAAGAGACGGGAGTACGTGTGCCGTGCGTGCACCTCTTCTCTTCGTGCACGTCCCCCACCTACATGGGTGTGTGTGAGAGAGATACAAACCTAGACATAATGCGCCGTCCATCCCCATGCCTCCGCCCAGTCCGACCACTAGTCACCACGACGCCCCACTCCTCCTCACCTTATCTCTCATCTTTCTCCCTCCATTTTTATATACAAGGGCCACTATGAAAATTACAATTTGCAGATATACAAGGCCACTAATACTAATTGATGCAATATTAATGGTGTTTGCCTCATGGTACTAGCAAAGGAGGACATTAATTATCCCTTGCATGCATGCGGGAGTTTGTAAAAAAATGCATCTTGATGTTCCGTGCAATGCACGGGCATCTTGCTAGTCCATGAAAACAACACATGGCAAAATTCCACGGCGAACGAGGGATTTGAATCTGTTGGGAGGGGCTGTTTGGATCTTGCCCAGGGTAGCCAAAATATTGGCGACCCTTTTGCCCACCGGTGCCTTTACCACCGATGAACGAGGAATGGCTCGGGTGCTCATGCTGTCATGCATCCTCCAGCGTGCACGTTGGAGATGAGCTCGCACGAGCTGTGTTTTTTTGTCCCACAATGCCGCCTGAGCCGCCCGCACACCGACCAGCGACCCGCAAATTACGCCATCCAACCGTAGCCGCACACATTATGACAGCAACTCAACCAACCAGACGAAATTCACACAAACACGTAGACAAACTGATATTTCATATAAACAATGACGGAAATCATATAAAATACCGGATTTTCATACAAACATGATGGATTTCATTACATTCAAATGAACTACGCGGTGCTAGTTCTGGATAGCACATGTATATAATACCTGGCCTAAATGGTCGCCTGCCGATCGATTTGTGTTCCTCATGTCCGACAGCACGATCACCGGACCGCCGGGAGCCCCGGAGGTATATGCTTCAGTGCAAAGGACGGCTTGCTTCCCCACTGCCCAGTTGATATCATTGGCTGGTGCCGAAGATGATGGCGGCCGGCACCGGTTTGAGTTCATCACTGGCCACTACTTCGCCATGGCCGTCACCGGCTCGAGTTCATCCTAACATTCCCCTCTTCCGTGGAGCCCATGCGGGGTCGAGGAGGGTCCTCGCAACAAAAGGATCCGGCAAGACACCTGCTGTGTATGCCGGCGTTGCCTCCGTGGTGGCCTTCATGGGACCCAAGCGGCGGCGGCCTCCCGTGTTCTACTTCTCCTCGATGATGGCGGCGGATGCGGAGGTGCTGGCCACTGACTCGCCGCTCTTCGTGCACCCGACTTTTGTCGCTGCTTGCATGGCGCGTCCGCCGGCATGGGAGTCTCGGCCACAGAAACGGGAGACGTGGTACGAGGCGGCGGCGTGGACGGCAGCAACGACGCCCGCGCGCCGCTCCTCGTCGAGCTGGCCTAGAGCGGTGAGTTGCTGAACTACGCGCCGGCTTGGGGCGGCAACTGGCTCCGTCGGGCGAGGGGAGGGAGGTGGATCAGTGAGCTGCATAGCTCGTATCCGGTGGGCTACCCAGCCGGCTTGGATGCGGAATAACTACTCTTCGTAAGCCATTGTAAGAGTGGACAAAATGGTGGAGGAGATAGGGGAGCGGCGGAGGTGTGCGATTCTTGGCCGGCGTTTGGCCTCGTTTAAATAGGAGATTAAATAGACGGCGGACGGGAGGAGCTCGGCCGGCGTTGCGTTTAACACTGGCCCGGTCATGAACGGACGTGTGTCCAGAGTGGGTTTCTCGGCTTCCACACGGGCGGGTTTCATGGAGGCGTTTGAATGCGACACGGATGCGTGTTCAGCCGGGCATGCCGCGAGTGGCGCCCTCGACTCTGACCTAGGACACCGCGCCGTTCTTGCACTGACGTGTGGGCTCTTTGGGTGCATGGCCTTCATGTCAGTGACCCAACACAGGCAGCGCACAACAGAGGAACCTTTGGTGGGCCAGGGCGGTCAGAAGCAGGCATTTCATAAACCGATGATTGTTCATTGAGTGTGACGTCATCTTTTTCATGTAGATAAGCCTACTATGTTGATAGCCCGTTCGATACGTTGTGATCCATAAAGACCACTGCAAACATCAATGTTCTACTTATCACAGATAAGATTGATTAATACCCATAACAATCCATGTCCTTAACAAAGGGTGCATGCACGTATAGGTTGAGTGTGTGTCTTGCATCGTGTGCTGTGTGCATGCAGGCGTGCGAGTGTTGCGTGCGTGCAAGGGTACGTTTCAGTGTTGCATGCATGGGTGCGTACGTGCATGTGTTCGTGAGTGCATGTGTACGTGTCAGTGTTGCACGCCAGCATGCGTGCGTGTGTACGTGTCAGTGTTGCACGCCTACATGCGTGCGTGCATGTGTACGTGCGGGGTGAGGCTACACGTCAGTCGACTGACTTTTTCATCTCTGGTCATTAGATTTTCTAGCCGTTGGATACGAAATCAAGGGCCTCCAGTTTATCATCAAACTCCACCCCCTGAGCCGCCAGCCACCACCGGCCGAACCGCCAGCTCCCGCCGCCCGCGGCCGGCCTGCCCTCCCCGAAACCACTCCCCACCGCCGGTCTGCCGCCGTACCGGCCATCCCTCTAGCCCCCCCCGCCGAGCTTTTTCTCCGGGGATCCCCACCCCACCGCCCAATGAACACCCCCCGAACCGCCGGTGACTGCCAACCAGAGGTCTCACGACTTCGAATACCCACCGACCACTAATTTATTACCATTTCTGTCCTTCATATACGCGCTGATAGGTGGGCCCTATGGTAATGTGCGCTGCTGAATGTGGACCGTTTGACTGGTCAATTGATCGTGTTATCAACAAATTACGGAGGTGTATGGTGAGCCAGTGACCGTATGATCACCCTAAAATGTACTCCTATTTTATTAACACAGTACAGACTCAAACTACCATTTCTTTCTTTCATATACGGGCTAACAGGTGGGCCCCATGATTACGTGCCCCGATGGTGCAACACTAGTTGCGCCGCGTGGAACGTTTGACTGGTCAATTCATTGTGTCATCAACAAAATACGGAGTTGTTCGGGTGAGCCAGTGACCGTATAATCATGTTTAACACGGTACAGACGCAAGGGCTCATATATACGCGCAAACACTCACCGCTATAAGCGCACACACGCGAACCCTACCCCTATGAGCACGTTCGAGAGAGTGGGCCAGCATATATGATCTTGAGATTTTACGAAGTCACCATAGGTGCCTCGTAGTCGAGTGGAACGTCTCCTCCCACTGAATGTACATCACCGGAAAATACTAAAATTAACACAAGATAAATGCGAGAACCGGGACTTTAACCTTGGTGGGCTCGAGAAACCACTGTCCTCTAACCATCCAACCACATGTTGGTTAGCACGACAAAATGTATGTGGTGACCATGATGAGCTTATTCTGAAGTCCAGTGACCATATCGTGCTTTTGCTTCAAATACAATGACCTAAGTGTCGTCAACAAAATACGGAGCACGCATCAAATGCAAAGTCCGTCGGTGTCATCAACAAAATATGGAGATGTATCGTGAGCTAGATACTGTTGTACTATTGTATATGCTCATTTTCTTAGTGGTCGATTGCGTGTGTGGTGTGGTGGGCACATCATTTCTAGTTGTGGTGGGTCAACATGAAGACTGATGGGTCGGTTCCATCCTGCGCCACATATAGGTTGGACCGAGATGTGTTATACGAAGACCCATGTGGAGGACTCGACATACAACACGAAGCTACCAGAGTCGCGGAGGACTCTATCCCCACTGGTGATAAGCCGACTATATATGATTTGTAACCCTAGGCCCTTAGTATGTTATACAAGCTTGGGGGCTAGTTCGTCGATAGCATACACACACACACAATGCCTGGTATTCACATGTACTTTGTACACACCCCTGTCAGTAATATACAGTACCAGGAGTAGGCTCTTTCTTCAACTGCAAGGGTCCGATCCAAACTAGGGTAAAACTTTGCCTCGTATTACCATCCAGCCTAATAGCCAGGGATATCCTACCGAATGATATGATGAAATCATATCTGCCAACTACTAA
>NC_041384.1:193622464-193629021 GCF_002162155.2 Triticum dicoccoides | reverse complement strand
GCCTAAAGATAATGTGCGTGTGGGAGACATGTAGGCACATATATGTGCATATAGAGGGCTAGTAGAGACCGTGCATGTGTAATGCCCCGAGACCGATGTGCCAGGTGTCCTCTGCTTATTTGCTGTTGTTGGCTTGTCGTTTGCTTGAGTGTTGCATCTTATCATGTCATCATGTGCATTGCATCATCATGTTTCCAAAACTTGCATCCGTCCCGGTCTCCTCATTCAGTCCGTTGTCCGTTCTGAGTCCAGACACACTTGCACGCGCCTGCGGCATGTCCGAAATATTTTTTTATAAGTGGTAGGAAAATGTTCTTGGAATGGGATGAGAGTTGACGTGTGGTCTTATTATAGTGTAGATAGACCGTGTGTCAAGTTTCATCGCATTCGGAGTCCGTTTGACGCCCCAACGGATAAATATAGCGGCAATAGTAGCCGGTCTAACGTCGGACGTTTTCGGTCTCCGAAAACAGTCGCCGGGCCTCCCTCTCTTCTTTTCTCTCAGTTCAAGACCGTCTACACAGCCCACTACCTACCGCCAGGTCCAACCTAACCTCTCTCGTCAGCCTGCGGCCCTCCTCGCGCGCGCGTCCGAAAAGTTGTCCCGGACCCGACCCGAGCAGTCGTCACCGTTGTGTTCGGATCATCCCCAAACATCTACAAAACGTCTCTGTTTTGTTAATTGGACTTCCTAATATAGTTATTCGCGACCGTCCGATTACGATCGTAGGGACCGGATAGCCCTAACTTAATCCACCTGCCATATAAATACACAAGATCCAACCCTAAAAATCAGGTACCTTGTCCCATCCTACCTAGAGCCGCCGCCACTCCCTCGGGATCCTCCCCAATCCAAAAATTCCCCCTCGTTGTCTTCACCGGATCAACCAGCTCCCCCCGATCCATCCAGCCAGTTCAACCAACCGAAGCCGCCACCTCCTCATTTTCCAGATCGAGCGAGATCGAGCTCGTGACCCTGCCGCCTCTAGAGAACGTCGCTGGGGACACCCCTGCCAGGCCCCATCGCCCTCCTCCTTCCTCGATCCAACCAGCCGCAGCATCGGAGCAGGGGCCCCTCGCTCCCGAGCCTCGCTGACCCTGCAGGGCGCGCCCTCCAGCGACCTTGCCGCCGGTGGCCACGACTCGGACCGGCCTCGTCCCACTCCTCTCCTCCTGATTTTTCCCTCTCCCTCTCTCATGGTGACCCTCTCTCTCTCCTTCCCAGGAACAGACATGTACTCGCCCAAGCTCCACAGCGTCGCCGCCGTCATCCTGCTGCGTCCGGTTACCTCCAACAAGCGTCACCCGCCGGAACAATTCCTCTTGACGCCCTGCAGTCTGGCGCTTCCTGTCGCTGACGTCTTCTTCGGTTCCGACGAGGAGGGTGTCTTCGTCTCGAGCTCAAGCATTGCCGCTGTTGCCCGTGCTTTGTCTGAACCTCCGTCCCCGCGTCGCCATGCCTCCTTTTTCTTTCTCCATTTCTTCTCTCTCTCTGAGTTGTCGCACCGCCGCCGTTTTGCAGAGGCCAGCGCCGCCGCCTGGGACTTCTCCGCCGCCGGAGACCTTTGCCTCGTTCGCATCACCGATGCGTCTCCGCGACTGGACCTCCCCAGCCTGCCGCCACTCCACTCCCCGCCGCCCCGAGCCAAGCTGGAGCGTCGCCGCCGTCGTTGTCGTGTGCGCCACGCCCCTGTTCTTCTGCAGCGAGCGCGCCCTGCGCGTTGACCAGCCACCGCTGCTTCCCGATCAACTGCCTGGGTCGGCCTCGCCTTGTGCCTCATAGCGGCCCAGCAAGGCGCTGAGGCCTAGCCACTCCACCAGCCTGCCTCTTTCTTGAACTGGGCCGAAGCCCATGGGTGAGGCCACCCCAAGCGCCCCACCTTTTTTTTCTCTCTTACTGCTGGGCCAGGTCAGTTTCGGCCCAGTGGATGGTTTTTTTGGTTCTATGAATTTAGCTAATTTCCAGGGTTTTGCAGATTTATAGAAAACCCCCTTGCCTTCATGCATTTAATATCTCACAAACTAAGCATCACATGTAAAAACTTTGTATATGAAACTTGCTTAGTTTTTCATCTAGTTTCATAATATGTCTTTTTCATCCATGTTTAAAGTGATGTTTGCTTTAATTTGCTTAAATAACATGCTAAAATGATTTAAATCATAACTAAATAACCGTAACTCGGATTTTAATAAACTTTATATGTAATTCGGGTAGAAAAACGCCTAGTTTAACATGGTGGCTTCATTTTGCATGCTTAACAACTCTAAAATTATGTTTAGGGCAGAACAGTACCTAACCTAATATATGCACATGAGGAGTTTCCGGATTTGTTGTTTGTTGTTCCCGGCCTCATTTAAACTTGACTAGATGGTATAGTTTTGTTATGGTTCACCTCTTGCCATGCTTAACAACATTTAATATTGTTGAGTACCTAACCGGGAGAGAACTAAATAATTGACATGGTGTTCCGTCAATATGCATCCCGTTGCATATTGAGCTCCACTTAATTTGTAGGATTGTTTGTGCACTTTGCCATGCCATGTATCATTAAACTGGACATGCATCATACTTGTTTGTGCATCATGCTATGATTATGTGATGGTTGTTTACTATGTTGTTTGCTTCTTTCCGGTGTTGCTTCTTTGGGTTGGTTCCGATAACGTCGCGTTTGTGAGGAACCGTTCGACTACGTCCGTTTGTCTTCTTCATGGACTCGTTCTTCTTCCTTGCGGGATTTCAGGCAAGATGATCATACCCTCGAAATCACTACTATCTTTGCTATGCTAGATGCTCGCTCTTTTGCTATGCCATGCTACGATGCCTACCACTTGCTTTCAAGCCTCCCAAATTGCCATGTCAAACCTCTAACCCACCATGTCCTAGCAAACCGTTGATTGGCTATGTTACCGCTTTGCTCAGCCCCTCTTATAGCGTTGTTAGTTGCAGGTGAAGATTGGAGCTTGTTCCATGTTTGGAACATGGATATTTTGTTGGGATATCACAATATCTCTTATTTAATTAATGCATCTATATACTTGGTAAAGGGTGGAAGGCTCAGCCTTTTGCCTGGTGTTTTGTTCCACTCTTGCCGCCCTAGTTTCCGTCATATCGGTGTTATGTTCCCGGATTTTGCGTTCCTTACGCGGTTGGGTAATAATGGGACCCCCTTGACGGTTCGCCTTAAGTAAAGCTCTTCTAGCAATGCCCAACATTGGTTTTACCATTCGCCACCTAGCCTTTTCTTTTCCCTTGGGGGTCGCGTGCCCAAGGGTCATCATTATTTTACCCACCCCCCGGGGCCAGTGCTCCTCTGAGTGTTGGTCCAACTGAGCGACGTCCGAGGCTACCAGGGGCAACTCCGGGCTGGCTTACCCGACGTCTTGCTCATCCGGTGTGCCCTGAGAACGAGATATGTGCAGCTCCTATCGGGATTTGTCGGCACATCTGGGTGGTGTTGCTGGTTTAGTTTTACCCTGTCGAAATGTCTTGTAGAACCGGGATACCGAGTCTGATCGGAATGTCTCGGGAGGAGGTCTATTCCTTCGTTGACTATGAGAGCTTGTGATGGGCTAAGTTGGGACACCCCTGCAGGGATTTGAACTTTCAAAAGCCGTGCCCGCGGTTATGGGCAGATGGGAATTTGTTAATGTCCGGTTGTAGAAAACCTGAACTTGACCTTAATTAAAATGAATCAACTGCGTGTGTGACCGTGATGGTCTCTTTCCGGCGGAGTCCGGGAAGTGAACATGGTGTTGGAGTTATGCTTGACGTAGGTTGTTTTAGGATCACTTCTTGATCATACTTTTATCGACCGTGCTTTGCCTTCTCTTCTCGCTCTCATTTGCGTATGTTAGCCACCATATATGCTAGTTGCTTGCTGCAGCTCCACCTCATACCTTTTACCTTACCCATAAGCTTAAATAGTCTTGATCGCGAGGGTGCGAGATTGCTGAGTCCCCATGGCTCACAGATACTTCCAAAACCAGCTTGCAGGTGCCGATGAGTCCGTGCAGATGACGCAACCCAGCTCAGGAGGAGCACGATGAAGATCTTGTACTTTGTGTTGTTTCGTTCTAGTTGATCAGTAGTGGAGCCCAGTTGGGGTCGATCGGGGACCTTTGTCGCATTTGGGGTTCTTCTTTTATTTTGGCTCCGTCAGGCCCTGATTGTATTTGGTTGTTGTAATGCTTTATTCATGTAATTGTGTGAAGTGGCGATTGTAAGCCAACTATGTATCTCTTTCCCTTATGTATTACATGGGTTGTGTGAAGATTACCTCACTTGCGACATTGCTTTCAATGCGGTTATGCCTCTAAGTCGTGCTTCGACACGTGGGAGATATAGCCGCATCGAGGGCGTTCCAGCATGTGTATATATGCATGTGAGAGAAATAGTGTTTTCCAACTGAGATTAGTGAAAAGAGTGGTACATAGTAGTCAGAGAGAGAGAGAGAGAGAGAGAGAAACAGAGAGAGCATGTGCGTGAGACACCCCGACACCCTGAGAGAGATTATGAGCATGTGTGAAAGAGAAATGCTGATGCATATAAAGTGTGTGCACTTATGCGTTAGATAGAGATATATATATATATAACGCGTTTGTGAGAACGAGGCGAGGCATAGTGCATCTACGTGTAAAAGGCGGTTCTACGCATTAAATTAAAATATAAATGGCATTATTATTTTTGGATGAGATCATGAATTTTGCAAATTGCGTATGGACGAAAATCGGTCTATCAGACACCCATACTCTATTAAATTCTAGCATGTGCATGTGTTTATTTCATATTATCGATCCATAGAGTGAGAGCGGTTTTAAATACAGGCAATGGATGCTTTTGCAATTCATATATAAACATTAATTAGTGCACTCCATGTTGCTAGTGTGAAGCACTTTATACATTTGTCACTTGCATGGATACATTCCAAATTGCTAGCTACGAAATAGAATACATGTCGAATTCAACATAAAGGGGGTTTCAAAGATTCGAATTCATAGGAAGTGCATTCATCTATTTGAACCCGAGATAATGGCATTTGTAAATCAGATGTAAAAGGGGGCATCAATCTTTGTTGTGAGTTCGAACATGCTATATATATTCATACGCATATCTAAATTTTTTTTGCAACCAAGGAGATTATATCTGGAACCATGCATGAACTGAGGTAAGTTGCATATTTTTTTAATATATACTTGTGTACAATGTATATTCAAATGTACCCCCTCCATTCCAAAATAATCGTAGCTTTAGGATTTTCAAGAGTAAAGATTTGTGAAGTTTGACAAATCCTGAAAGTTCAATTCAAGAGAACCGAAAACGTTAATGCTTCTGCTCCCAAATATTGAACCAAGCGCCAAATAGTCCTCTGGTCACCCGAAACCGCGCGAGACTAATGTTTTGGTGGTAGGAAATTACTATCCTGACTCTGGCCCGTGTAGCCTATCGGCCCGATGTCCAAAGGTCTAAACTGGGGTAGGTTTGTAACTTCACCAAGACGCCAGTCTCAACCGCCTCTGAGAAGCATTCATACGCCGTGGGCGCCTACCCATACGCTCGGCTGAAATCTACCCCGCCCACATTTGGGACACCTGACATGACTGTCCTACCCCCAACCGCAATATGTCCAAAATTTTAGATGGGGGCAAAGTTTGTAACTTTCCCCAAATTTCAAACAAGCGCATCTCAAACCGAAACATTGTTCCCCCTTAGTTCCCCGCCTCCCTCCGTTTCCCCATTCATACTCCGTGGGCGCGAAAACACCCTCTCCACCAACCGCGAAACCCCAGCCTCCTCCGTCCTCCACCCCATAGCGGCCAATCCACCAACGCCCTCCTCCATCACGCCGGAGCTGGTACCCCGACGTCGTCGTCCAACGCAACCGCAACCGCAACACCCTCAAGGACTTAGCAGCTGAAGCCGAGGCAGAGCTGCCTCCACGACGCCGACGCCGACGTGCGCCGTACTAGAACCACTCCGACCACACTGTCCTGCGCCTCACTGCTGTGTCTCCACTGTCGCAACCGTCCACCGCACCGGAGCTGTTCCCGCTATGCCGTCGTTCTCCGCCTTGGATCTGCTTTCCCGCCGCCGACAGACGGCCACCGCACCACACTCAACAACTTGGCCATGGGTTCGTCCAAGGCTGCACCGTCCTCCACAACTTCTGGTTTCCGGCGAACAACAAGATCGTCGGAAAAACAGAAGGAGGACACAACACTGCCAGCAGAAAGAGGTACTCCTCTTCCCTTATTCATGCAAATCTTACGTCTCCGCTCACACCATATTCATCCCATGAAAGAAACTAGTTGAGCACTTCTTACTGCATCTTCTTCGTGATACTAAATGCACAAGGTTTCCTCCCTTTTACTATTTCACCTTTGCTAGAGGTCAGTAGCCCACCTGGATTTCAATTCAGGGTCAGTCGAACCGCAATTAAAAGAAGCAACACCCGCTTAGGCGCGCGGAGCACCTAGTACGCCTGTTCCCTGGGGAAGCGGCGCATCGGTGTCTATCATAGGGGTGTGGGGCGCAGGAGCTGCTTGCGCCCGATCTGGAG
>NC_041384.1:193610093-193621906 GCF_002162155.2 Triticum dicoccoides | reverse complement strand
TGTGGTGAGGTCGAGGGGAGGGCGCAGGCAGGGGAGGAATACTGGGCCGGTGGTCGCTGGCGTTTCGTGGAAGATCATCAACACTGACTGGCTGGAGGTAGATGAAGGCGATCTGCCCATTCTTTGTACATTAGACGGTGCAGAAAAAATGGACTGACCTATTTGCTTTCAGTCGACTGTTATTTTCATAGAATCTTGTAGTAATTTAGTGTGCCATGCATGTTGTAGAGCTATCATATGTCTCCCATCATTTATTTCTCACCGACCTGCTATCTGCTACCTTTACGCTGTACTAATTGTGCACACACTTTACCCATACTCACACTATTGTTTTCTTATGAATGGGTATTTCAGACTCTCACGCAGTGTTGATGAATGCAGAAAAGAAAAGACAGAAGTCGCTCCAGTGTAATTCGAAGATAATCACTAAGCGTTTCAGCGCTCTAATGGGTGCAGTGTCAGCAGTTGGAGACAATAAATGTAGATCTGCAGTTGATGATCTCAATTTCCACACACAACCATCCCAGGTGCTTGCTTTAACTTCGCACTGTCAAATGTGGTTGCATTTTGCATATGGTGTCTAGCTTGTATTGCTTCCAATTTGGTTAAATTGCATCCGCTTACTTTACACATTATACCTTTAATAATGACATGCCTTCCTGTTTTTGATACATACTACATATGTCAATTAACCATGTTCGTACATCAAACTAATGCTCTTTTGTATCCCTCGTCAATCACTTATGATGAGACAGTCACCCGAGTGGGTTACTGTGAGACGCCCTACTCGTTCAAAGAGTGCAGTGTCATCCTCCCCACATGATTCTCAAGAAATAGCAAGGCTAAATGAAGATAGTCAACGTAGCTCTCTAGTTGATTACCGCAATTCCCCCACACCACCATTGCAGGTGCTTGCTCTTACTTGGTAGTGTGATATGTGGTTGCATGTTGCATATTGTGTCTACCTTGTAATGCTTCTAATTAGGGTAAATTGCATCTGCTTAGTTAACACATTATACCTGTGAATATGACACGCCTTCCTGTTTTTGGTACATACTACGTCTTTCTATTAACCATGTTCCTACATCAAACTACTTTTCTTGTGTATCCCTCATCAATGCTCCTAATTTGTTAAATTGCATCTCCTTAGCTTACACATTATACATGTGAATATGACACGCCTTCTTGTTTTTGGTACATACTACATCTGCCTATCACACCATGTTCTTACATCAAACTACTGTTCTTGTGTATCCTGCGTCTATCGCTTATGATGAGACAGTCACACGCGTGGGTTAATATGAGACGTAATAATCTTATAAAGAATGCAATTTCATCCTCTCCACATGATTCTCACGAAACAGCAAGCCTAAATGAAGATATTGAACGTAGCTCTGTACCTGAAGACCGCACTTCCCCTACACCACCATCACAGGTGCTTGCTCTAACTTCGTAGTGTGATATGTGGTTGCATGTTGCATACGGTGTCTAGCTTGTAATGCTTCTAATTAGGGTAAATTGCATCTGCTTAGTTTACACACTATACCTGTGAATATGACATGCCTTCCTATTTTTTGTACACGCTACATCTATGTGTTAACCTTGTTCTTACATGAAACTACCTCTCTTCTGTATCCTGCATCAATCACTTACGATGAGTCACCTTTATTCGTTGCATATTGCATATTATTTCTAGCCTGTTGCCATGTATTGCTTCTAATTTGGTCAAATACATTTGTTAGGGCACCCTTTTAATTTGGCAGAGTGATATTGGTTTCATCTTTCATATGGTTTCTAGCTTGCATCGACTCTAACAAGTTCAAGCACCTTGTGCTTAGTTTACACTTTATACATCATACATGTCAATATGTCACACCGTCCTGTTTTTCATACATATTCCATCCTCCTATCATGCGGCTGCCTTACATGAAAGTAGTGTTCATCAGTATCATGCATCAATGAGTTCTGAAGAGCAAATTTTATTCCTTTTTCTTGTGGGTTTGACTTGACAAGGCAAAATCAAGAAAGAGGAAGGAAAAGAGTAAGGAAGGCGATGATGGTGGTCCTCTGTAGCAACGTAAACGGAGCATCTGTACCGATTCTCCTTGTACTGATAGTGCATTACAAGGTCCAAGTCTTCGCTCCCCTACTCCACCATCGAAGGTGCATGCTCTAACTTGGCAGTGTGATATCTGGTTGCATGTTGCATATGGTGTCTAGCTCGTATTGCTCCTAATTAGTGTAAACTGCATCTGCTTAGCTTACACATGATACATGTGAATATGACACGCTTTCCTGTTTTTGGTACATACTATATCTGTCTATCACACCATGTTCCTACATGAAACTACTCTTGTGTATCCTGCATCAGTCACTTATGATGGGACACCTTTAAGTTGGCAGTGTGATATTGGTTTGCGTCTTGAATATGATTTCTAGCATGTATTGCTTCTAGTTTGATGAACGCCACCTATGACGAGACAATTTTAACTTGGCAGAGTGATATTGATTGCACCTTCCATATGGTGTCTTGCAGTGTTTCTAATTTGTTGAAGTGCCTTCTGCTTAGTTACCACATCATAGGTGTGAATATGTCAAGCCGTCCATTTTTTTGTACATATTCCATCCCCATATCATGACTTTGCCTTTCATCAGAGTAGTGTTCGTCAGTATCATTCATGAATGAGTTATGAAGAGCGAATGATATTCCTTTTTCTCGTCGGTATGACCTTACAATGCAAAATCAATAAAGCTGAAGGAAATTGGCAAGGCATTGGATGATGGTGGTGGTCCTTCCGAGCAACTGAAATGGAGGTTCTCTACAGATTCTACTCTGCCATCCTCCCAACAAGATTCGCAAGACAACGCAAGGCTAGACAGTCAAGTAGCTGTGTAGATGATGAGCACATCTCCCCTACTCCACCATCACAGGTGCTTGCTCTAACTTGGCACTATTATATGTAGTTGCATGTTGCGTATGATGTCTAGCTTGTATTGCTTCTAACTTTGTTGAATTGCATCTGCTTACTTTACACATAATGCATGTGAATATCACATGTGTTCCTGTTTCTACATCAGACTACTATTCTTGCATATCCCGCATCAGTCACTTATGATAAGGCACCTTTAAGTCGCCACTGTGATATTGGTTGTGTCTTGCATATGATTTCTAGCATGTATTGCTTCTAATTTGTTGAAACGCCATACAGTTTGAACTTGGCAGAGTGATATTAGTTGCATCTTTCATATGGTGTCTAGCTTGCAGTGCTTCTAATTTGTTGAAATGCCTTCTGCTTAGTTACCACATCATAGGTGTGAATATGTCACACCATCCTGTTTTTCATACATATTCCATCCTCACATCATGTGTTTGCCTTTCATCCGAGTAGTGTTCGTCAGTATCATGCATGAATGAGTTCTGAAGAGCGAATTTTATTCCTTTTTCTTGTCGGTTTGACTTCACAATGCAAAATCATTACAACTGAAGGAAATTAGTCCGGCTGTGGATGATGGTGGTCCTTCGGAGCAACTCAAACAGGGGGTCTCTACAAATTCTACTCCGCCATCCTCCCAACAAGATTCGCAAGACAACACAAGGCTGGACAGTCAATATAGCTGTGTAGATGATGAGCACATCTCCCCTACTCCACCATCACAGGTGCTTTCTCTAACTTGACACTATTATATGTGGTTACGTGTTGTGTATGATGTCTAGCTTGTATTGCTTCTAACTTGAATTGCATCTGCTTACTTTACACATAATGCCTGTGAATATGACACGTGTACATGATGGGCACATCTCCCCTACTCCACCATCACAGGTGCTTGCTCTTACTTGAAACTGTTATACGTGGTTGCGTTTTTTGTATGATGTCTAGTTTGTATTGCTAATTCTTATTATGTTGAATTGCATCTGCGTAGCTTACAACTTATACCTGCAACGATCACTTACCCATAAGACACATTTAACTTGGGACTGTGATGTAGGTTGCATCTTGCATTGTCTTCTAGCTTGTACTGCTTCTAATTTCTTGAAATGGCACTTACGACGAGACACTTTTTACCTGATAGAGTGATATTGGTTGCATGTTCATATGGTGCCTAGCTTTCATTTCTTCTAATTTTGTTGAAATGCCTTCCGCTTACTATTTTTTCATACATATTCCATCCTCCTATCGTACATGTGAATATGAAACACTGTCTTTTTTTGTATATATTCCATCCTCCTATCCTGCACTTGCCTTACTTCAAAGTAGTGTTCGTCTGTATCATGCATCAACTAGTTATGTAGAGCTAATTTTATTCATCTTCTTGTGGTTTTGACTTCATAAGGCAATATCAGAAAATAGGAAGGAAAAGAGTAAGTTAGGGGATGTTGGTGGTCCTCCGCGCCGACACAAACGTAGACTCTCTAGATTTTCCACTGCTACTGCTAATGAAGTTGAAGTCCCAAGTCTACATGATGAGTTCATCTCCCGTACTCCACCATCGCAGGTGCTTGCTCTAAGTTGACAGTGTGATAATTGGTTTCATGTTGCATATGTTGTCTAGCCTGTATTTCTTCTATTTTGATTAAATTGCACCTGCTGAGTTTATACGTTATACATGTGCATATGACATGGCTTTCTGTGTCTAGAATACACTGCATCTATCTATCATACCATGTTCTTACATCAAAGTACTGCCGTTGTGTATCCCACATCAGTCACTCATGATTGGACACTTTTAACATGGCAGTTTGATAGTGGTTAAATCTTGCATTGATTTCTACATTGTACTGCTTCTAATTTTTCGAATTGCCACTTATGACAAGACACTTTTAACTTGGCAGAGTAATATTGGTTGCATCTTTCATATGGTGTCTACCTTGCATTACTTATATTTTCTTGAAAATCCTTCTGCGTAGTTTGCACATCGTAGCTGTGAATATGTCATGCCGTCCTGTTTTTCTTACACATTCCATCCTCATACGGTTGTCTTACATCAAAGTATTGCTTGTCTATATCATGCATCAATGAGTTCTGAAGAGTGATTTTATTCTTTTGTGTTGTGGGTACAACTTGACATGGTAAAGTCAAAAAAGAGCAAGGAAAATAATATAGTAGGGAGTGCTGTTACTCGTCGGGTGAAACGGAAAAGGTTCCGCCGTTGAGATTCGGCTGGTACTTATAGTGCAGTAGAAGGTCCAAGTGCACCGGCTAAATCTACAAACACAGTATCACCTGCTCCACCAGCTGTAGCATCTGCTTCAACTGTACCAGCATCTCAACCAGTTACTCATTCGTTTGCTCCGGAACTGGCCAGTTCCCAAGCTGCCTTCACACCTAACACTACTTTCGAAGCTCTGCTGACACAACAGGACTTGGCAAGATCAGATGAACCTCATGAGCATCAACACCAAGACGGTACCTGACCGAGTCAAGTTGTAGTTGCATGCTCCTTTATATGTACTCTCACAGTTTGATGTACACTAACACTTTCCATATTCGTTGTTGAACTAGCACCATAGCGCAAGCGGAAACAGACATCAGGGATAATGCTTGACAGATTAACAAAATCTAAAGGAGGAAGAATGGAGATCCATTTTGAGGCAGGTTTAAAAAGGCCATGTGATGCTACAGAGTCAGCCAAGTTAGTATCAGAGGCAGCCGTTGCCGTTAGGTGTCATGCACGTATCCTCCCAACGTGGATCCAATACAGGAATGAGAAAGACAATACCCAGTTTAACACCTTCCTTGACCATTTATCCATAAGTAATGTTATTCATCGCAATTAGTAATATTGTCTTGCTCTGTCCCATACTTTCTAGCTTCCTCCAAATAAGACTCACATTCTTTTTTCAACAGATGAGGTTCAAGTTGGATCCGAAAGATGATGCAACTAAACAAGCATGCACTCATGTTTTTTAGTCTGCTCTGCGACAGTATCGGTACCACCTTAGAAAATCTCACTTTGAAGGCAAGGCTAACAATGAAATCACCCAAACATCTCTAGTGGAATATATTACAGATGAAGACTGGACAACCCTTGTTAAACACTGGTCTGATCCAAAGTATCAGGTAGGCTATATGTATTTGATCAGACCACATATTGGACTTGTATTTATGTATGTGCCTTACAAGTGTATCTTCTTCTAGGCTAACTGTTTGAAGAACAAAACCAACCATTCTAAAGTGAAATTCCAACAGACAATAGGATCTTGTAGCTATATTGCACACTGCGAGGCTCTTGTAAATAGCTGCTAATTCCTTCTTTTTTTGTGCCATATTATCGTATCTATATTGACTTGTTCCAAATACAGAGGAAAGCCCGCGCGGACCAAAAAGAACCTGAACCGAATGCAGTGCAAATCTTCAAGGATTGCCACACCAACAAGATGAAGGGCATGAGCACACCAGTTCAAGCCGCTGTTGTAAGTCCTTTTAGTCCTCCTGCCTTGAACTGATTGGTACTGTGATGTGTTCATTTAACTACTTGGTTTGCAGCCAATGTCAGTTACTCTGTTCACTTTTATTCGCAGTTGTCTTAACGTATCATTTCACCTTACATGGTTTAAAAGAGATGAAGGATATTCTTTTGGTCTTGATATGTAATCTAGTTCTTATGTTCACGTGCGCACACAATGATAAAATAGCCTATTTGTTTTATATCTGTTTGCCCATGATATGAATGATGTCATACTATGTTCATCCTACTTTAAACCATGTCTCTTTATCCTTCGATGTCAACGAATGTGAGGAAATAGACAATACAGTAGGCATGCTACATGGGCATATGTTCCGAAAGTGATTTTATTATGTAGTTGGCACTACAATACATGCTAATGTATTACAGTAGTTCACCAAAATAAGTTATGTATAAACGTTTAACCTACTTTGTTTGTTTTTGTCTCATTAGTAACTTATCTGGTACACTAATCTACAAGTTCAAACTTTCAGGAAGCTATGGAATAAATGATTGAACAGCCACAACCACCTGAAGGTGACGAGGCTACTACAGGCACACTGTCACCTCTTGCTACAGTGCGTCAGTATCTCTCCACTAACAGTGAAAAAAGCACCTTCCTGCGTAATTCTGGGTTGGTTGTCAAGGTAACCTCGTCCAAATCGCCAACTGAACAAAATCTTCCTGCTAGAGAGAGTGATATATCTGTGCTCCAGACACAAGTCCAATCCCTAATGGGCGTTGTTTCGGAAACAAGAATAGTGGTTGAGAAATGTCGTCAAGATATGAATGGTTTTGAAACCAGACTATCAGACATTCACTTCGTTGTTCAAGAGCAATGGCGGAAAAAAGGTGGAGATCGTGCTGCTCCATCAGATTCTATAGCCTGAAACATTAGCACTCAGGTCAAATGATCTATGCTTCTATACATCTAATGGTGCTTTTATCTAGAAGGACTGTAAACTTTATGCCAACAGGCCTTTTGTTGTATGGTTGGAATTTATTTTGTTGTGATACAACATTTATGATGCTGCCTCAAGCTGCAGTAATTACGACGCTATTTTTGTATACTGTAGGTTTATCTTAGTAATGTATTCGGTCGAAAGCTTCGTAGGAGCCCAACATGCCAACATTCGTCGGGCCCATTCCAATTGGTCTAAAAATGATTACGGGCCGAAATTGGCATGTAGC
Source organism: Triticum dicoccoides (assembly GCF_002162155.2). NCBI lineage: Eukaryota > Viridiplantae > Streptophyta > Magnoliopsida > Poales > Poaceae > Triticum > Triticum dicoccoides. The sequence goes on along the minus strand of NC_041384.1, from coordinate 193,614,271 downwards.
CCACTAAAAATATCTGGTCCTAAATCAGCATAAGCTTTCATATTTTTCTGGTAGGCCTATGCCCATAGTGGGCCTTTAACAGGCCTAAACATAATTTGGGCCCTCAGTAAAAATAGGCCGTTTACAGGTGTAAATATCTCGGGTGAATCCTAAACGGCGCTCTAAGCGCTCGTTATAGTGTTATCGGTACAGGGCGCACACCCCCGCTCGGCAATGGGCCAGCCCATTTTTCATGTTATTCCTTTTTGTAAACTGCTGCAAAAATGACGCTGGTGTGGGTTTCGAACTCACGCAGCCAAGTTTATGTACAAGACACACTAACCACCCCAGCCAACCTTCCTTACGTGCTAGCAAACAAGTTTGTACCTCTTTTAATTCCTTTTTTCCATTTTTTTCTTTTTCTTTTCCTTCTTTTTGTTTTCTTTTTTCTTTTTTCCAATTCGATGCAACAACTTCATTGGATTTTATGAACGTTTTTCTAAATTTGATGAACATTTTTCAAAATAGATGAACATTGTTCTAATTGGATAAACATTTTCCAAAATCGGTGAACTTTTTTCAAATTTGATGAACTTTTTTTGAAGTCGATGAACCTTTTTCAAAATCTATGCATTTGTTTTCAAATTCGATGAACCTTATTTTTAAATTCGTGAACTTTTTTTAAAGTTTATGAAAAAAATTCAAAATTGATCAACTTTTTTCAAAATAAGTTATTCTTTTTTCAAATTCGATGAACTTTTTGTAAATCGATGAACTTTTTTTAAAATTCGTGAACTATTATTTAAGTTTGTCAACTTTTCTTCAAAACCGATGAACTATTTTTCAATTCGATGAACTTTTGTTCAAAATCGATGAACTCTTTTTCAAAACAGATGGATTTTCTTTCAAATTGATGAACTTTTTTCAAAATTGATGAACTTTTTTCAAAACCGATGAACTTTTGTTCAAAATCAATGAACTCTTTTCAAAACCTATGAACTCATTTTTCGAAACGGTGAACTCTTTTCAAAATCGATGAACTCTTTTTATTTTTTTCAAAATGGATGGACTTTTTTCAAAATCGATGCTATAATCAATGAACTTTTAGATAAATCTATGAAATTTTTCTTAAAATCGATGATCTTGTTTTCAAATTTACCTTTTCTTTTTTCAAAAAGATTTATATTGGCTTTACTAAGGAAACGTTAACTAGGATGGTTTTTCTAGGAGTGTACAGAAGAACTAGTTCGGTGTAGTGGTTATAGCATCAAGCCACGAATGATGTTGTGCTAGGTTCGAATCCCACTGTTCCCATATTTTCAGTTCGGATTTGTTTTTTTCTTCTTCACGTCTGCTTTGTTCACTCGGTTCGTGGGCCGGCCCGCTACGCGTCGCTAGCGAGCGCCGGTAGAGCCAGCCGGCGCCTGAAGCGCTGGTTAGGAGCTCCCAATATCTCGAGCCCATAAAAAACATGGGCCTCTAATAGACTGAAAGTGAGATTGGGCCCTGATTGTGCCAAATAACCCACTGGACTTAGTAGGTCGAAATGGTGGCCAATTTATGATGCGGATCTTTGACAGGCCGAATTCGGATGGGCCGTAAATGCGCTGACCTAATACACGGGCCTTTAACAGGCCGGAACTTCGGTCGGGCTAGATTATCGTCATTTTTATATGGGCCGTTAATGGGCCCAATATGACGTTGGGCCACATATGGCCCATGGTTTACGTCCGGTGTTAACAGGACGAAAATGACAACAGGCCGAAAGTGGCCCAAAGCTATAGTGGGCCTCTAACAGGCCGAATGTCAGACATGGCCGAAAATGACCCAAATCCTTCACGGTCGTTTATGGGGTGAAAGTTTTGATGGCCTGTAAATGGGACCAAATGAAGCCGGACCTTTAACAGGCCGGAAATACACCGGGCCGTTATTTGGCCCAATTACTTAGCGGACTGCTAATGGGCCAGAAGTGACCATGGGCCGCGTTGATGCCAAGTTTAGGACAGGCCGTTGACGGGCTGATTTGACAGAGAATGTTGGGCCTTTAGTTGGGCCGGCCCATTATGGTCTGCAGAATCTTGTGGACCTTTAGCTGGGCCAGCCCATTGTGGTCCGCAAAATCTTGTGGGCCTTTAGCTGGGCCGGCCCATTATGGTCTGCAAAATCGTGTGGGCCTTTAGATGGGCTGGCCCATTATGGTCCCCTAAATTTTGTGGGCCTTTAGCTGGGCCGGCCCATTATGGTCCGCTAAATCTTATGGGCCTTCGGTTGGGCCGGCCCATTTAAACTTTGTTGGCCACTTTTGGGCCGGTCCACGTGTCAACATATCATAGGCCCATCTCGACCGTTGGATGAGTGACACCTGTGCCAACGCGGAGCTGACACATGGATCCGTCAGCCAATGAGAATTTTACACGTGGAAAATCGGCATTGGTCGTGGCTGTTAACGGGTTATCGGATCCAAAATCCGACCCGATAGCTTAATGGCGTTCCGTTACGGTGGATGCCACGTGTCGGTCACCCTTGACGAAAGCACTTCTGTGACGCGTGATTTATCGTCATGGAAGTGGACACTTCCATGATGATAATTTTGGCAATGTCATGGAACACTTCTACGACAACACATGTATGACTATCTTGATTTTGTCATAAATTTGTCATGGATGTACATGCATGACAGAAAACGTGACCTACTGTGACAAACATGTATCATCACGGAAGTGTATTTTTTGTAGTGATTGAGAATGGTACCCCCATCTCAATCCCAATTAAAAGTAATTATCAACCCAACAAATTAATTTAGAGTGATGAGATCCATATGATAATCCAAGAACTAGATACTCAAGATGTCCATAATGACACAGCTAACCATGATTAGTTTGTACACTTTGCAGAGGTTTGCGCACTTTTCCCCACAAGACTCGATATCCTCCATTGGATTTCTCGCACTGAATGGTGTTTGAGAAATGGATAACCGAGACACGGTCTTTCAGAAGCATTAAATCTAACCCTGGGTAGACAGTACCAACCTACACCTGCTACATCTGCTAGCCTACCACTTGAAGATGTCATGCAACCTAATCAACTATGCTAGAGCCCATAATAGCTTGTGGCTGCACATGGAAGTTTCTAGCATGAATAATATTTTGATCCCTTTAAGCCTGGGTGGCGGACCATAGGAGGATCACACGGTATAACCCCGAGATCTCCTAGGACAACACTGGTATAACCCCAGGTCCCCAAAACCAACAATCCACCCAAATGTGTATTAAAGTTTCCACCTTAGAACTGAACCATTAATTAAACACTCACATCTGTCATGGATACACTCAAACCCAATCCACGTCTACTAGCATAGCATAACAATATAAGCATAACGTAGAAGTAACTCCCAAGGGTTTGATAATGAAATAGGTAATATGTTCTACCTCATCAACTACTTCCCAATACCCACATGTTAATCACATCCTAATCATGCAGTGTTTGAGGATTGTAACTAATGCATAAAAACTGGGTATGAAAGAGTATGATCAATGTGTTACTTGACTTGCTGACGATTTGCAAAACCTAGTGACTCGTAGTAGCACGCTTCGCACTCAGGGTGTTATATCACAAACAAACAATAGCATACATATGCAATCAAGCAAAGATGCACGGGGAAAACTCAAATAAGAAGATCTAACCAGAAAGTTCAACTGAAGAACTCCAATTTGCAAAAAGAATCAAATCAAACGGAGCAACGAAACTCAAACTACAAAAAACAAGATCTGATTACTAATCTGGACTAAAGCCAAATTTTACAGTACTAAAATCCTCTTCAAGTTGGTTAAACAGAAAGAGGGCTTCGAGACGAAGATCTAGGCACTTGTTTCACCTGATTTGGATAAACGAGCGAAAAGATATACTAGAACGAAGATTAGGGCAGAAATCGCGATCGGGAATAATCGCGGAAAAACCCTGGAAAAGAAAACTGACGAACATGCTAACGAATGAACGTTCGCTGTCTGCGGCTAACCGACGAACAACCATTCGTTAAAACGCACGTACTGACGAACGTCCGCTAAATAAATAAACCAATGGAAAACCGAACGAACCGATCTATTTAAAAAAACTAGATCTAGGGTTTTCTAAAAAAAACAACAGTTTTCCCGAGAAAACCAGACGGCGGCGGCGGCTACCTCGGTGTCGGCGGGTTCTGC
>NC_041384.1:193580574-193609758 GCF_002162155.2 Triticum dicoccoides | reverse complement strand
GGGCGGGGCTAGGGTTCGGGCGGGGTTGGCGGCTTCGCGGGCCTTGAGCCTCGCCTTAAAAAGCGGGCCGTGCGGTGTCCTAGTCGGGCACGGCCCGTTAGGTTGGTGCTCTCTCTCTCTCTCTCTTAAAAAAACCTGACGTGGAAAAACAAATAAAAGAAATACTAAACGGACTCCAAAAATCCTGAAATAAATTTTCACGGTCCTCTAATAATATTCCGGACAAAGTGAACATTTATTTGGGCCTCTAATGAAATTTTGAGAAACACATATTTTTTCCTAATTCAAATAAAATTGCAATAAAATCCAAAGAAAATTTATTCATTTGATTTTAATATTTTTCCTCCAATATTTCACTTATTTTTTTGGAGAGGTCATATTATCTCCTCTCATATATTTTAATATGAAATATTTTTGAAGAGAAAAATTATTAAAACCAGAATGATCCTTGCCTCAATATTTGATAAAATTAAAGTATGAAGAACGTGAAATCCCCAACTCTCTCCATGGGTCCTTAAGTTGCTTAGGATTTTCGAGGATCGCAAAACAAAATGCAATAAAATATGATATGCATGAATGACCTATGTATAACATTCGAAATTGAAAATTTGGGATGTTACAAACCTACTCCCCTTAATATGAATCTCGTCCTTGAGATTCGGGTTGGCTAGAAAATAGGTGTGGGTGGTACTTGCGTAGATCATCCTCTCTTTCCCAGGTGGCTTCCTCCTCGGCATGGTGGCTCCACTGAACTTTGCAAAACTTGATAACCTTGCTGCGAGTAACTCAGCTAGCAAATTCAAGAATTTTGACAGGTTTCTCCTCATATGTCAAATCACTATCCAACTAAATTGCTTCCACGGGTACTGTATCTCTCAGAGGAATATCGGCCATCTCTGCATGGCACTTCTTCAACTTGGAAACATGAAACACATCATGAACACCTGACAGTCCTTCGGGTAACTCCAACTTGTAGGCAACCTCTCCCATGCATTCCAAAACATGGTACGGTCCTACAAATCTCGGGGCTAACTTTCCCTTGACCCCAAAACATTTAACTCCTCGCAGAGGTGACACTCGCAGATATGCTCTGTCTCCGATTTCATAGGCTACCTCCTTGCATTTCGAGTCTGCGTAACTCTTCTGTTGGGACTGAGCTACCTTCAGTCTATCTCGAATCAGCTTAACCTTCTCTTCAGACTCCTTAATCAAATCCGGTCCAGACAACTGGCGGTCTCCAACTTCATCCCACATCAACGATGTTCGACATCTTCTTCCATACAAGGCTTCGAACGGTGCCATCTTCAAACTGGCCTGGTAGATGTTGTTGTATGAGAACTCCGCGTAGGGCAGGTTGTCATCCCAACTAGATCCATAATCTAGCACACAAGCTCTCAACATGTCCTCTAGAATCTGATCGACTCTCTCAGTCTGTCCATCTGTCTGTGGATGAAAAGCTGTACTGAACTCTAGTCTGGTTCCCAAAGTCTGGTGCAGCTGGTGCCAAAACTTTGAAGTAAACCGTGTTCCTCTATCTGATACGATGGTCCTCAGAACTCCATGCAGACATACGATCCTGGTCATGTATATCTTGGCCAACTTCGCACTTGTATAGGTGGTATTCACTGGGATAAAGTGAGCTACTTTGGTCAAGCGATCCACTACTACCCAGATAGAATCATATCCCGATCGGGTCCTGGGTAATCCGGTGATAAAATCCATGCCAAGTTTGTCCCACTTCCATTCAGGTATCGGCATAGGCTGCAGTAGTCCTGCTGGCTTCTGATGTTCTGCCTTCACTCTCTGACATACATCACATACGGCTACACACTCGACAATATCCTTCTTCATTCTAGCCCACAAGAAACGCTCCTTCAAATCCAAATACATCTTGGTGTTTCCGGGGTGTATCGAGTATGGCGAGTCATGGGCTTCCTTACGTATCAACTTACTGATCTCTGCATTATTGGGCACATAAACCCGGTCCTCAAACCATAAGGTGTCGTGCTCATCCTCATGAAAACCTTTGGCCTTACCTTCACTCATCTTCTCCTTTATTTAAGAAATTTCTTTGTCATCCTTCTGAGTTTCTCTAATCTTTTCCAACAATGTTGACTGAACTTCCAATGCTGCCACAAAACCTCTAAATCCCTGAGATCTTCTGCTAACTCCTTTGGCAAACCTCCTGTTACTAAGGTATTGGCATAATCCTTCCATCTCAAAGCATCTGCTACGACATTGGCCTTGCCTGGATGATAGTGCAACTTCAGATCAAATCCTTTATGAGCTCCAACCATCTCCTTTGCCTGAGGTTCAACTCCTTCTGGGTAAAAATATACTTCAAACTCTTGTGATCCGTGTACACATCAAAATAGTTTCCTATAAGAAAATGTCTCCAGGTCTTGAGCGCATGCACTACAGCTGCTAACTCCAAATCATGCGTAGCATAATTTAACTCATGTGGCTGAAGTTGTCTTGAAGCATATGAAACAACTATTCCGTCTTGCATAAGTACTCCTCCAAGTCCTAAGCGTGAGGCGTCGCAATACACTTGGAAATCTTTGCGTATATCCGTCAGGATTAGCACTGGGTATGTAGTCAAACGTTTCTTCAACTCCTGGAAACTTGCTTCACATTCCTCTGTCCAATGGAACTTGGTATCTTTCTTCAACAATGTCGTCATAGGCTTCGCAATCTTGGAGAAATTCTTAATAAATCTCTGGTAGTATCCCGCAAGTCCAAGAAAACTGCGGATCTCTCCAACTGAGGTGGGTGCCAACCACCCGGTGACTGACTGAACCTTGGTAGGATCCACTTCTATACCTTCTCCTGATAAAACATGTCCAAGAAATCCAAATTCCTTCAACCAAAACTCACATTTGCTGAACTTGGCATATAACTGATGTTCCCTGAGCTTCTCAAGAACCAAACACAAATGCTCCTTGTGTTCCTCTTCATTCTTCGAGTATACTAAAATATAATCAATAAACACCACGACAAACTTATCCAAGAACTCCGTGAACACCTTGTTCATCATACTCATGAAATAGGCAGGGGCGTTAGTCAGTCGAAATGACATAACCGTATACTCATATAACCCGTACCTTGTGGTGAATGCTGTTTTTGGTATATCCTTTCCTCGAATTTTCAGCTGGTGATATCCTAATCGCAAATCGATCTTCGAAAACACTTTAGCTCCTTGCAGATGGTCAAACAAATCATTGATCATCAGTAGTGGGTACTTGTTCTTGATCGTCACTTCATTCAACACACGATAATCAACAACCATTCTCAATGATCCATCCTTCTTCCCAACCAAGAGCACTGGTGCTCCCCATGGTGATGAACTTCGTCGGATGTAACCTTTCTCCAATAACTCCTTAATCTGCTTCTTGATCTCTTCTAGATCATTTGCGGGCATCCGTTACGGTCTCTTTGATATTGATCTGGTGCCTGACATTAGCTCTATCAAAAAGTCAATATCTCGATCTGGCGGCATGCCTGGTAACTCCTCTGGAAATACATCGGGGTAATCCTTCACCACCGGCACTTCCTCCTGAACAACTCATGAGAGAGAATTTACTTGAGTCCTCCTAGGCGCATGCCTAGATACATAGTTGATCCTTTTTCCCTCTGGGTGGCGAGTAGAATTGATCTGCTAGCACAGTCAATGTTCCCTCCATACTTCGATAACCAATCCATTCCTAGTATCACATCCAATCCTTGTGACTCCAAAATTACTAGGTCTGAGGGGAAAACATGGCTACCAGTGGTTATGGGTATCCGATCGCACCATCGGCTGGCCATATACCCTGCACCGGGTGAACTCACTAGCAAGGGTGTCCTAAGGCCTAAGGTGGGTAACTTAAACTTGTCCACAAATCCCCTTGAAATGTATGAATGCGATGCACGAGTATCAAATAAAACAAGGGCGGTAAATGACTTAACCAGAAACTTACCGATAACTGCATCAGGCTGCTCTTCAACCTCCTCCACGTTCACGTGGTTCACCTGTCCCCTATTGAAAGGGTTGGGATTCTTCCCAGTGCTTCCATTGCCATTTCCGTTCTTCCATTCTGGACAATCATTGGCGTAGTGCCCAGTATTCCCACACTTGAAACAGGTAATGTGACTTTGATCCTTCTTGGCGGGTGTGGCTGGGTTAGAGCGATTCTGGTTACTGCCTGCTCCATTTCTGTTTCCATTCTTGGGGCCGCTATTTTTATGCGAACTACCTCCATTGTGAGTGTGACCTCCATGGTTATGGGTCAATCCTCCTGAGTCTGGGGTGATACGAGGCTTCTGCTGAGCTCCAGAATTGTACTTTCCTTGTCCATACTTCCTCTTGCGGCTCTCAATCTGCTGCCGCTTCCCTTCAATCATAAGAGCCTTGTCTACCAGCTCCTGGTAGTTGTTAAATGTTGCCACCATCAACTGCATGCTCATCTCATCATTAAGCCCTTCCATAAACTTCTATTTCTTCGCGGCATCTGTGGCCACATCATCAGGGGCATAACGAGATAGCTTACTAAACTCATCTACATACTGGGCCACAGTACGATTTCCCTGGCGCAAATTGCGAAACTCACGCTTCTTCATGCTCATAGCTCCAGTTGAGACATAGGCAGTGCGGAATGCTTTCCGAAACTGCTCACAAGTAACATTGGCTATGGGAAAAGTGGCTGTGTAATTCTCCCACCATGCGGCTGTGGGTGCATCCAATTGGTGTGCCGCAAAACACACCTTCTCAGCATCTGTGCAACCGGCAGTTGTTAATTCCCTTCCAATCCTACGTAGCCAATCATCCACAACTATGGGCTCGGTGTTACTGGAAAACATCGGTGGCTGTAACCTCATAAAGTGAGCTAAGTTGTCAACTGGAGGTGCTGGCGGTGGGTTGTTGTTGTTATTGTTGTTGTTGTTGTTGCCCTGATTCTAAACCAGCAACCGCACCAGTGTATTCTGCCGCTGGATCAACTGAGTGAGCTTCGGTGGGAAAGCAAAACCGGGGTCACGTCTCGGAGGCATCTGATGGGTTTTAGAGGGGAGAGAATAGAATAGAATGAGGTCTAAGGAGAAAAGCATTACCCATATGCACATCAGACAAACACAATCATATCATATCACTCAATCAAGCAAGCAAGGGCATGCAATCGATCTAACTATCATTACAGTGCTCAGACTATTCTATATACATGGGGAAACACTACTGATCATATGGTGGTCTACTAGAAATTTTGATCGGTGGAAGACTCCATGATATCTGCTCCAACTTCGTCTTCATAATCATCATCACTATCGTCGGGGTCGGAGTCGGTGTCGTCAATGATGATGTAGTCTTCAGAATGAATTTCCTTAGGTTCGTCGTCTTCTCCTCCTGGTGCGGGGTCTCCCATAACACTCCTAGATTCCTGGTCATGTCGTCATTCTTCTCCATAAGTATCATCATTTCCTCCTCATATCCATCGTGTGTAGACTTAAGCTCCTCTTCTAGCTCTGTGATCCTGGTCACCGCCTTCTTCAGATCTATCATGCTTGCACACATCTGGTTCTCCTAGCAACGAATATGATGGTTTAACTCTTGGATGAATGCTGCAATGGACCTATCTTTCCTGGTGCTGATCATCTCCCATTGCTCATCTCGGTGCCCACATATCTAGTATATAGTGTCCTTAAGCTCCTTGTGGTAAACTTCGCCGATGCATCCTATGGCGATGTGGGCTGCCATGCTCTTAGCTAGACTCCAGGTTGGTGCGTCAAAGTAAACTCTATAGGTTTAATGACTGGCGTGAATGTCCTTCCTGGAACTTGAACTCGAATCAACCAACGCTCCTCTTCTGGTAAAGTGGCGGTGTAGGTCCCGGTGAAGCTTGGTATTCTGATGTTCAGTTACCTAGTGACTTCCTTCAAATGTCATCCAAACGGGGTGTCTTCATCCGGCTGTGTAAACTTGTTCCTCGAGTCCGCCATCCTAAAGAGTAGAAAATGAAGAGGAGTCAGAAATGAGTAGAGAAGAGTGTCCTATGGTTCATCTTAGTGGTCGTGTCCTACATCCAGCGCAGGCTCTGATACCATCTTGTAGCGACCCGACCTCAGGCGGTCAAGTCTCTGTGTTCAGTGTCATCCCTGGATCGGTAATGCCGACACACACAGTACTCGAAGGATTTATAACAGAGTAGCAATCACACACTTATTACATCGAATGTCTCAAGAGAGAACTTATTACAATAAATATGGCTTAAGGCCATCTAAAAGCGATAACAACGGAAGGCTTGGAAGATAAAGTGAGTCCATCAACTCCGACGACATAGCTGAGTGCATGACAAACGACCTAACGCATCTTACTCCTCGTCTGAAAAGTCTGCAACATGATATGTTGCAGCCCGAAAACGGGTCAGCACATGGAATATGCTGGCAATATAACACAGTAAAGCAATGAACATGTAAATGCTATCACTACATGCATATTTGGCTGGTGGAGGCTCTATGGTTATAATGTTTTTGCGAAAAGCCAATTTTTCCCTATAACAAAGGAATATACTTTATTTAACGATCATGGTGGTTGAAACACTGAGAATAGTACCCCCATCTCAATCCCAATTAAAAGTAATTATCAACCCAACAAATTAATTTAGAGTGATGAGATCCATATGATAATCCAAGAACCAAATACTCAAGATGTCCATAACCGGGGACACGGCTAACCATGATTAGTTTGTACACTCTGCAGAGGTTTGCGCACTCCCCACAAGAAACGATCTCCTCCGTTGGATTTCTCGCACTGCATGGTGTTTGAGAAACGGATGACTGGGACACAGTCTTTCAGAAGCATTAACTCTAACCCCAGATGTCCACTTGAAGATGTCATGCAACCTAATCAACTATGCTAGAGCCCATAATAGCTTGTGGCTGCACATGGAAGTTTCTAGCATGAATAATATTTTGATCCCTTTAAGCCTGGGTGGCGGACCATAGGAGGATCACACGGTATAACCCCGAGATCTCCTAGGACAACACTGGTATAACCCCAGGTCCCCAAAACCAACAATCCACCCAAATGTGTATTAAAGTTTCCACCTTAGAACTGAACCATTAATTAAACACTCACATCTGTCATGGATACACTCAAACCCAATCCACGTCTACTAGCATAGCATAACAATATAAGCATAACGTAGAAGTAACTCCCAAGGGTTTGATAATGAAATAGGTAATATGTTCTACCTCATCAACTACTTCCCAATACCCACATGTTAATCACATCCTAATCATGCAGTGTTTGAGGATTGTAACTAATGCATAAAAACTGGGTATGAAAGAGTATGATCAATGTTTTACTTGCCTTGCTGATGATCTGCAAAACCTAGTGACTCATAGTAGCACGCTCCGCACTCCGGGTGTTCTATCCCAAACAAATAATAGCATACTTAAGCAATCAAGCAAAGATGCATGGTGCAAACTCAAATAAGAAGATCTAACTAGAAAGTTCAACTGAAGAACTCCAGTTTGCAAAAAAGAATCAAATCAAACGGAGCAACGAAACTCAAACTGCAAAAGAAACAAGATTAGATTACTAATCTGGACTAAAGCCAAATTTTACAGAACCAAAATCCTGTTCAAGTTGGTTAAACAGAAAGAGGGCTTCGAGACAAAGATCCAGGCGCTTGTTTCACCTGATTTGGATAAATGAGCGAAAAGATATACTAGAACGAATATTAGGGCAGAAATCGCGATCGGGAATAATCGCGGAAAACCCTGGAAAAAGAAAACTGACGAACAGGCTAACGAAAGAATGTTCGCTGTCTGCGCTAACCGACGAACAACCGTTCGTTAAAACGAACATACGGACGAGCGTCTGCTAAATAAATAAACCGATGGAAAACCGAACGAACCGATCTATTAAAAAAACTAGATCTAGGGTTTTCTAAAAAAACAACGGTTTTCCCGAGAAAACCGGACGGCGGTGGCTCCGGCGGCGGCGGGTAGCGGCTTCGCGGTGCGGTGGCGTGGCGACGGGAGGCACTGGCGGGCGAGGCTATGGTTCGGGCGGGGCTGGCGGCGTCGCGGGCCTCGGGCCTCGCCTTAAAAAGCCGGCCAGGCGGTGTCCTAGTTGGGCACGGCCCGTTAGGTCAGTGCTCCCTCTCTCTCTCTCTCTCTCTCTCTCTCTCTCTCTCTCTCTCTCTCTTTTAAAAAAAACCTGACGCGGAAGAAAAAATAAAACAAATACTAAACGGACTCCAAAAATCCTGAAATAAATTTTCACGGTCCTCTAATAATGTTCCGGACAAAGTGAACATTTATTTGGGCCTCTAATGCAATTTTGAGAAACACATATTTTTTCCTAATTCAAATAAAATTGCAATAAAATTCAAAGAAAATTTATTCATTTGATTTTAATATTTTTCCTCCAATATTTCACTTATTTTTTTGGAGAAGTCATATTATCTCCTCTCATATCTTTTAATATGAAATATTTTCAGAGAGAAAAATTATTAAAACCAAAATGATCCTTGCCTCAATATTTGATAAAATTCAAATATGTAGAACGTGAAATCCCCAACTCTCTCCGTGGGTCCTTGAGTTGCTTAGGATTTTCGAGGATCGCGAAACGAAATGCAATAAAATATTATATGCATGAATGACCTATGTATAACATTTCAAATTGAAAATTTGGGATGTTACACATGTCTCCTGTCCGACCGAACTTCAGGTTAAGCTCTTTGTACCGAACGCCCTCTTTGAAGGCGCAAACTGCTTGGTGCTGCGACACGTTTTCCCCTGTGTGATGAAGAGTAGTTCGTCTCTGAATGTAATCTCTCAAGATCTCATTCGGTTTCTGGATACAATTCTGTAACTCAGTCAGCCCAGCAGGTCGCTTGCAAGTGCCCTCGAACGTTTTGATAAATGCTCGGGCCAACTCTTCCCAACTGAAAATACTGCCAGGGGCCAACTGATTTAGCCAAGCTCTGGTCGAACCCTCAAGCATCAGGGGAGGTGTTTCATGGCTACATCATCGTTGCCACCGCCAATCTACACTGCCACTTGGTAATCCTATAACCAAGTATTGGGTTTCGATTCGCCGGTTAACTTGCTGACAACCATTGCCAACCTGAAGTTGGGCAGGATCTCTGCAGCTCGGATGGCTCTGCTGAAACACTCGGGTCCAGAAACATGCACTCGGCCTCCACTCGGGTAGTGAACATCTTGTCCCTCTCTGTGTGCCCGACCCCGGTCGACTAGATTTTGTACGAGAAGAGATCTCGCATCTAACCCAGGTTCCCTTGGGTCAACCGGAGCTCTTCGCTCATCACCATATGGGCGCCTGTCATCATACCGCTGGGGCGCGTACGATCCGCCCCTCGTAGGAGGCGTTGGCACTCAACGGTGGTCATCACAGCCGACTTGATGATCGTACAGTCCATGGCCCCGATCCAGGTGCTAATCTTGGTGGTGCCCACAATCCTCACGCCGCGGAGGCGATCTTGGACTATGAGCCGACTGAACTGTATCTGCAACCACAGATCTTCTATGAATCCTGTTGCGCGACTAAGAAACGGCAGAATTTTGTTCACCCGCTGCTCGGAGCAGCGCACGGATTTACAGCAAACGTCTACCAGCTTCTGAACAGGACAGTTGAATCGACTCTGCTATACGGGTTGTAGCTCCAAGATTCTAGATTAGTGTAGGATATACCTGAGGTTCAGGCGGAAACAATTGTCGACGCTGTCGACTGGATTCCGAGATCTGACGACGGGCGCGCTCGTCGAGTGAATGTTGAAGATTCTCCAGATGCACGCGCTCAGCCAAGGTGTCCAGGCACGTAGCCTCCAAGGCCCGAGCCTCAGAGGTCTCTCTGATGATGGGAGTGTGGAGCACCTCCATGTTGGGACGATGCAGCTCTTCCCTCTGCTCCGAAGTGAGAGCTTCGGGGTGATACTCGTCATGACCATGCGACGGACCACCACCACCATTGCTGCCGCCACTTCGACGGAAACTAGGCAGACTGCATGGCGTGTTGACCATCTGGACCTCCGCCGCTGGGTCGCTGCTCCCACACTCGGACAGAGTCTCAGCGGAACCAGTTGAATAGTTCGTAGAGAGATTCGTCGGGCTTGATTGTCATGACTTAAGGGGTGGCCGACTGGTGGGCCACCGCATGTTTCACCCAACGCTGAAGCCATGATCGACCAGATCTTTTGCAACGGCGTACAACTAGAAGGGCAGTCGCGGAGCCGACCGATACTGGGTTGACGGCTGCCGAAAGAGGACGCCGCAGGCACTCACACGGAAGTGTTCCTCCCCATGGCCGAGAAGGGCCTCGACATTGAGAGGGGCCTCTTGGAGCCAGGCGGAGTCGTCGGTGATGAAGACAAGCGCGCTGAGATGGATCTCGTGGCCCAAAGCCAAACTACCGCCAGAAATCATGGTGATGGAGATCAGAAAAACTGCAACCTCACTGGAAGTCGCTAAGACACTGGCCCTAAGGTGGGCGCCAACTGTCGTGGGAGTAAGTCTGACAATAGAATAGGGGGTACGTAGGAGGGGGAAAGGTCCTAGCTATGGTGAGGTTGTGGACGCAAGGTTTTACGAGTTCAGGCCCTTCTCGGAGGAAGTAACAACCCTACGTCTCGGTGCCCGGAGGCTTGGTCGATTGGATTATGCGTGAAAGTTACAGGGGGTGCAAACCCTTGTGCCAGAGGAGGGGTGGCTTATATAGAGTGCGCAGGACCCCAGCCACCCACGTTACACAGGGTTCAATGTACATTAAGACAGGGCGGTACTGGTAACGCTAGCTATAAAGAGCTATAAATGGTCTTTAACACTACAGAGTGAATGCTTGACCGTTGCCATCCTGAGTGACTTTAGACTTTGCATGCTTCGAGTGACTCTTCGTGCGGTCGAATGACTGTATACTGGTCGAGTGGTATGTTTGCTCGAGTGGATTGCACTCCAATGTGATTTCAGTCGGTATCTTCTCTTTGTTCTTGAATGTACTTGACTTTAGGGTAGTGTCCTTGGGAAGAACATCTAGGTCAGGCCTATTACCCTACCCTAGGTACATGTCATCGTCACTAGTATTTTTTAATTAATTATCTAACAAAGGGTTGATCTTTTCCTCCTAAGGATCAAATACCAACCATGCATAATCAATCATAAAGAGAAGGATCGACCAAAAGAACACCTCGCTCTGTTCTGATCGGTGGTTCTGTTCCCGGACAATGAAGTGACACCGTCCGCCCGTCGTCATCTTCGGTGCCCCCCGACGGCCCAGTCGCCGCAACCCCCCCCCCCCACACGACTCCGACGACCACAACCCGACCTGGAACGCCATGGCCAGGTTCATCGTGCCCGCCGGCGTCGTCATGTCCGTCGATGTGCTGCTCCGCGCCTGTCACACCCTAGCTAGTTCAAGCATTAGAGTGTGCATCATGTTTATTTTCCTATTAAATTTGAAATGGGGATGACAGAACCCCCAACACCCCCCTGGAAACAACTAGGGTTTACTAAAATTATTTTCAATGAACCTGAAATGCCCTTCTAAAAAGTTCACCCTCTTTGTCTTGGGCTAGAACCTCTGGCAAAATTGGTGCACAATTTTCTAGGTCAACAGAAGGTCATTGAATTAAACCATAAGTATTTGAATTTGGGCATTTAAATGCTATAAAATAATTTAAATGCTCAAATAATTCTGGAAATAAATGTTTGCTGTTGGAAATAATCTAAACAGAGCCCACACTTATTTTCAGGATTTTTGGAAATGTTTTAGTATTTTAATTAAAGCCCAACAGTTGCAGTTAAATAGAAAAACAGAAACAAATTAGAAAAAAAGATAGAGAGGGAAGCCACCTGGGCCTTACCTGTGCTGGCCCAGCCCACCTGGCCCGGCCCAGCCGACCGGCTTGCCAGTCGTCGTCCTCCTCCCGCCAGAAGGACGCGGAGCGCGTGGCCGGCGCCCGCGGCCACACGCCGACCACCTCCTGCTTCCGCCGACGCCTTGAGACGTCCAGGGATGCCACGCGACCCCCACGTCCCCCTCTCATCCTCTCGCACTCTCCCCCTCGTCTCTCTCACTCTCCCCCGCGATGGCCGAGCGTGAACCTCGCCGCCGATCGCCGTAGTTGCCACCAGAGCCACCCCCTCGCCCCCTCCGACGAGCCCAATAGCTCCGCCTCGTCGCCCTGCACCTCCCTGCCGACCCACGCGACTCCAACCGCCGCCGAACGCCGTCTTCGTCCTCGTCTTCAACCTCGGGCACCTGAGCCATCTCCGGTCGATTTGCCGCCGCCAGGACCTCCCCGAGCTCGCTGACCCCCTCTCCGACCCCGCTGTGAGCTCCTCTTCCTTTTCCCCTAGCTCCCGTGCTCGTTTGGCCCCTGTAGCCGCCACCTCCACCGCACCCGAGAGCTCCCCGCCGCCGGCCATGGCGCCGTCGTGGCCAGAGCCACAGTGGCTCGAAGCCAAGCCCACCGTTGAGCTCAGCGCAGCACTAGGAACCCGTAGCCACCACCAGCTCCTTCTCCCGTGCACCGTAGCCTCGAAACCAACCCCACCCGAACTCCGGCCACCGCCACGAGCTCGATTCCGGCGAGCTCGCTCCACCCCAGCTCCTCCCACTTGCCCCACTAGATGCGCGCGAGCCCCAGCTACGTGTAGCACGTCTCCGCCGTCGATTTGGTCACCGGGGGACCAAATCCGAAGCCCTCCGCTGTCTCGACCTCGCCGGCGGCTCAACGCCGGCGGGATTAGCCCCGCCGACCAGGGGTTTGACCCCAGTTTGACTCCCTGAGTCAATGACAAGTGGGCCCCTCTGTTAACTAAATCAGATTAGTTTTAACTAAAAATAATTAGCTTAATTAACTACTGACATGCGGGACCCACCAGTCAGGGTTGACCTGGACGTCCCCGTTGACCACTAATGTCACCCTGACGTAATGCTGACGCAGTAATTAAATTACTGGAATTATTCTTATACAGGAAATTCCAGAAAATAGTCAAAACTTCTAAAAATCATAGAAAATCAACCATAGCTCCAAATGCAAAGATTTATATATGAAAAATGGTCAGAAAAATTTAATCTATCCATCTGTAATGGTTTCATGCATGACAAAACAAGTTTACCTTGCTGTTTAAGCAGAATAAGGAAATGCACTATTAAGGCCATGTTTAATGAGCTAATATTTGAATCTTTGATTCAAATGAGTTCATTCCTTTCTATTATAACTTGCATTAGGCCAAGACACATCATATTGCCATGTCATAGCATGCATCATATTGTTGCATATCGTCATGTGTTGATTGTGTTCCGATGTGTTCTTCATGGTAGGTTCTGCCTCCGAGGATATTCACGAGTATCCAACTGAAGGGCAGTATCCCACTACCACTCCATCAGGCAAGCAACCATTGATCATTCCGATACATACCCATGTTCTCGCTTCTGCTCTTGTCTACTGCATTAAGACAATGCGATTCAAACTGCTGTGTGTTACGGTAGTTGAACCTTTATCCTCTGCATGACCTGTCATTGCCACAGTAACTAGATGAAACCCACTAGCATGTGTAGGAGTTGATTGAGCCATGTATGTGATTCCTACCTTGCTATGCCTGCTATGCTTAGAGTTGCGTCAGGTCTGGTTCATCTGGGTGATGGGCTAGAGTGAAATGTTTATGTCGGTAATATGAGGGATGTGTTGAACATGTTTTGGTAAAGGTATCGATGAGAGGCCATGTAGGAGTACATGGTGGGTTGTTTCATTGAGGCCATCCATAAGAACTGAGATCTGTATGTGTGATTTAAGATGCAGTTACTACCGTACATTGGGCCCGAAACCAATGGACCCTCTCGGCTTCTTAATCACCCTAGTACTCTGTCCAGGAGTTGCAAATAGTTTCTGGTGTTTGTAGGTTATGTGTTGGCGGCCGTGCGTAGCGCTGACCCTAGGGGTGTGCTATGTTGCGGTAGATACACCGTGGCCGGGTATGTCGGGCGCCCGTTTGGCGTCTCGGGACCCTGTTCACATCGTTCGGGGCTGTATGTGGAAACCTCGGCCGGACTCCCTGCGGATGGAACCTGGATAGGCGATAAACCTGGACTAGAGACTTAAGTGTTTAGGTAGGCCGTGGCCGACACCCTCGCTGGGCTTCCGCTTGAAGGTTGCCGAGTACATGTCGTGTAAGCGACGGTAAGTGGTGAAAGCGTGTATGAAGAAGTACACCCCTGCAGGGTATAAAACTATTCGAATAGCCGCGTCCGCGGTAAAGGACTACTTGGTTGCCTATACAGTTCATAGACAAGTTAATGGATACTGCTAAAAGACTTAAGATAAGTGTGAGTACCGAGGATGGCCCTCTCGTAGGATGACGAGGGAGGATCCCCGGTGGAGTATTGTGTTGGTGAGTAGTGGACTCGTGTGCGAAAACTATTTTACTGGTGGAGTTCCGTAGGATAGCTTAGCCAAGAGTCAAAGCTGGCTTGCTGCATTAACCCCACCACCTTCTTGAGAATAAGCATGTATAGTAGGATCTGATGTAAGACTTGCTGAGTACCTTTGTACTCATGTTTGCTTAATTACTGTTTTCAGACGACACTGCCCCCTCCGATGGGTTCTACGTAGACCTTGACATCGACGAGTGACTAGCCACCCAGGTGGTGATCCTGGCCATGGAGGGCCCTATGTAGATAGACAGGCTTCGAGAAGCCTTCTTTCTTTCTAGAGTCTGTACTCAGACTAGTTGCTTCCGCATGTGCTTGTATGATTGTATGACTTGAGTGTCGGGTCATGTGACCCCTATCTGTATGAACATGTTATGTATGGCTCTCTGGAGCCTTTAAATAAAGTACTTGAGTTGTAGAGTTTTGTTGTGATGCCATGTTGTATGTACTCATATCGGGCATATTGTGTGTATGATTGAAATGCTTGGTATGAGTGGGATCCGACAATCTAGTTGTTTATCCTTGGCAGCCTTTCTTATGGGGAAATGTAGTCTAGTGTTCCTCGAGCCATAGTAGTCCGCTACAGCCCGGTTCACCGGAGTCCTGCTAGCCCAGCACTACTGCTCAGGACACTTGACTGGCCGGCATGTGTTTCACTTTGTTCCTATGTCTGTCCCTTCAGGGAAATGTCACGCGGTGATATCCGGAGTCCTGCCTAGCCTGCTACAGCCCGGGTTCCCCGGAGTCCTGTTAGCCTAGTGCTACAGCCCGGAATCACTCGCTGATGACCGACATGCTCGATGTGATTCATGTATGCCTGTCTCCATAGGTCTGTGCCGCTTTGGGTTCATGACTAGCCATGTCGGCCCGGGTTCTCTGTCATATGGATGCTAGCGACACTATCATATACGTGAGCCAAAAGGCGCAAACGGTCCCAGGCCATGGTAAGGCGACACCCGTGGGATACCTTGCGTGAGGCCGCAAAGTGATATGAGGTCTTACCGGCTAGATCGATGTGACTTGGAATCAGGGTCCTGACAACGTTGGCATCAGAGCCGGACTGCCTGTAGGTTCGTTGAGCCAAACTGGTCGATGTCGAGTCTAGAAATGCTTTAGTTATATGTAGGGGAATTGATTGTGGGAGGGAACGTAAGGCTCTTTTACTCCTTTACCCTATGCCTCTGATCTGAGTCATTCTCTTCTCATTCAACATGGGTTAAGGACTAGGCTCTCTTCTTCTATCAGGTTCACGTGTTACTAATCCGTAGTAGCTTATAGGATTGTTGTTACAAGTCCCAGTTCAGTTTCTACTATTCTTAGTATGTTTCTAATTGGATCAGAACCTTGATATGATGTTGTTGAGTGGTATTGCGAACTGTTGTGGATGTCTCAAATCTTTTACTGAGCATTTATAGCTGTTATGCTGTCCAATTTTCCCTAGAAATTCTGATGTCTTTGCATTATGGTTGTGCTTTCAGATGGCCAACCGTGTTCACAACCAAGTGGTTCACCTGACCCGGTGCCTCGACGTGCCCGGTCATACTGCTATGTTAGTCCGGGTAATGATCGAGACGGGTTACCGTTGGTATCCCGAATACACTGCCGAAGAGCAATTCCGAGACTTTAATCAAAGCCAATATTTCTGCATCGTCAGGATATTTCCTTCTTATCCTGGATCTACCGAGCCCCTTCACTGTTCCTATGGACTGGGGGTTACTGTTGAGATGGCTGTGCAGGATGTTGCCTATTCTATGATGACCATCATGCGAGTCCGGACTGGCCTGCTTCGGAACACCGACTTCCGTTACATGCCAGCTTCACTTCCGGGAGTGCAAGGGTATCTTCAGGCTATCTATGCTGACTCCACTCAGGAGGACTCATTAACTCATACCACTGCCGAGATGCTCGAAGATAAGGACCGAGAGAATCGGGCCTTGAGGCTGGAGCTTTTCAATACTCGTGCTGATCATTGGGCTACATTGACTCGGTTTGCACCTGCGGTGCAAGCTGGATGTATGGATACAAGGGATCTGTATCCTGTGAGATCAGCTCTGCCAGACATGGTGGATTGGCGTGATGTGGGAGGCATCACCCCACCCCGCGGTCCCCGCAGGCCACCGTTTGTTGGTCCAAGACCTCATCCTAGCCCCTATGGTCTACAGGCTCCTCAGGACCGTCTGTTCCTGGATGGTCACGTTGAACTTCCAGGCTATGGAGGTGACTTCTAAGAGGACTACTACGGAGCTGTCTGAGTTGGTAGTAGTATCACTAGTATTGTAATAGTTGTATCTCCACTGTCCTGCGTGACCCGTGGAATATGACTCTGTGTGTAGTCAATTCCGGAGAAGTAGACAAATAATGTATAGGAGGTTGGAATGCCTCCTATGAGATGTAACATCTTCCATCATAGTTGTACTGTAGCCTGGGCTTGTACTAAACTATGTACTATGTGTATGACCGTTGGTATATAGATGGCAGTTCTATATTACCATGACATACGGATGAACATCTCTGCATTCTGTGTTATCCATTACATTCTGCACTTCCTTGCTAAGTTTGAGCCATCCTTATCTAAACCATTGTCTTGTTTTCTCCTAGGATGGTCAACACCCGCAGCAACCCTGCTGCCTCGGAGCAGGGGGAAGCCAGTGCAGCTAGGGGTGAAAATTTGCCTCACCCACCTTCTCTGGCCGAAGTAATGCTAGAGGTGGAAAGAAACAAGCGTGAGACTAACCGCCTACTGGAGCGGATTGAGCAGAACACTGCACGCCAACCGCGAAATGACTTGGTGTCAATCAATGACTTTATCAAGCTGTACCCACCAAAGTTTAACCATTCCGTCGAACCCCTCGACACGGATGACTGGCTTCGCAGCATTACCCACAAGCTACGTTCTGCCAACGTAGCCGAAGCCGACAAGGTTACCTATGTTGCCTATCATCTCGAAGGCCCTGCTAGCCTTTGGTGGGAAAACTTCGAAGCTATGCGCCCGGTCGGCCAAATCACTACTTGGGCTGAATTCAGTGAGGCTTTCCGTGAGCATCACATTCCGGAAGGTCTCATGGATCGCAAGAGGGAGGAGTTCTGCAACTTCACCCAAGGAAGACTGATTGTGGATGCTTATAGTCGTGAATTTGGGAATCTGGCACTTTATGCCCCTCAAGAGGTATCTACTGACGCTAAGAAGCAGGCAAGGTTCCGCAAGGGACTTAGCCCTGAGCTTCCCCGCGATATTCGTCTGCACGAGTGCACCTCCTTTCAGAAGTTGGTCAATAAAGCCATCAGCGTTGAGACAGGCCAGACTGATTATGACGCTTCACGCAAGCACTCCCGTTATTTTGGCTCTTCATCCGGCTCTGGAGCTCAGAAGCGCCGGGTGTGGATTCCAAGCACGGCACTGCCACCCAGGTTCATTCCGAGGCCATCCTTTGAGGCGCCTCGTCCCAACCAGCAATTTGCACCGCCCAAGCCCTATGGTGGCCTCGCTGCTAACGCTGCTCCACGCCCCAATATGGTGACATGCTTTAAGTGTGGAGAGCCGGGTCACTATAGCCGAGAGTGTCCCCAGAACAACAACCCCATTCAAACTGGAAAGTCTGTTGGCCGTGGTAAGCCTACGGGAAAGACATTCTACGCCAAGCCGGTCACCACTGCCCGTGGCCATGTCAACTATGTTTCGGCCAAGGAGGCTCATGAGGATCCCAACGTTGTTCTTGGTACGCTCCTTGTTAACTGCCATTCGGCATCTATTGTTTTCGATACCGGAGCATCTCATTCATTCATATCCGAGAACTATGCTCGATTGCACAACACGACATTCTGTGACATGCGCTCTACCATGGAAATTCAAACTCCTGGCTCTAGATGGCAAACTTCTAGAGTAAGCCATGGGAACGAAATCCTTGTCGATAGACTTGTCTTCCTTGCATCCTTAATAGCTCTCAAGTCCTCGGACATAAACATCATCTTGGGTATGGACTGGATGTCAGCTCATTATGCTAAGATCGATTGTGCCACTAGAACCGTTCAACTTACTCACCCATCGGGCAAGACAATCAATGTCTTAACTCGAGTGGCCAAGCGCCAGCTTTACTCCTTAAATGCCAACCCCCTTCCAGACCTTGAGGATGTTTCGGTAGTCCGAAACTTTCCGGATGTCTTTCCAGAAGAACTTCCAGGTGTTCCACCTGACAGGGATGTCGATTTTGTGATAGACCTTGTTCCAGGAACCGTTCCAATTTCTAGAAGACCCTACAAGATGGCACCCTTAGAACTAGCCGAGCTTAAGAACCAACTCGACGAGTCCTTGAAAAAGGGTTTCATCCGTCCTAGTTCCTCTCCTTGGGCTTGCCCCGTCCTCTTCGTTAATAAGAAGGATGGAACGGATCGAATGGTTGTGGATTATCGACCTGTCAACTTGGTCACCATCAAGAACAAATACCCTCTTCCCAGGATCAATGATCTGTATGATCAGCTCGCTGGATCCTCAGTCTTTTCCAAGATGGATTTGAGGTTGGATACCATCAAATAAAAATTAGAAACGGGGACATTCCCAAAACGGCCTTTGTTACTCGTTATGGCCAATACGAGTACACCGTGATGTCCTTCGGTTTAACCAATGCCCCAGCCACCTTCTCGCGGTTAATGAACTCGGTTTTCATGGAGTACTTGGATAAATTCGTCATAGTATACCTCGATGACATACTCATCTACTCCAAGAATGAAGAGGAACATGCCGAACATCTAAGGCTGGTATTGATGAAACTTCGAGAGCATCGCCTTTATGCCAAATTCTTCAAGTGTGAATTTTGGTTGCCAGAAGTGACCTATCTAGGCCATATAACCTCTGGTAAGGGTATTGCTATCCATCCCAAGCGAGTTCAAGCCGTCCTTGATTGGACTCCACCTGAGACGTCAAGCAAGTTCGGAGCTTCCTTGGCTTAGCAAGCTATTGCCGCCGCTTCGTCGAGAATTTCTCCAAGGTTGCTAAACCTCTAACTGAACTCCTCAAGAAAGATAAAAGGCTCGAGTGGACTCCACAGTGCGAGTTCAGCTTTCAGGAACTAAAAAGACGCCTGACATCAGCTCCCGTACTGGTACCACCAGACTTCTCCAAGGACTTTATTATCTATTGCGACGCCTCGCGACAAGGACTAGGTTGCATACTCATGCAAGATCGTCAGGTAATTGCCTATGCTTCACGGCAATTACACCCACATGAGGAAAATTATCCCACACATGACCTAGAGCTTGCAGCTGTAGTCCATGCACTTAAAACCTGGTGACATTACCTCCTCGGTAATCGTTGCGAAATCTTCACCGATCACCAAAGTTTGAAATATATCTTCACCCAACCAGATTTGAATCTCAAGTAAATACGTTGGGTTGAGTTGATCTCGGATTACGACTTAGGAATAACTTACACCCCGGGCAAAGCCAATGTCATGGCTGATGCGCTAAGCCGTAAGTCCTATTGTAACAACCTGATGTTACAACAAAGTCAACCACTTCTCCATGAGGAATTTCGTAAGCTTAATCCTCACATTGTTCCTCGAGGATTCCTATCCACCCTGGTGGCGAAACCTACCCTTATGGATCAGATCATCAAGGCACAGAAGGTAGATCTGGGAATCTCCCGTATTGAAAGAAACATTAAGAAAGGAGTCGCGAATTGTTTCTCGATTGATGATCAAGGTGTCGTATACTTTGGAAATCGTCTAGTGGTTCCAAAGGCACGAAACCTGAGGCGGCTGATCCTTAAGGAAGCTCATGAATCCCCTCTCACCATTCATCCCGGTAGTACCAAAATGTATCAAGACCTACGCCAGAGGTTTTGGTGGACTAGGATGAAGAGAGAAATCGCTCATTACATTGCTAATTGCGATGTTTGTCGTCGTGTTAAAGCAGAGCATCAACGGCCTGCTGGCACCCTTCAACCTTTGGCTATTCCTGAATGGAAATGGGATAAAATCAGTATGGATTTCATCACTGGCTTTCCCAGGACCAAGAGAGGGAATAATGCCATCTTCATCGTGATCGACTGACTTCCCAAAGTAGCCCACTTTCTACCTATTCGTGAGAGTATCACCGCTAGCCAGCTAGCCAATTTATACATCTCCCGAATAGTGTCTCTTCATGGTGTTCCATTGGAAATTAATTCAGACCGTGGGAGTCTCTTCACCTCTCGATTTTGGGAAAGTTTCCAAAATGCTATGGGAACTCGTCTCTCTTTTAGTACCGCCTTCCATCCAATCAAGTGGTCAAGTAGAGCGAGTCAATCAAATTCTAGAAGATATGCTCCGAGCCTCTGTAATCTCATTCGGAATGGGTTGGGAGAATTGCCTCCCATTCGCGGAGTTTGCTTATAACAATAGTTATCAAGCCAGCTTGGGCAAGGCTCCTTTCGAAGTTCTCTATGGACGAAAATGTCGAACGCCTCTTAACTGGTCAGAAACCGGGGAAAGACAACTCTTTGGCCCGGATATGATTCAGGAAGCAGAAGAGCAGGTTCACGTTATTCGTGAGAAATTGAAAACAGCCCAATCTCGTCAAAAGAGTCAATATGATCGTAAACATAAGCGAATGACTTATGAA
Organism: Triticum dicoccoides; assembly: GCF_002162155.2. Taxonomy (NCBI): domain Eukaryota; kingdom Viridiplantae; phylum Streptophyta; class Magnoliopsida; order Poales; family Poaceae; genus Triticum; species Triticum dicoccoides. The sequence goes on along the minus strand of NC_041384.1, from coordinate 193,588,733 downwards.
GTCAACGAGAAGGCTTACCTTCGGGTTACTCCGTTAAAGGGAACCCATCGTTTCGGTATCAAAGGCAAATTGGCTCCTCGTTACATTGGACCCTTTCGCATTCTTGCCAAATGAGGAGAAGTTGCCTACCAATTGGAACTACCTCCGCATCTTTCCAGAGTTCACGATGTCTTCCACGTTTCACAACTCAGGCACTGCTTCGCAGATCCTATCTGTGGAGTGGACCACTAAACGCTTGTTCTACAAGATAACCTCTCCTATCGAGAATATCCCGTTCGTATCCTTGATCAAGCTGAGCGTACCACTCAACGTCATAATATCAAGTTTCTTAAGGTTCAATAGTCACCCCATTCCGAGAAAGAAGCCACTTGGGAAAGGGAGGATCGTCTTCGACTCGAGTACCCCACCTTCTTCCCGGAGGATCCTAAATCTCGGGACGAGATTATTTTGAGTGGGGGTGAGTTGTCAAACCCTAGCTAGTTCAAGCATTAGAGTGTGCATCATGTTTATTTTCCTCTTAAATTTGAAATGGGGATGACAGAACCCCCAACACCCCCTGGAAACAACTAGGGTTTACTAAAATTATTTTCAATGAACCTGAAATGCCCTTCTAAAAAGTTCACCCTCTTTGTCTTGGGTTAGAACCTCTGGCAAAATTGGTGCACAATTTTCTAGGTCAACAGAAGGTCATTGAATTAAACCATAAGTATTTGAATTTGGGCATTTAAATGCTACAAAATAATTTAAATGCTCAAATAATTCTGGAAATAAATGTTTGCTGTTGGAAATAATCTAAACAGAGCCTACAATTATTTTCAGGATTTTTGGAAACGTTTTAGTATTTTAATTAAAGCCCAACAGTTGCAGTTAAATAGAAAAACAGAAACAAATTAGAAAAAAAGATAGAGAGGGAAGCCACCTGGGCCTTACCTGTGCTGGCCCAGCCCACCTGGCCCGGCCCAGCCGATTGGCTTGCCAGTCGTCGTCCTCCTCCCGCCAGAAGGACACGGAGCGCGTGGCCGGCGCCCGTGGCCACACGCCGGCCACCTTCTGCTTCCGCCGACGCCTTGGAGACGTCCAGGGATGCCACACGACCCCCACGTCCTCCTCTCATCCTCTCGCACTCTCCCCCTCGTCTCTCTCACTCTCCCCCATGATGGCCGAGCGTGAACCTCGCCGCCGATCGCCGTAGTTGCCACCAGAGCCACCCCCTCGCCCCTCCTACGAGCCCAATAGCTCCGCCTCGTCGCCCTGCACCTCCCCGCCGACCCACGCGACTCCAACTACCGCTGAACGCCGTCTTCACCCTCGTCTTCAACCTCGGGCACCCGAGCCATCTCCGGTCGATTCACTGCCGCCAGGACCTCCCCGAGCTCACTGACCCCCTCTCCGACCCCGCTGTGAGCTCCTCCTGCTTTTCCCCTAGCTCCCGTGCTTGTTTGGCCCCTGTAGCCACCACCTCCACCGCCCCCAAGAGCTCCCCGCCGCCGGCCATGGCGCCGTCGTGGCCAGAGCCACAGTGGCTCGAAGCCAAGCCCACCGTTGAGCTCAGCGCAGCACCAGGAACCCGTAGCCACCACCAGCTCCTTCTCCCGTGAACCGTAGCCTCGAAACCAACCCCGCGCGAACTCCGGCCGCCGCCACGAGCTCGATTCCAGCAAGCTCGCTCCACCCCAGCTCCTCCCACTTGCCCCACTAGATGCGCGCGAGCCCCAGCTACGCGTAGCACGTCTCCGCCGTCGATTTGGTCACCAAGGGACCAAATCCGAAGCCCTCCGCCGTCTCGGCCTCGCCGGCGGCTCAACGCCGGCGGGATTAGCCCCGCCGACCAGAGGTGTGACCCCAGTTTGACTCCCCTGAGTCAATGACAAGTGGGCCCCCTCTGTTAACTAAATCAGATTAGTTTTAACTAAAAATAATTAGCTTAATTAACTATTGACATGCGGGACCCACCAGTCAGGTTTGACCTGGACGTCCCCGTTGTCCACTGACGTCACCCTGATGTAATGCTGACGCAGTAATTAAATTACTGGAATTATTCTTATACAGGAAATTCCAGAAAATAGTCAAAACTTCTAAAAATCATAGAAAATCAACCATAGCTCCAAATGCAAAGATTTATATATGAAAAATGATAAGAAAAATTCAATCTATCCATCTGTAATGGTTTCATGCATGACAAAACAAGTTTACCTTGCTGTTTAAGCACAATAAGGAAATGCACTATTAAGGCCATGTTTAATGAGCTAATATTTGAATCTTTGATTCAAATGAGTTCATTCCTTTCTATTATAACTTGCATTAGGCCAAGACACATTCATATTGCCATGTCATAGCATGCATCATATTGTTGCATATCCTCATGTGTTGATTGTGTTCCAATGTGTTCTTCGTGGTAGGTTCTGCCTCCGAGGATATTCACGAGTATCCAACTGAAGGGCAGTATCCCACTACCACTCCATCAGGCAAGCAACCATTGATCATTCCGATACATACCCATGTTCTCGCTTCTGCTCTTGTCTACTGCATTAAGACAACGCGATTCAAACTGCTGTGTGTTACGGTAGTTGAACCCTTATCCTCTGCATGACCTGTCATTGCCACAATAACTATATGAAACCCACTAGCATGTGTAGGAGTTGATTGAGCCATGTATATGATTCCTACCTTGCTATGCCTGCTATGCTTAGAGTTGCGTCAGGTCTGGTTCATCTGGGTGATGGGCTAGAGTGAAATGTTTATGTCGGTAATATGAGGGATGTGTTGAATATGTTTTGGTAAAGGTATCGATGAGAGGCCATGTAGGAGTACATGGTGGGTTGTTTCATTGAGGCCGTCCATAAGAACTGAGATCTGTATGTGTGATTTAAGATGCAGTTACTACCGTACATTGGGCCCGAAACCAATGGACCCTCTCGGCTTCTTAATCACCCTAGTACTCTGTCCAGGAGTTGCAAATAGTTTCTGGTGTTTGTAGGTTATGTGTTGGCGGCCGTGCGTAGCGCTGACCCTAGGGGTGGGCTATGTTGCTGTAGATACACCGTGGCCGGGTATGCCGGGCGCCCGTTTGGCCTCTCAGGACCCTATTCACATCGTTCGGGGCCGTATGTGGAAACCTTGGCCGGACTCCCTGCGGATGGAACCTGGATAGGCGATAAACCTGGACTAGAGACTTAAGTGTTTAGGTAGGCCGTGGCCGACACCCTCGCCGGGCTTCCGCTTGAAGGTTGCCGAGTACATGTCGTGTAAGCGGCGGTAAGTGGTGAAAGCGTGTATGAAGAAGTACACCCCTGCAGGGTATAAAACTATTCGAATAGCTGCGTCCGCGGTAAAGGACTACTTGGTTGCCTATACAGTTCATAGACAAGTTAATGGATACTGCTAAAAGACTCAAGATAAGTGTGAGTACCGAGGATGGCCCTCTCGTAGGATGACGAGGGAGGATCCCCGGTGGAGTATTGTGTTGGTGAGTAGTGGACTCGTGTGCGAAAACTATTTTACTGGCGGAGTTCCATAGGATAGCTTAGCTAAGAGTCAAAGCTGGCTTGCTGCATTAACCCCAGCACCTTCTTGAGAATAAGCATGTATAGTAGGATCTGATGTAAGACTTGCTGAGTACCTTTGTACTCATGTTTTCTTAATTACTGTTTTCAGACGACACCGCCCCCTCCGATGGGTTCTACGTAGACCTTGACGTCGACGAGTGACTAGCCACCCAGGTGGTGATCCTGGCCATGGAGGGCCCTATGTAGATAGACAGGCTTCGAGAAGCCTTCTTTCTTTCTAGAGTCTGTACTCAGACTAGTTGCTTCCACATGTGCTTGTATGATTGTATGACTTGAGTGTCGGGTCATGTGACCCCTATCTGTATGAACATGTTATGTATGGCTCTCTGGAGCCTTTAAATAAAGTACTTGAGTTGTAGAGTTTTGTTGTGATGCCATGTTGCATGTACTCATATCGGGCATATTGTGTGTATGATTGAAATGCTTGGTATGAGTGGGATCCGACAATCTAGTTGTTTATCCTTGGCAGCCTTTCTTATGGGGAAATGTAGTCTAGTGTTCCTCGAGCCATAGTAGTCCGCTACAGCCCGGTTCACCGGAGTCCTGCTAGCCCAGCACTACTGCTCAGGACACTTGACTGGCCGGCATGTGTTTCACTTTGTTCCTATGTCTGTCCCTTCAGGGAAATGTCACGCAGTGATATCCGGAGTCCTGCCTAGCCTGCTACAGCCCGGGTTCCCCGGAGTCCTGTTAGCCCAGTGCTACAGCCCGGAATCACTCGCTGATGACCGACATGCTCGATGTGATTCATGTATGCCTGTCTCCATAGGTCTGTGCCGCTTTGGGTTCACGACTAGCCATGTCGGCCCGGGTTCTCTGTCATATGGATGCTAGCGACACTATCATATACGTGAGCCAAAAGGCGCAAACGGTCCCGGGCCATGGTAAGGCGACACCCGTGGGATATCGTGCATGAGGCCTCAAGGTGATATGAGGTGTTACCGGCTAGATCTATGTGACTTGGAATCGGGGTCCTGACAGCGCCGAGCGCGGCGTTGCCGACCACGACATTGGAAGTGTCCACAACACACTCTCGAAACTGTTCTCTGGTGCCCCCGATGGCCCAGTCCCCGACGAGTTGGTCACCTACCTGGACCACAAGATTGAGTCCAGCAAACCCCACGACACAGCAATAAACTGCATGTAGTGAATGACCCATGGGAAAAGGCAAATGTCCATGGCTTGCATAACTAGATTTTAACTCTGTCTAATTACTATAACATTAATGCCTGTTGCATGCAGGTCGTGACTACAGAATCTGGACATGGGCAACTCCTTCAATGCGTTGAAGCTGGTCATAATGGGAGTATCATAGGTAGTATCATGCATGCCAACTAGGCAAATTTGATGAGGTGGCATAGAATTAAATGAAGAAAGAGAGGGTTGAGTATCATATCATGATACCGTATCATATTAAATGTTGTGCTACTATATGTCATGCATGCTAATAAATGAAGTCATCTATGATACTAACATATGATACTATGCATTACGGATGTAGTATCATACACTAGTATCATATGCATGATACTAGTATATGATACTTGCCATTACAACAAGCCTGATTAGCCAAACAATCACGCCTAATTACGAGGGGGTATGCTGCTCCATGACCACACGGTCTCTGCACCAACTCAACCTCCTCGTCTGCCTACCGCTGCCCATCGCCGTCGCACATGGCGACCTCCTCCTCGTCGTCTCTGGCCTCATATACGAAGTCGTTGTCGTGCACCCATGCTTGCGTTAATCGCTCGGCAATGCCCTCCATAGTGGAGACAGAGGCCTGATGCGGCGCGGACGTGCACGGTTTTTTTCCCTCTGGTGCCTGATGTCTACTACACAACCTTCTTCTTGTAGACGTTGTTGGGCCTCCAAGTGCAGAGGTTTGTAGGACAGTAGCAAATTTCCCTCAAGTGGATGACCTAAGGTTTATCAATCCGTGGGAGGCGTAGGATGAAGATGGTCTCTCTCAAACAACCCTTCAACCAAATAACAAAGAGTCTCTTGTGTCCGCAACACACCCAATACAATGGTAAATTGTATAGGTGCACTAGTTCGGCGAAGAGATGGTGATACAAGTGAAACATGGATGGTAGATATAGGTTTTTGTAATATGAAAATATAAAAACAGCAAGGTAACTAATGATAAAAGAGAGCGAAAATGGTATTGCAATGCGTTGAAACAAGGCCTAGGGTTCATACTTTCACTAGTGCAAGTTCTCTCAACAATAGTAACATAATTGGATCATATAACTATCCCTCAACATGCAACAAAGAGTCACTCCAAAGTCACTAATAGGGGAGAACAAACGAAGAGGTTATTGTAGGGTACGAAACCACCTCAAAGTTATCCTTTCTGATCGATCTGTTCAAGAGTCCGTAGTAAAATAACACGAAGCTATTCTTTCCTTTCAAACTATCATAGAGTTCGTACTAGAATAACACCTTAAGACACAAATCAACCAAAACCCTAATGTCACCTAGATACTCCAATGTCACCTCAAGTATCCGTGGGTATGATTTTACGATATGCATCACACAATCTCAGATTCATCTATTCAACCAACACAAAGAATGTAGCGACCCAACCTCAAACAGTCAAGTCTCTATGCTTCAGTGTCATCCCTGGATCGGTAATGCTGACACACACAGTACTTTGAAGGATTTATAACAGAGTAGCAATCACACACTTATTACATCGAATGTCTCAAAACAGAACTTATTACAATTAATATGGCTTAAGGCCATCTAATACGATAACAGCAGAAGGCTTGGAAGATAAAGTGAGTCCATCAACTCCAACGGCATGGCTGAGCTGCACGGTAACGACCTAACGAACCTTACTCCTCGTCTGAAAAGTCTACAACATAATACGTTGCAGCCCGAAAACGGGTCAACACATGGAATATGTTGGCAAAGTAACATAGAAGAGCAAGAACAGAATAATGCTATCACTACATACATATTTGGCTGGTGGAAAGCTCTATGGTTATAGTTTTTGCGAAAAGCCAATTTTTCCCTGCAACAAAGGAATAGAATTTTATTTAACTATCATGGTAGTTGAAACATGATTGAGAAGGTTCCACCAACTCAATCCCAATTAAAGTAGTTATCAACCCAACATTATTAATTTAGAGTGATGAGATACATATGATAATCCAAGTACTAGATACTCAAGATTTGTCCATAACCGGGGACACGACTAACCATGATTAGTTTATACACTCTACAGAGGTTTGCGCACATTTCCCCACAAGACTCGATCTCCTCCATTGGAGTTCTCGCACTACATGGTGTTTGAGAAACGGATGACCGAGACATAGTTTTTCAGAAGCATTAACTCTCTACTCCGGATAGACTGTACCACCTACAACCCAACTACCTTCTAGTCTACCTCTTCAAGAGCTTCACGCAACTTACTCAACTATGCTAGAGCCCATAATAGCTTGTGGCTGCACACGGAAGTTTCTAGCATGAAATATCTCAGTTCCCTTTGAGCCTGGGTGGCGGACAGTAGGATTATCACACGGGTACTCCGGGATATCCTAGGACAACACTGGATACTCCAGGTGCCCAACAAACAATCCACCCATAAGTGTATTAAAGTTGCCACCTTAAGTTGAACCATTAATTAGTAATCTCACATCTGTCATGGATTCACTCGCCCAAACCATGTCTCCGAGCCTAGCATAGCAATATAAGCAATACGTAGAAGTAACACCCAAGGGTTTGATAATAACATGGCAATAGGTTCTTCCTCATCAACTACTTCCCAACCCACATGTTATCAAATCCTAACCATGCAATGTTTGAGGATTGGAGCTAATGCATAAAAACTGGGTATGAGAAGAGTATAATCAAAGTGTTACTTGCCTTGCTGATGATCCGCAAAACCTAGAGACTCGTAGTAGCACGCTTCGCACTCCGGGTGTTCTATCGCAAACAAACAATAGCATACATATGCAATCAAGAAAAGAAGCACGGGTAAAACTCAAATAAGAGATCTAACCAGAAATTTCAACTGAAGAACTCCGGTTTGCAACAAGAATCAAATCAAACGGAGCAACAAAACTCAAACTGCGAAAGAAACAAGATCCGATTACTAATCTAGACTATGGTCAAATTTTACTGTATCAAAATCTTGTTCAAGTTTGTTAAACAGAAAGAGGGTTTCGAGACGAAGATCTAGGTGCTTGAATTGCCTGATTCCGATAAACGAGCAAAAATATAAACTAAAACGAAAATCAGATCAGAAATCACGATCGAAAATAATCGCGGAAAATCCGAGAAAAAGAAAAACTGATGAACAGGCTAACGAACAAAAGTTCGCTGTCTGTGGCTAACGAGTGAACACCGTTCGTTAAAACGAACGTACGGACGAACGTCCACTACTAAACTAAACCGGAAAGAAATAAAACCGATCTATTCTAAAAAAACTCAAAACTAGGGTTTTCTAAAAAAATGGATCGGTTTAAAAATAAAAATGAACGGCGGCTTATACCTCCGGCGAGGTCCGGCGAGGCGGGGTGGCTCCGGCGAGGTCCGGCTGTGGCGGCGGGTGGAGCGGGGCGGCGCGGGGCAGCGGCGGCAGGC
>NC_041384.1:193563283-193580078 GCF_002162155.2 Triticum dicoccoides | reverse complement strand
AGGCAGCGGCGCGGCGCTGGGCGGCGGGGCGGCGACGGCAGCGGCGGCGCGGGCGGCGGGGTTCGGGTGGCGGTGGAGTCAGGGGCGGGGGCGACATATATATAGGAGGGCGGGGGCTAGCTTTGGGGAGGGGGCAAGGCGACGCGGGGGAAGAATCCCGGCCGGACTCGGCGTTGGGCGGCGACGCTCGCGGTCTCCTGGAGGTAGACGAGGCGCGGGGCGGTTGGGCCGGCTCGGCTGGGCTTCGGCCCAGTCGGGCGCTAGAGACATTTTTTACAATTTCGCCGAAACTTAAATAAATCCTAGAAAATAAAATAAAAATCTAAAAATGCCAAAACAAATTTTCATCGTCTAAATAAATATTTAGAACAAGATTAACATTTTCTTGGCCCTAAAATGCAACTTTAAAAAACGTGCAATTTTTCTATTTCAAATAAAATAGCAATAAACTCCGAATAAAAATCCAATATTTGATTTTAATATTTTTCCTCCAATATTTCAAATACTTTGGAAATTCATATTATCTCCTCTCATATATTTTAATATGAAATATTTTCAGAGAGAAAAATGACTAAAACCAACAATCCTTGTTTCAATATTTGATAAAACTCAAACATGAAAACAGGGAAATCCCCAACTCTCTTCGAGGGTCCTTGAGTTTCTTAGGATTTTGAGGATCGCGAAACGAAATGCAGCAAAATATGATATGTAGGAATGATCTATGTATAATATTCCAAATTGAAAATTTGGGACGTTACAAACCTACCCCCCTTAAGATGAATCTCGCCCTCGAGATTTGGGTTGGCTAGAAAATAGGTGTGGGTGGTCTTTGCGAAGATCATCCTCTCGTTCCCAGGTGGCTTCATCCTCGGTATGGTGACTCTACTGAACTTTGCAAAACTTGATAACCTTGCTGCGGGTGACCCGGCTGGCAAATTCAAGAATCCTGACTGGCTTCTCCTCATAGGTCAACTCATTGTCCAACTGAATCGCCTCCAAGGGCACTGTATCTCTCAACGGTATATCGACCATCTCAGCATGACACTTCTTCAGTTGTGATACATGAAACACATCATGAACTCCTGATAGTCCTTCATGTAACTCCAACTTGTAGGCAACTTCTCCCATACGTTCCAAAATTCGATACGGTCCTACAAATCTCGGGGCTAACTTTCCCTTAACTCCAAACGTTTCACTCCACGCAGGGGTGATACTCGCAGATATGCTCTATCTCCAATTTCATAGGTTATTTCCTTGCGTTTCGAATCTGCATAACTCTTCTGTCTGGACTGAGCTACCTTTAATCTATCTCGGATCAACTTAACCTTTTCTTCAGACTCCTTGATCAAATCTGGTCCAAACAACTGTCGGTCTCCTACTTCATCTCACATCAACGGTATTCCGCACCTCCGTCCATACATGGCTTCGAACGGTGCCATCTTCAAACTGGCTTGATAGCTATTGTTGTATGAGAACTCCGCATAGGGCAAATTGTCATCCCAACTAGATCCATAATCTAGCGCACAGGCCCTCAACATATCCTCCAGAATCTAGTTAACTCTCTCGGTTTGTCCATCTGTCTGCGCATGGAATGATGTACTGAACTCCAATCTCGTTCCCAAAGTCTGGTGCAGTTGATGCAAAAACTTTGAGGTAAACTATGTTCCTCTATCTGACACTATGGTCCTCGGAACTCCATGCAGACATACGATCCTGGTCATGTATATCCTAGCCAACTTTGCACTTGTATAGGTGGTTTTCACTGGGATAAAGTGAGCCACTTTGGTCAATCGATCAACTACTACCCATATAGAATCATATCCTGATTTGGTCCTGGGTAATCCGGTGATAAAATCCATGCCAAGTTTATCCCACTTCCATTTGGGTATCGGCATAGGCTGTAACAATCCTGCTGGCTTTTGATGCTCAACCTTCACTCTCTGACATACATCACATACTGCTACATACTCGGCAATATCCTTCTTCATACCAGTCCACCAGAAATGTTCCTTCAAATCCAAATACATCTTGGTGTTTCCGGGGTGTATCGAGTAGGATGAGTCATGAGCCTCGTGAAGTATTAACTTCCTGATCTCTATGTTATTGGGCATATAAACACGGTCCTCAAACCATAATGTGTCGTGCTCATCCTCACGAAAACCTTTGGTCTTTCCTTTGCCCATTCTCTCTTTTATCTCAGCAATCTCTTTGTCATGCTTCTGAGCTTCCCGAATCTTTCCTAGTAATGTAGACTGTACCTCCATTGTTGCAACAAAACCTCTAGGAACAATCTCCAATCGGAGTTCCCTGAGATCTTCTGCTAACTCCTTTGGCAATGCGGTGCTTACTAGGGTATTAGCATAACTCTTCTGACTCAAAGCGTCTGCTACGACATTGGCCTTGCGTGGATGATAGTGAAGCTTCATGTAATAATCCTTTATAAGCTCCAACCCTCTCCTCTGCCTAAGTTTCAATTCCTTCTGTGTGAAAATGTACTTCAAACTCTTATGATCCATGTACACATCACAACGGTTTCCAATAAGGTAATGTCTCCAAGTCTTCGACGCATGCACTACGGCAGCCAACTTCAAATCATGCGTGGCATAATTCAATTCGTGCGGTTTTAGTTGTCGTGAGGCATACGGAACAACTCTTCCGTCCTACATAAGCACACTTCCAAGTCCTAGGCAAGAGGCGTCGCAATACACTTGGAAATCCTTGCGTATATCTGGCAGAATCAGCACTGGGGCTGTAGTCAAACGTTTCTTTAACTCCTGAAAAATCGCCTCACATTCTTCCGTCCATTTAAATTTGGTATCCTTCTTCAATAACTCCGTCATTGGCTTTGCAATCTTGGAAAATTCTCAATGAATCTCTGATAGTATCCTGCGAGTCAAAGAAAACTGTGGATCTCGCTAACTGAAGTGGGTGCCAACCATTCAGTGACTGACTGAACCTTGTTAGGATCTACTGCTACACCTTCTCCTAATATAACATGTCCAAGGAATCCGACTTCTTTCAACCAAAACTCACATTTGCTAAACTTGGCATACAACTGGTGTTCCCTGAGTTTCTCGAGAACTAAACGCAAATGCTCTTTGTGCTCCTCCTCATTCTTTGAGTATACCATTATATCATCAATGAACACCACAACAAACTTATCCAAATATTCCATGAACGCCTTGTTCATCATGCTCATGAAATAGACAGGGGCGTTAGTCAGTCCAAATGACATGACCGTATATTCATACAACACGTACCTTGTGGTAAATGTTGTCTTTGGTATATCCTTCTCTCGAATCTTCAGCTGGTGATATCCAGATCGCAGATCGATCTTTGAAAACACCTTAGCTCCTTGCAACTGGTCAAACAAATCATTGATCATCGGCAGTGGGTATTTGTTCTTGATCGTCACCTCATTCAACACATGATAATCAACAACCATCCTTAGAGATTTATCCTTCTTCTCCACCAAAAGCACTGGGGCTCCCCATGGTGATGAACTCCATCGGATGTAACCTTTCTCCAATAACTCCTTGATCTGTCTCTTAATCTCCTCTAGATCATTTGCGGGCATCCGATATGGTCGCTTCGATATAGGCCCGGTGCCTGGCAACAGTTCTATCAAAAACTCGATGTCTCGATCCGGTGGCATGCCTGGTAACTCCTTTGGAAAAACATCCGGGTAATCCTTCACTATAGACACTTCCTCCTGAACAACTCCCATGAGGGTATTTACATGGCTACTCCTAGGCGCATGTCTAGATACATACTTGATCCTTTTTCCCTCAGGGGTGGTGAGACAAATTGACTTACTAACACAGTCAATGCTTCCTCCATACTTTGACATCCAGTCCATGCCTAATATCACATCCAATCCTTGTGACTCCAAAATTATTAGGCCGGACGGAAAAACATGGCTACCAATGGTTAAGGGTATCTGGTCGCACCATCGACTAGCCATATACTCTGCTCCAGGTGAACTCACTAACAGAGGGGTACTAAGGGTTTGGGTTGGTAGTTTAAACTTATCCACAAACCTCCTTGATATGTATGAATGCGATGCACCAGTATCAAAAAGAACAAGGGCGGTAAAAGACTTAACCAAAAACTTACCAATGACCGCGTTTGGCTGCTCTTCAACCTCCTCCACGTTAACGTGGTTCACTTCTCCTTTGTTGAATGGATTGGGCTTCTTCCTAGCGCTCCCATTACCGTTCCCATTCTTCGCTTCAGGGCACTCCGTGGCATAGTGTCCAGTCTTCCCGCACTTGAAACAAGTAACATGGCTTAGGTCTCTCTTGGCGGGTGTGGCTGGATTGGGGCGGTTCTGATGGTTGCTTGCTCCATTCCCATTCCCATTCCTTGGGCCAGTATGATTATGTGTACTTCCTCCATTGTGGGTGTGGCCTCCATGGTTATGAACAAGTCCTCCCCAGTTCGGGGTTAGACGAGGCTTCTGTTGAGCTCCTGAATTATACCTTTCTTGTCCATACTTCCTCTTATGGCTCTCAATCTGCTGGTGCTTCCCTTCAATCATAAGAGCCTTATCTACCAACTCCTGGTAGTTGTTGAATGTTGCCACCATCAACTGCATGCTTATCTCATCATTCAGCGCTTCCATAAACTTCTCCTGCTTGGCGGCATCTGTGGCCACATCGTTAGGGGCATAGCGAGATAACTCGCTAAACTCATCCGCGTACTGGGCCACAGTACGGTTCCCCCGGTGTAAGTTGCGAAATTCATGCTTCTTTATACTCATAGCTCCTGTTGAGACATGGGCGGTGTGGAATGCTTGCTGAAACTGATCCCATGTAAAAGTGGCTACAGGATAGGTGACTATGTAATTCTCCCACCATGAGGCTGCTGGTCCATCCAACTGATGTGCGGCAAAACACACCCTCTTAGCATCTGTACATCCTGAAGTGGTTAACTCCCTTCCAATCCTGCGGAGCCAATCATCTTCCACTATCGGCTCGGAGCTGCTGGAAAACACCGGTGGCTGAAACCTCAGAAAGCGGGCTAAGTTGTCAACTGGTGGTGGTGGTGGGTTGTTGTTGTTGTTGTTGTTTTTTTTTTTTGCCTTGATTCTGAACTAACAACTGCATTAGGGTATTCTGTTGCTGGATCAAATGAGTGATCTCCGATGGGAAGGTAAATCCTGGGTCACGTCTCGGTGGCATCTGATGGGTTTAGAGGGGAGAGATAAGAATAGAATGAGGTCTAATGAGAGAAACACTACGCATATGCACATGAGACAAACACAATGAAGGAAATATGCCCTAGAGGCAATAATAAAGTTATTATTTATTTCCTTATATCATGATAAATGTTTATTATTCATGCTAGAATTGTATTAACCGGAAACATAATACATGTGTGAATGCATAGGCAAATAGTATGTCACTAGTATGCCTCTACTTGACTAGCTCGTTGAATGAAAGATGGTTAAGTTTCCTAGCCATAGACATGAGTTGTCATTTGATTAATGGGGTCACATCATTAGAGAATGATGTGATTGACTTGACCCATTCCGTTAGCATAGCACTTGATCGTTTAGTTTGTTGCTATTGCTTTCTTCATGACTTATACATGTTCCTATAACTATGAGACTATGCAACTCCCGTTTACCGGAGGAACACTTTGTGTGCTACCAAACGTCACAACGTAACTGGGTGATTATAAAGGTGGTCTACAGGTGTCTCTGAAGGTACTTGTTGGGTTGGCGTATTTCGAGATTAGGATTTGTCACTCCGATTGTCGGAGAGGTATCTCTAGGCCCACTCGGTAATGCACATCACTATAAGCCTTGCAAGCATTGCAACTAATGAGTTAGTTGCGGGATGATGTGTTACAGAACGCGTAAAGAGACTTGCCGCTAACGAGATTGAACTAGGTATTTAGATACCGACGATCGAATCTCGGGCAAGTAACATACCGATGACAAAGGGAACAACGTATGTTGTTATGCGGTTTGACCGATAAAGATCTTCGTAGAATATGTAGGAGCCAATATGAGCATCCAGGTTCCGCTATTGGTTATTGACCGGAGACATGTCTCGGTCATGTCTACATAGTTCTCGAACCCGTAGGGTCCGCACGTTTAAAGTTTGATGACGGTTATATTATGAGTTTATGTGTTTTGATGTACCGAAGGAGTTCGGAGTTCCGGATGAGATCATGGACATGATGGGGAGTCTCGAAATGGTCGAGACATGAAGATCAATATATTGGACGACTATATTCGGACATCGGAAAGGTTCCGAGTGATTCAGGTATTTTCGGGAGTACCGAGGAGTTACGGGAATTCGTATTATGCCTTAATGGGCCATACAGGAAAGGAGAGAAAGGCCTCAAAGGGTGGCCGCACCCCTCCTCATGGGCTGGTCCGAATTGGACTGGGGAGGGGGGGCGCCCCCTTCCTTCCTTCTCCTTTTCCCTTCCCTTTCCTTCCCTCCTACTCCTACTACTTGGAAGGGCTCCTAGTTCTACTAGGAAAGGGGAATCCTACTCCCGGTGGGAGTAGGATTCCCCTAGGGCATGCCATAGAGAGGGCCGGCCCTCCCCCTCCTCCACTCCTTTATATACAGGGGTAGGGGGCACCCCAAAGACACAACAATTAATCTCTTGATCTCTTAGCCGTGTGCGGTGCCCCCCTCCACCATAATCCACCTCGATCATATCGTAGCGGTGCTTAGGCGAAGCCCTGCGTCGATAGAACATCATCATCGTCACCACGCCGTCGTGCTAACGAAACTCTCCCTCAACACTCGGCTAGATCGGAGTTCGAGGGACATCATCGAGTTGAACGTGTGCAGAACTCAGAGGTGTCGTGCGTTCGGCACTTGATCGGTCGGATCGTGAAGACGTATGACTACATCAACCGCGTTGTGCTAACGCTTCCACTTTCGGTCTACGAGGGTACGTGGACAACACTCTCCCTCTCATTGCTATGAATCACCATGATCTTGCATGTGCGTAGGAAATTTTCGGAATTACTACGTTCCCCAACAATGGCATCCGAGCCAGGTTCTATGCGTTGATGTAATATGCACGAGTAGAACACAAGTGAGTTGTGGGCGATATAAGTCATACTTCTTACCAGCATGTCACACTTTGGTTCGGCGGTATTGTTGGATGAAGCGGCCCGGACCGACATTACGCGCACGCTTACGCGAGACTGGTTCTACCGACGTGCTTTGCACACATGTGGCTGGCGGGTGTTAGTTTCTCCAACTTTAGTTGAACCGAGTGTGGCTACGCCCGGTCCTTGAGAAGGTTAAAACAACACTAACTTGACAAACTATCGTTGTGGTTTTAATGCGTAGGTAAGAATGGTTCTTGCTCAGCCTGTAGCAGCCACGTAAAAACTTGCAACAACAAAGTAGAGGACGTCTAACTTGTTTTTGC
Organism: Triticum dicoccoides; assembly: GCF_002162155.2. NCBI lineage: Eukaryota > Viridiplantae > Streptophyta > Magnoliopsida > Poales > Poaceae > Triticum > Triticum dicoccoides. The sequence continues at coordinate 193,572,668 of NC_041384.1, read as the reverse complement.
AGGGCATGTTGTGATGTGATATGGTCAAGACATGATGAGATATAAGTTGTTGTATAAGATGATCATGTTTTGTTCAAGTTATCGGCAACCGGCAGAAGCCTTATGGTTGTCTCTTTATTGCATAAGATGCAAGCACCAAATAATTGCTTTACTTTATCGCTATGCGATAGCAATAGTTGCAAGAGAAATAGTTGGCGAGACGACCATGTGACGACACATTGATATAGATCAAGATGATGGAGATCATGGTGTCATGCCGGTGACGATGGAAATCATGACGATTTTTTGGAGATGGAGATCAAAGGCACAAGATGATGATGGCCATATCATGTCACATATTTTGATTGCATGTGATGTTTATATTTTATGCATATTATCTTGCTTTGATTGACGGTAGCATTATAAGATGATCTCTCACTAAATTTCAAGATAAAAGTGTTCTCCCTAAGTATGCACCGTTGCCAAAGTTAGTCGTGCCCAGACACCACGTGATGATCGGGTGTGATAAGCTCTACGTCCATATACAACGGGTGCAAGCCAGTTTTGCACACGCAGAATACTCATGTTAAACTTGACGAGCCTAGCATATGCAGATATGGCCTCGGAACACTAAGACCGAAAGGTCGAGCGTGAATCATATAGTAGATATGATCAACATAGTGATGTTCACCATTGAAAACTACTCCAATCACGTGATGATTGGTTATGGTTTAGTTGATTTGGATCATGTGATCACTTAGAAGATTAGAGGGATGTCTTTCTAAGTGGGAGTTCTTAAGTAATATGATTAATTGAACTTAAATTTATCATGAACTTGGTCCTGGTAGTATTAGCATATCTATGTTGTAGATCAATAGCTCACGTTTAGCTCCCCTGTTTTATTTTTGATATGTTCCAAGACAAAAACTAAGTTGAAAGATGCTAGTAGCAATGATGCGGATTGGATATGTGATCTGAGGTTTATCCTCATTGCTGCATAGAAGAATTATGTCCTTGATGCACCGCTTGGTGACAGACCTATTGTAAGAGCAGATGCAGACGTCATGCATGTTTGGCTATCTCAATATGATGACTACTTGATAGTTTAGTGCACCATGCTTAACAGCTTAGAATCGGGACTTCAAAGATGTTTTGAACGTCATGGATCATATGGATGTTCCAGGAGTTGAAGTTAATATTTCACGCAAATACCCGAGTTGAGAGATATGAAGTCTCCAACAAGTTCTATAGCTAAAAGATGGAGGAGAATAGCTCAAGCAGTGAGCATGTGTTCAGATTGTCTGGGTACTACAATCGCTTGAATCAAGTGGGAGTTCATCTTCCAGATAAAATAGTGATTGACAGAATTCTCTAGTCACCATCACCAAGTTCGTAGAACTTCGTGATGAACTATAATATGAAAGGGATAACAGAAACGATTCCCAAGCTCTTTGTGATGCTGAAATCGACGAAGGTAGAAATCAAGAAAAGCATCATGTGTTAATGGTAAAAAAACCACTAGTTTCAAGTAAAGGGACAAAGGGAAGAAAGGGGAACTTCAAGAAGAACGGCAAACAAGTTGCTGCTCAAGTGAAAAAAACCCCATGTCTGGACCTAAGCCTGAAACTGAGTGCTTCTACTTCAAAGGGACTGGTCATTGGAAGCGGAACTACCCCAAGTAATTGGCAGATAAGAAGGATGGCAAAGTGAACAATGCTATATTTGATATACATGTAATTGATGTGTACTTTACTAGTGTTTATAGCAACCCCTCGGTATTTGATACTGGTTCAGTTGCTAAGAGTAGTAACTCGAAACGGGAGTTGCAGAATGAATAGAGACTAGTTAAGGGTGAAGTGACGATGTGTGATGGAAGTGGTTCCAAGATTGATATGATCATCATCGCACACTCCCTATACTTTTGGGATTAGTGTTAAACCTAAATAAATGTTATTTGGTGTTTGCGTTGAGCATGAATATGAATTGATCATGTTTATTGCAAAACGGTTATTCATTTAAGTTAGAGAATAATTGTTGTTCTGTTTACATGAATAAAACCTTCTACGGTCATACACCCAATGAAAATGGTTCATTGGATCTCGATCGTAGTGATACACATATTCATAATATTGAAGCCAAAAGATGCAAAGTTAATAATGATAGTGCAACTTATTTGTGGCACTGCCGTTTAGGTCATATTGGTGTAAAGCGCATGAAGAAACTCCATGCTGATGGGCTTTTGGAATCACTTGATTATGAATCATTTTGATGCTTGCGAACCATGCCTCATGGGCAAGATGACTAAGACTCTGTCCACCGAAACAATGGAGCGAGCAACTGACATATTGGAAATAATACATACTGATGTATGCAGTCCGATGAGTGTTGAGGCTCGCGGCGGGTATCGTTATTTTCTGACCTTCACAGATGATTTGAACAGATATGGGTATATCTACTTGATGAAACATAAGTCTGAAACATTTGAAAAGTTCAAAGAACTTCAGAGTGAAGTGGAAAATCATCGTGACAAGAAAATAAAGTTTCTACGATCTGATCATAGAGACAAATATTTGAGTTACGAGTTTGGTCTTCAATTAAAACAATGTGGAATAGTTTCACAAAATCATGCCACCTGGAACACCACAACATAATGGTGTGTCCGAACGTCATAACCGTACTATTATTGGATATAGTGCAATCTATGATGTTTCTTACCGATCAATCACTATAGTTTTGGCGTTATGCATTAGAGACAGCTACATTCACGTTAAATAGGGCACCATCTAAAACCATTGAGACGACACCGTATGAACTATGGTTTGGCAAGAAACCTAAGCTGTCGTTTCTTAAAGTTTGAGGTTGCAATGCTTATGTGAAAAAGTTTCAACCTGATAAGCTCAAACCCAAATCGGAGAAGTGCATCTTCATAGGATACCCAAAAAGAAAATGTTGGGTACACCTTCTATCACATATCCGAAGGCAAGATATTCATTGCTGAGAATGGATCCTTTCTAGAGAAGGAGTTTCTTTTGAAAGAAGTGAGTGGGAGGAAAGTAGAACTTGATGAGGTAACTGTACCTGCTCCCTTATTGGAAAGTAGTTCATCACAGAAATCTATTCCTGTGAATACTACACCAATTAGTGAGGAAGCTAATGATGATGATCATGTAACTTTAGATCAAGTTACTACCGAACCTCGTAGGTAAACCAGAGTGGTATGGTAATCCTGTTTTGGAGGTCATGTTACTTGACCATGACGAACCTACGAACTATGAGGAAGCAATGATGAGCCCAGATTTCGCGAAATGGCTTGAGGCCATGAAATCTGAGATGAGATCCATGTATAAGAACAAAGTATGGACTTTGATTGACTTGCCCAAAGATTGGCGAGCCATTGATATTAAATGGATCTTCAAGAGGAAGACGGACGCTGATAGTAGTGTTACTATCTACAAAGCTAGAATTGTCGCAAAAGGTTTTCGACAAGTTCAAGGTGTTGACTATGATGAGAGTTTCTCACTCGTATCTATGCTTAAGTCTGTCCGAATCATGTTATCAATTGCCACATTTTATGAAATCTGGTAAATGGATAAACAAAAGTACATTCCTTAATGGATTTATTAAAGAAGAGTTGTATATGATGCAACAAGAAAGTTTTGTCAATCCTAAAGGTGCTAACAAAATATGCAAGCTCCAGCGATCCATCTATGGACTGGTGCAAGCATCTCGGAGTTGGAATATACGCTTTGATAAGTTGATCAAAGCATATAGTTTTATACAGACTTGTGGTGAAGCCTGTATTTACAAGAAAGTGAGTGGGAGCACTGCAACATTTCTGATAAGTATATGTGAATGACATATTGTTGATCGGAGATAATGTAGAATTATTCTGCAAAGCATAAAGGAATGTTTGAAAGGAGTTTTTCAAAGAAAGACCTCGGTGAAGCTGCTTACATATTGAGCATCAAGATCTATAGAGATAGATCAAGACGCTTGATAAGTTTTTCAATGAGTACATACCTTGAAAATATTTTGAAGTAGTTCAAAATGGAACAGTCAAACAAGGAGTTCTTGCCTGTGTTACAAGGTGTGGAGTTGAGTAAGACTCAAAACCCGACCACGACAGAAGATAGAGAGAGAATGAAAGTCATTCCCTATGCCTCAGCCATAGGTTCTATAAAGTATGCCATGCTGTGTACTAGACCTATTGTATACCCTGCCCTGAGTTTGGCAAGGGAGTACAATAGTGATCTAGAAGTAGATAACTGGACATTGGTCAAAATTATCCTTAGTGGAATAAGGATATGTTTCTCGATTATGGAGGTGACAAAAGGTTCATCGTAAAGGGTTACGTCGATGCAAGTTTTGACACTGATCCAGATGACTCAAAGTCTCAATCTGGATACATATTGAAAGTGGGAGCAATTAGCTGGAGTAGCTCCATGCAGAGCATTGTTGACATAGAAATTTGCAAAATACATACGGATCTGAATGTGGAAGACCCGTTGACTAAACTTCCCTCACAAGCAAAACATGATCACACCTTAGTACTCTTTGGGTACTAATCACATAGCGGTGTGAACTAGATTATTGACTCTAGTAAACCCTTTGGGTGTTGGTCACATGACAATGTGAACTGTGGGTGTTAATCACATGGTAATGTGAACTATTGATGTTAAATCACATGGCGATGTGAACTAGATTATTGAGTCTAGTGCAAGTGGGAGACTGAAGGAAATATGCCCTAGAGGCAATAATAAAGTTATTATTTATTTCCTTATGTCATGATAAATGTTTATTATTCATGCTAGAATTGTATTAACCGGAAACATAATACATGTGTGAATACATAGACAAACAATATGTCACTAGTATGCCTCTACTTGACTAGCTCGTTGAACCAAAGATGGTTAAGTTTCCTAGCCATAGACATGAGTTGTCATTTGATTAAAGGGGTCACATCATTAGAGAATGATGTGATTGACTTGACCCATTCCATTAGCATAGCACTTGATCGTTTAGTTTGTTGCTATTGCTTTCTTCATGACTTATACATGTTCCTATGACTATGAGATTATGCAACTCCCATTTACCAGAGGAACACTTTGTGTGCTGCCAAACGTCACAACGTAACTGGGTGATTATAAAGGTGCTCTATAGGTGTATCTGAAGGTACTTGTTGGGTTGGCGTATTTCGAGATTAGGGTTTGTCACTCCGATTGTCGGAGAGGTATCTCTGGGCCCACTCGGTAATGCACATCACTATAAGCCTTGCAAGCATTGCAACTAATGAGTTAGTTGTGGGATGATGTGTTACGGGACGAGTAAAGAGACTTGCCGGTAACGAGGTTGAACTAGGTATTGAGATACCGATGATCGAATCTCGGGCAAGTAACATACCGATGACAAAGGGAACAACTTATGTTGTTATGCGGTTTGACCGATAAAGATCTTCGTAGAATATGTAGGAGCCAATATGAGCATCCAGGTTCCACTATTGGTTATTGACCGAAGACATGTCTCGGTCATGTCTACATAGTTCTCGAACCCGTAGGGTCCGCACGCTTAAAGTTCGATGACGGTTATATTATGAGTTTATGTGTTTTGATGTACCGAAGGAGTTCGGAGTCCCGGATGAGATCGTGTACATGACGAGGAGTCTCTAAATGGTCGAGACGTAAAGATCAAGGTATTGGACGACTATATTCGGACATTGGAAAGGTTCCGAGTGATTCGGGTATTTTCGGGAGTACCGAGGAGTTACGGGAATTCGTATTGGGCCTTAATGGGCCATACGGGAAAGGAGAGAAAGGCCTCAAAGGGTGGCCGCACCCCTCCTCATGGGCTGGTCCGAATTGGACTAGGGAGGGGGGGCGCCCCCTTCCTTCCTTCTCCTTTTCCCTTCCCTTTCCTTCCCTCCTACTCCTACTACTTGGAAGGGCTCCTAGTTCTACTAGGAAAGGGGAATCCTACTCCCGGTGGGAGTAGGACTCCCCTAGGGCGCGCCATAGAGAGGGCCGGCCCTACCCCTCCTCCACTCATTTATATACGGGGGTAGGGGGCACCCCAAAGACACAACAATTAATCTCTTGATCTCTTAGCCGTGTGCGGCGCCCCCCTCCACCATAATCCACCTCGATCATATCGTAGCGGTGCTTAGGCGAAGGCCTGCGTCGATAGAACATCATCATCGTCACCATGCCATCGTGTTGACAAAACTCTCCCTCAACACTGGCTGGATCGGAGTTCGAGGGACGTCATCGAGTTGAATGTGTGCAGAACTTGGAGGTGCCGTGCGTTCGGTACTTGATCGGTCGGATCATGAAGACGTACGACTACATCAACCGCGTTGTGCTAACTCTTCCGCTTTCGGTCTACGAGGGTACGTGGATAACACTCTCCCCTCTCATTGCTATGCATCACCATGATCTTGTATGTGCGTAGGAAATTTTTGGAATTACTACGTTCCCCAACACACAATCATTTCACTCAATCAATCAACCAAGGGCATACAATCGATCTATCTATCATTACAAAAGTGCTCGGACTATACTATATACATGGTGGAATACTACTACTGATGTGGTGGTCTACTAGAAATATTGATCGGTTGAAGACTCCATGATGTCTTCTCCAGCTTCGTCCTCATAGTCATCATTGCTATCGTCGGGGTCCGAGTCGGTGTCGTCGATGATGATGTAGTCCTTAGAACGAATCTCCTTGGGTTCTTTGTCTTCTCCTCCTGGAGCGGGGTCTCCCATGAATATTCCTAGCTTCCTTTCCAGATCGTCATTCTTCTCCACTAGTACGACGATTTACTCCTCATAATCTTCGCGAGTAGCCTTGAGTTCTTCCTCTAGTTCCGTGATCCTTGTCATTGCCTTCTTCAGATCTATCATTCCTGCGCACAACTGGTTCTCCTGGCGACGAATGTGCTGGTTTAACTCCTGGATGAAAGCTGCGATTGATCTATCCTTCTTGGTGCTGATCATCTCCCATAGCTCGTCTCGGCGCCCACAAATCTGGTAGATAGTATCCTTAAGCTCCTTATGGTAAACTTCTCCAATGCGTCCCATGGTGATGTGAGCTGCCATACTCTTTCCTAGACTCCAGGTTAGTGCATCAAAGGAAAACTCGATGGGCTTAGAGACTGGCGTGAATGTCCTTCCTGGAACTTGAACTTGAATCATCCATCGCTCCTCTTCTGGTAAGTGGCATTGTAAGTCCTGGTGAAGCTTGGTATTCCAATGTTCAGGTACCTAGTGACTTCCTTCAAGTGTCATCCAAAGGGTGCGTCTTCATCCGGTTGTGCAAACTTGTTCCTTGTGTCCGCCATCCTAAAGAATAGAAAATGGAGATGAGTCAGAAATGAGAAGAGAATAGTGATCTAGGGCTTTAGCTTAGTGGTCGTGTCCTACACTCAACATGTGCTCTATACCATCTTTGTAGCGACCCGACCTCAAACGGTCAAGTCTCTGTGCTTCAGGGTCATCCCTAGATCGGTACTACTGACACACACACACACACACAATACTTCGAAGGATTTATAACAGAGTAGCAATCACACACTTATTACATTGAATGTCTCAAAAGAGAACTTGTTACAATTAATATGGCTTAAGGCCATCTAATATGATAACAGCGGAAGGCTTGGAAGATAAAGTGAGTCCATCAACTCCAATAGCATAGCTGAGCTGCACGGCAAAGACCTAACGAACCTTACTCCTCGTCTGAAAAGTCTGCAACATAATACATTGCAGCCCGAAAACGGGTCAGCACATGGAATATGCTGGCAAAGTAACACAGTGGAGCAAGAACAGAATAATGCTATCACTACATGCATATTTGGCTGGTGGAAAGCTCTATGGTTATATTTTCTGCGAAAAGCCAATTTTTCCCTACAACAAAGGAATAGAATTATATTTAACTATCATGGTATTTGAAACATCATTGAGAAAGTTCCTCCAACTCAATCCCAATTAAAATAGTTATCAACCCAACAATATTAATTTAGAGTGATGAGATACATATGATAATCCAAGTACTAGATACTCAAGATTTGTCCATAACCGGGGACACGGCTAACCATGATTAGTTTATACACTCTGCAGAGGTTTGCGCACTTTTCCCCACAAGACTTGATCTCCTCCATTGGAGTTCTCGCACTACATGGTGTTTGAGAAACGGATGACCGAGACACAGTTTTTCAGAAGCATTAACTCTCTACTCCGGATAGACTATACCACCTACAACCCAACTACCTGCTAGTCTACCACTTCAAGAGATTCACACAACCTAGTCAACTATGCTAGAGCCCATAATAGCTTGCGGCTGCACACGGAAGTTTCTAGCATGAAATATCTCAGTTCCCTTTGAGCCTGGGTGGCGGACCGTAGGACTATCACACGGGTACTCCGGGATATCCTAGGACAACATTGGATTCTCCAGGTGCCTAACAAACAATCCACCCAGATGTGTATTAAAGTTGCCACCTTAAGTTGAACCATTAATTAGTAATCTCACATCTGTCATGGATTCACTCGCCTAAACCACGTCTACGAGCATAGCAATATAAGCAATAGGTTCTACCTCATCAACTACTTCCCAACCCACGTGTTATCAAATCCTAACCATGCAATGTTTGAGGATTGGAGCTAATGCATAAAAACTGGGTATGAGAAGAGTATGATCAAAATGTTACTTGCCTTGCTGATGATCCGCAAAACCTAGAGACTCGTAGTAGCACGCTTGGCACTCCGGGTGTTCTATCGCAAACAAACAATAGCATACATAAGCAATCAAGAAAAGAAGCACGGGTAAAACTGAAATAAGTGATCTAACCAGAAAGTTCAACTTAAGAACTCCGGTTTGCAAAAAGAATCAAATCAAACGGAGCAACGAAACTCAAACTGTGAAAGAAACAACATCCGATTACTAATCTGGACTAAGGTAAAATTTTACTGTATCAAAATCTTCAAATTGGTTAAATAGAAAGAGGGTTTCGAGACGAAGATCTGGGCGCTTGAATTGCCTGATTCCGATAAACGAGCGAAAAGATAAACTAAACCAAAAATTGGATCAGAAATCGCGATCAAAACGTTCGTTGTCTGCGGCTAACAAGTGAACACCGTTCGTTAAAACGAATGTACGAATGAACATCCGCTACTAAACTAAACTGGAAAAAATAAAACCGATCTATTCTAGAAAAATGAAAACTAGGGTTTTCTAAAAAAACCGGATCAGTTTAAAAATAAAACCGAATGGCGGCTTATACCTCCGGCGAGGTCCGGCGAGGCGGGGTGGCTCTGACGAGGTCCGGCTGTGGCGGCGGGTGGCGCAGGGCAGCTGTGGCAGGCGGCGGTGCGGCGGGGCGGTGACGGCAGCGGCGGCGCGGGCGGCGGGTTTC
>NC_041384.1:193547229-193562460 GCF_002162155.2 Triticum dicoccoides | reverse complement strand
GGCGTATATATAGGAGGGGGTGGGGGGCTAGCTTGGGGGAGGAGACAAGGCGGCGCGGGAGAAGAGTCCCGGCTGTACTCGGTATCGGGCGCCGGCGCTCGCGGTCTCCTGGAGGGAGACGAGGCGCGGGGCAGTTGGGCCGGCTCGGCTGGGCTTTGGCCGAGTCGAGCGCTGGAGATTTTTTTTATAATTTCGCCGAAACTTAAATAAATCCTAGAAAATAAAATAAATATCTAAAAATGCCAAAACAAATTTTCATCATCTAAATAAAATATTTAGAACAAGATGAACATTTTCTTGGCCCTAAAATGCAACTTTGAAAAACGTGCAATTTTTCTAATTCAAATAAAATACCAATAAACTCTGAATAAAAATTCAATATTAGATTTTAATATTTTTCCTCCAATATTTCAATTACTTTGGAGAAGTCATATTATCTCCTCTCATATATTTTAATATGAATTATTTTCGGAGAGAAAAATGATTAAAACCAACAATCCTTGTTTCAATATTTGATAAAACTCAAACATGAAAATAGGGAAATCCCCAACTCTCTCCGAGGGTCCTTGAGTTGCTTAGGATTTTGAGGATCACGAAACGAAATGCAGCAAAATATGATATGCATGAATGATCTATGTATAACATTCCAAATTAAAAATTTGGGATGTTACAAAGAACTTCAAAGAGTGCCCAAAGTTTCTACCGGAGAGTCAAGACGAAAACGCGTGCCAACCCCTATGCATAAGTTCACGAGGTCACGGAACTCGCAAGTTGATCAGCAAAACATACATCATGTGGATCACGTGATATCCCATTGTCACCACAGATAAGCACATGCAAGACATACATCAAGTGTTCTCAAGTCCTTAAAGACTCAATCCGATAAGACAACTTCAAAGGGAAAACTCAATTCATCACAAGGGAGTAGAGGGGGAGATACATCATAAGATCCAACTATAATAGCAAAGCTCGCGGTACATCAAGATCGTGCCGAATCAAGAACACGAGAGAGAGAGAGAGATCAAACACATAGCTACAGGTACATACCCTCAGCCCCGAGGGTGAACTACTCCCTCCTCGTCATGGAGAGCGCCGAGATGATGAAGATGGCCACCGGAGAGGGATTCCCCCCTCCGGCAGGGTGCCGGAACAGGTCTAGATTGGTTTTCGGTGGCTATAGAGGCTTGCGGCGGCGGAACTCCCGATCTAGGTTATGTTTTGTAAGATTGGGTATATATAAGAGGTTTTGGCGTCGGGAACAAGTCAGGGGGGTCTCCGAGGTGGCCACGAGGTAGGGGGCGCACCCTGGGGGTAGGGCGCGCCCCCACCCTCATGGGTGCCTCAAGACACTTCTGGCCCATCTCCGATACTTCGTGGGCTTCTTCTGGTCCAAAAATAATCTCCGTGAAATTTCAGGTCAATTGGACTCCGTTTGGTTTCCCTTTTCTGCGATACTCAAAACAAGGAAAAAACAGAAACTGGCACTGGGCTCTAGGTTAATAGGTTAGTCCCAAAAATCATACAAAATAGCATATAAATGCATATAAAACATCCACGATTGATAATATAATAGCATGGAACAATAAAAAATTATAGATATGTTGGAGACGTATCAATCATCCCCAAGCTTAATTCCTGCTCGTCCTCGAGTAGGTAAATGATAAAAACAGAATTTTTGTTGTGGAATGCTGCCTAACATATTTATCCATGTAATTCTCTTTATTGTGGCAACAATATTAAGATCCGAAAGATTCAAGACAAAAGTTTAATATTGACATAAAAATAATAATACTTCAAGCATACTAACAAAGTAATCATGTCTTCTCAAGATAACATGGCCAAAGAAAGCTATACCTACAAAATCATATAGTCTGGCTATGCTCTATCTTCATCACAAAAAATATTTAAATCATGCACAACCCCGATGACAAGCCAAGCAATTGTTTCATACTTTTGATGTTCTCAAACTTCTTCAATCTTCACGCAATACATGAGCGTGAGCCATGGACATAGCACTATAGGTGGAATAGAATGGTGGTTGTGGAGAAGACAAAAAGAAGAAGATAGTCTCACATCAACTAGGGGTATCAACGGGCTATGGAGATGCCCATCAATAGATATTAATGTGAGTGAGTAGGGATTCCCATGCGACGGATGCACTAGAGCTATAAGTGTATGAAAGCTCAAAAAGAAACTAAGTGGGTGTGCATCCAACTCGCTTGCTCACGAAGACCTAGGGCATTTTGAGGAAGCCTATCATTGGAATATGCAAGCCAAGTTCTATAATGAAAGATTCCCACTAGTATATGAAAGTGACAACATAGGAGACTCTCTATCATGAAGATCATGGTGCTACTTTGAAGCACAAGTGTGGTAAAAGGATTGTAGCATTACCCCTTCTCTCCTTTTCTCTCATTTTTTTTGTTTTTTGGGCCTTCTCTTTTTTTATGGCCTCTTTTTTCTTTTTTTTCATCCGGAGTCTCATCCCGACTTGTGGGGAAATCATAGTCTCCATCATCCTTTCCTCACATGGGACAATGCTCCAATAATGATGACCATCACACTTTTATTTACTTACAACTCAAGAATTACAACTCGATACTTAGAACAAGATATGACTCTCTATGAATGCCTCTGGCGGTGTACGAGGATGTGCAATGAATCAAGAGTGACATGTATGAAAGAATTATGAATGGTGGCTTTGCCACAAATACGATGTCAACTACATGATCATGCAAAGCAATATGACAATGATGGAGCATGTCATAATAAATGGAACAGTGGAAAGTTGCATGGCAATATATCTCGTAATGGCTATGTAAGTGCCATAATAGGTTGGTATGGTGGCAGTTTTGAGGAAGGTAAATGGTGGGTTTATGGTACCGGTGAAAGCTGCGGCGTACTAGAGAGGCTAGCAATGGTGGAAGGGTGAGAGTGCGTATAATCCATGGACTCAACATTAGTCATAAAGAACTCACATACTTGTTGCAAAAATCTATTAGTTATCGAAACAAAGTACTACGCGCATGCTCCTAGGGGTATAGATTGGTAGGAAAAGACCATCGTTCGTCCCTGACCGCCACTCATAAGGAAGACAATCAATAAATAAATCATGCTCCGACTTCATCACATAATGGTTCACCATACATGCATGTTACGGGAATCACAAACTTTAACACAAGTATCTCTCAAATTCAAAACTACTCAACTAGCATGACTCTAATATCACCATCTTCATATCTCAAAACAATCATCAAGTATGAAACTTCTCATAGTATTCAGCGTACTCTATATGAAAGTTTTTATTATACCCATATTGGATGCCCATCATATTAGGACTAAATTCATAACCAAAGCAAATTACCATTCTGTTTAGGACTCTCAAAATAATATAAGTGAAGCACGAGAGTTCATCTATTTCTTCAAAATAAAACCACCGCCGTGCTCTAAAAGGATAAAAGTGAAGCACAAGAGCAAATGACAAACTACTCCGAAAGATATAAGCAAAGCACAATGAGTAGTTGAATAATTATGTAACTATGTGAAGACTCTCTAACATTTAAGAATTTCAGATCTTGGTATATTATTCAAGCAGCAAGCAAAACAAAAGAAAATAAAAAGATGCTCCAAGCGAAACACATATCATGTGGTGAATAAAAATGTAGCTCCAAGTAAAGTTACCGATGAATGAAGACGAAAGAGGGGATGCCATCCGGGGCATCCCCAAGCTTAGGCTCTTGGTTGTCCTTGAATATTACCATGGGGTGCCTTGGTCATCCCCAAGCTTAGGCTCTTGCCACTCCTTATTCCAGAGTCCATCAAATCTTTACCCAAAACTTGAAAACTTCACAACGCAAAACTCAACAGAAAACTCGTAAGCTCCGTTAGTATAAGAAAATAAATCACCGCTTTTGGTAATGTTGTGAACTCATTATAAATTCATATTGGTGTAATATATACTGTATTCCAACTTCTCTATGGTTCATACTCTCCAATACTACATATAGATTCATCAAAATAAGCAAACAACACAATGAAAACAGAATCTGTCAAAAACAGAACAGTCTGTAGCAATCTGGAGGTTTCGAATACTTCTGTCACTCCACAAATTCTGAAATAAATTGGTGGACCTGAGGAATTTGTCTATTAATCTTCTTCAAAAATAATAAACCTAACCTCACTCTCCAGTAAAAAAATGGCAGCAAATCTCGTGAACGCAAAAGTTTCTGTTTTTTACAGCAAGATCGCAAAGACTTCACCCAAGTCTTCCCAAAGGTTCTACTTGGCACAAACACTAATTAAAACATAAAACCACATCTAAACAGAGGCTAGATGAATTATTTATAACTAAATAGGAACAAAAAGTAAAGAACAAAAATGAAGTTGGGTTGCCTCCCAACAAGCGCTATCGTTTAACGCCCCTAGCTAGGCATGATGAATTCAATGATGCTCACATAAAAGATAAGAATCATAAAGAGATCATCATGAGGAATATGACTAGCACATTTAAGTCTAACCCACTTCCTATGCATAGGGATTTTGCGAGCAAACAACTTATGGGAACAATAATCAACTAGCATAGGGAGGCAAAACAAGCATAGCTTCAAGATTTTCAACAGGTAGAGAAGAAACTTGATATTATTGCAATTCCTACAAGCATATATTCCTCCCTCATAATAATTTTCAGTAGCATCATGATTGAATTCAACAATATAATTATCACATAAAGCATTCTTTTCATGAGCCACAAGCATAGAATTTTTGTTACTCTCCACATAAGAAAATTTCTTCTCATGAATAGTAGTGGGAGCAAACTCAACAAAATAACTATCATGTGAGACATAATCCAATTGAAAATTAAAATCAATATGACAAGTTTCATGGTCATCATTGTTCTTTATAACATACATGTCATCACAATAATCATCATAAATAGCAAATTTGTTCTCATAATCAACTGGAACCTCTTCCGAAATAGTGGATTCATCACTAAATAAAGTCATGACCTCTGCGAAACCACTTTCATCAACATAATCATCATAAAAAGGAGGCATGCTATCATCATAATAAATTTTCTCATCAAAACTTGGGGGAATAAAAATATCATCTTCATCAAACATAGCATCCCCAAGCTTGTGGCTTTGCATATCATTAGCATCATGGGTATTCAAAGAATTCATACTAACAACATTGCAATCATGCTCATCATCCAAAGATTTAGTGCCAAACATTTTAAAACATTCTTCTTCTAACACTTTGGCACAATTATCAGAATCCTTATTTTCATGAAAGACATTAAAAAGATGAAGCATATGAGGTAGCTTTAATTCCATTTTTTGTAGTTTTCTTTTATAGACTAAACTAGTGATAAAACAAGAAACAAAAAGATTCGATTGCAAGATCTAAAGATATACCTTCAAGCGCTAACCTCCCCAGCAACGACCAGAAAAGAGCTTGATGTCTACTACACAACCTTCTTCTTGTAGACGTTGTTGGGCCTCCAAGTGCAAAGGTTTGTAGGATAGTAGCAAATTTCCTTCAAGTGGATGACCTAAGGTTTATCAATACATGGGAGGCATAGGATGAAGATGGTCTCTCTCAAACAACCCTGCAACCAAATAACAAAGAGTCTCTTGTGTCCCCAACACACCCAATACAATGGTAAATTGTATAGGTGCACTAATTCGACAAAGAGATGGTGATAAAAGTGCAATATGGATGGTAGATATAGGTTTTTCTAATCCGAAAATATAAAAAAGCAAGGTAACTAATGATAAAAGAGAGCGAAAACGATATTGCAATGCATTGAAACAAGGCCTAGGGTTCATACTTTCACTAGTGCAAGTTCTCTAAACAATAATAACATAATTGGATCATATAGCTATCCCTCAACATGCAACAAAGAGTCACTCCAAAGTCACTAATAGCGAAGAACAAACGAACAGATTATTGTAGGATACGAAACCAACTCAAAGTTATCCTTTTTGATCGATCTGTTTAAGAGTCCGTAGTAAAATAACATAAAGCTATTCTTTCCGTTCAATCTATCATAGAGTTCGTACTAGAATAACACCTTAAGACACAAATCAACCAAAACCCTAATGTCACCTAGATACTCCAATGTCACCTCATGTATCCATGGGTATGATTATACGATATGCATCACACAATCTCAGATTCATCTATTCATCCAACACAAAGAACTTCAAAGAGTGCCCCAAAGTTTCTACCGGAGAGTCAAGACAAAAACGTGTGCCAACCCCTATGCATAAGTTCACAAGGTCATGGAACTCGCAAGTTGATCACCAAAACATACATCAAGTGGATCACATGATATCCCATTGTCACCACAGATAAGCACATGCAAGACATACATCAAGTGTTCTCAAATCCTTAAAGACTCAATCCGATAAGATAACTTCAAAGGGAAAACTCAATTCATCACAAGGGATTAGAGGGGGAGAAACATCATAAGATCTAAGTATAATAGCAAAGCTCGCGGTACATAAAGATCGCACCAAATCAAGAACACGAGAGAGAGAGAGAGAGAGATCAAACACATAGATACTGGTACATACCCTCAGCCCCGAGGGTGAACTACTCCCTCCTTGTCATGGAAAGCGCCGGGATGATGAAGATGGCCACCGGAGAGGGACTCCACCCTCCGACAGGGTGCCAGAACGGGTCTAGAAGTGTTTTCGGTGGCTACAGAGGCTTGCGGCGGCGGAACTCCTGATCTAGGTTATGGTCTGGAAGTTTGGGTATATATAAGAGGTTTTGTCGTCGGGAACAAGTAAGGGGGGTCTCCGAGGCGGCCATGAGGTAGGGGGGCACGCCCAGGGGGTAGGGCGCGCCCCACCCTCGTTGGTGCCTCGGGACTCTTCTGGCCCATCTCTGATACACCGTGGGCTTCTTCTGGTCCAAGAATAATCTCCGAGAAATTCAGGTCAATTGGACTTCGTTTGGTTTTCCTTTTCTGCGATACTCAAAAACAAGGAAAAAACATAAATTGGTACTGAGCTCTAGGTTAATAGTTTGGTCCCAAAAATCATATAAAATAGCATATAAATGCATATAAAACATCCACGATTGATAATATAATAGCATGGAACAATAAAAAATTATAGATACGTTGGAGACGTATCAGTGCCTAAGGCTCGGCGGTGAACTCCGCGGGGGAGGCACGAGCCCGGTGCAGCTCGAGGGCACGTGATGGCCCTTTCCTTCGATGGCGACGGGTCGGCGACGACCCCTACAGAGGAGGAACGGGCCCGGCGTAGTGCGGATGCTCAGCAATTCCTCCCCCGACGCAAAGTAGCTCCTCCCACAGTGTTCCTCGCACTCGGGACTGAAAGGATCCACTCGGCTGATGGCCCGGTGCCCTCTTGATGCACGACGACGGCCCCCACGGTGGAGGCACATGATCGACGCTGCACGCCACACCACTCCTCCTTCCACTGAATCTTGATGCTCGGACAGTACCTGAACAGTGCACGGGCGGCAGTCAGACAATGCTCAGACAGTACTCAGATTGCACTCGTCTGGATCAACCGTCTGCTTGGGCAGTCCGCCAATGCAGGAACGAAGCACATGATTCACGCAATTTCACTAGTACGACTCGGCCGTCTGCGCGCCCTCGCTCAGCTGGATGCTTTTATCATTTGGCCGCCCCGTGCATCGCCACTTAGCTGGACGCATTTTCGTCACTCAGCCTCATCCCGCGCGTCGCAATTTGGCTGGGCGCGTGTTCGTCACTTGGCCTCATCCTGTGCGTCTTCATCACATGATCGTCCCGCGCGTCGCTATTTAGCTGAACGCATCTTCATCATTCGGCCGCGCGCATGCTGTCACTCAGCTGGGCACACATTCATCCCCTCGTCCGCCCCGTGCGTCGCCTCTCGGCTGGATATGCTGCCACTACTCGGCCGCCCCGTGTGTCGCCAATTGATTGGGCGTGTCCTCATTACTCGGTTGCTCCTCGCGTCACTTGGTTGGACACGTCTTCACCACACAGCCGCTCCGCGCGTCGCCACTCGGTTGGACACGTCTTCACCACTTGGTCGCCCCGCGCATTGCCATCGGTTTTGGATGCGTCTTCATCACTCGGTCGCTTCGCGCGTTGCCACTTAGTTGGGCACTTCTTCATCAACATGCCCACTCGACCACCTGGCACGTCGCCACTCGGTTGGACACTTCCTCATCACTCACCTCTCACCACAACCACCCCTTGCTCCGCCACTCACTTGGGCACGTCGTCATCAACTTGTTCGACTCGGCTGCCCCGCACATCACCATCGGTTGGGCTCGTCTTCACCACTCGATCGCTCGCGTGCCGTCGGGCAGCTAAGTCATTCTTCATGCACCGCATTCTGTTAAATAGTTCTTTCCATGTCCCCGTGTGTCCCGTAATTCACACATGATGTTCACTCAGAGGCCACGCCATGTGTACCTCTACGCTCGGTTGTTTACTTTCGTGCCGGAACATTGCACTTTTGTTTCATTTGGGTCCAGTACTCCAATGAGTTCAGTCAAATCCTTCACTTTGACAAGTTCGACCAGATCCTTCACTTATCAGACTCTTGCTGGTTCTGAACTAGCAGGCCCCTTGCAAACCCAGCGGGTGTCTATGGGTGTTATCTACACAAATTATTTCAGCATATATCAAATTGCTTCGAGAAACTATTACATCGGCTTGGCTACTTTTCATACACAGGTTACACGATCACTCGACGGCTCTATGCCAACTTTATCGCTACTCGGACTCTGTCACTGTCGAGGCAATGAACTTGACAATGAGTACTAGGGGTACGAACTAAGGTAGCTATGGCGCAAGAGCTCCGGCCCCTCTCAGAGAGGTAACAACCCTATGTCTGGTGTCCGGGGGCTTGTGTTTTCTCTTGGGGTATAAGATTACAGTGGATGTTGAACCCTTGCCATGGAGCCATAAGGAGGCTTATATAAAGTGCGCCTCGGCCTCGTAACTGCCACGTTACAAGGGGGGTTAAAGGGGGTATAACTGCAGTAGTTACTAGTAACGGCAACTATCATTACACTTGAAGTCCGACATTAAGCTACCCGACCGTTGCAGCTCCCACGTCGCCCGTACGTATCCTATATCCGAGTGAAGATAGTCAGGCCGACTGGTGGGAAGATGTCCGAGTGCTGTCGGTGTATCCGAGTAAATTTCCAGTGTAGCGCATCCGAGTGCGCTTGTGGTCTAGGGACCTTCCAATGATTCCATGGGACCCTAGGTGGACCTTAGATGTCATGTCCTTGACCCTACCAGTTGTAGGTGACCCCATCATTAGCCCCCGAATCGGTTGAGGTTTAGTAGGATGAGTGGGTTGATCCCTTGGCTCGGTCCCAATGCTTCAGGGATACTAAGAGCCCGTTGCCAAATTATTACCCATTGATGAGGTCACCTACAACAGGTAGGGTCAAGGACCTGACATCTAGGGCCCACCTAGGGCCCCACTCCATCAGTAGTGGGTCTTAGAACCACACAAGCATTCGGATGTGAACATCAGGAGGTCCCCTAGGACACCTCACTGGCACTCGGCGACCACTCTTCAGTTGGCACGACCACCGTCACTCAGAGAAGATAGGTGAAGGGATGACGAGGGAGCTGCAACGGTCGAGGAATCCTAGGTCATCCTTAAAGTAGAGTCATGGCTACTGTTACTTGTAACTGCTGTAGTTGTGCAGTTTACACCTCTAACTGTTGTAGTTATGAGCATTAAGTGCCCCGGCGACGTGGGAGTATAGGAGGCTATGACACACTCTATCTAAGCTACACTCCTCCTCCTGGGCCGGGGTTAAGCAATCTTTGTAATCATACCCCTCAAGAAAACAAAGCCTCAAGGCACGAGATGTAGGCTATTACCTCCTTAGAGAGGGGTCTAAACTAGTTAAACATCGAGTGTTACACCTGCGTTGTAGCTAGGCTCCGCCCCTCTATCGTAACCTAGTACTCATTGCCAGGATTGTAACCCAGACAGTTGGCGCCCATCTTGGGGCGAGGCGTCTATAAAATTTCACGACGCGGGTGGATTTTCATCATCGTCGTCATCATGTTAGTCGGCGGTGAGATCCGTTTAAGCGCACTCAACTTCATCGTTGATGACCCGGCATGGCTTCGCGAGGCCTCACTTGACGTGGAGGCACTGCCCATCGGCAGCGCGGCGCACTTGCGCGCATCCTTGTTTGGACTCCTTCTTCGACAACCCTCGGTTCTACATCGAGTGGTCCCTGTCAAGCGCTCCGGATGCTCATGGCTACAACACTGGATCAGGCACACTGTGGCCCTTCAGGCGGCGAAGGACCATGTGGCGGCTCTCAAATCCGACGAGCCCTCCCTCGACCTCTCTGATGGGCTCCACGATGACTCCTCCGACGAGTCCGAGTTCAGGAGCGTCGAATCGACTGCGAGGTCCTCATGGCATACAATCCTTGTTGGTCTCCAACAAAGATGATAAACAACTAAGTTGATAAAACAACTAAGAAAATATATCTTGAAGATAGTGAGACAACCCCAAAGTCATGTCTTGATGTAGTGTTCGAGTTACTGGCCACTACCGCTGGCACAAGCTCTTCAAACTCACTGTCTGAATCAGTTCGTTTCTTCAGTCTCAACTACAAGCTGAAAGACATTGATCAGATATGCTGCGACAAGAAGCCAAAGGACTGAGGAAGTCGCTAGAGAATTCAGATTTGTACTTTCTAGTGCAACAGCAAGTGTTGGAGGATTTTTCGCCAAACAGGAGAAAGATAATAAGCTTTCTAAGCTTATTGCCAGCATGGTGGATAACCAGGATAACGTTTCTTGAGCTCTTCTGAAGTTGTTTCAGTTATGGACTTGTTTTGCTGCCATATTTATTTGCACTGGTGGCCAATTTAGACACCCAGTGTATGTAATATGCTGCTTTGTTCCCTATATTTGCACTGGTGGCAAACTTTGATGCCCAGTGGGTGTAATATGTGTAATAGCCATAATAGCCTAGCGTACATTGCTTGATTATTTATTTTCTTATTGTCCTATTTATTTGTTTGGTTGTAGTCACTGCAGTTGTTTTTCCGCGGTTTGCTAGTGGCCACAATAAAATATTTTTTAAAACTAGGCCACAATAACCATGGGAAATATACGGACCGTTGTAACCATGGGCCTCGTGCGGGCCGTAGGATCCATGGGACTTCTATGGGTCGTAGAATAAATGGGCCTTCTATGGGCTGTATGATCAATTGGCCAAACATGGGTCGTACTATTCATGGACAAATAACATACCGCAATATGGGTCGTAAACGGGCTAGAGTGGGAATCGTTTGTGAAAGTGCAACTAATCCCCTGGTGGTTTTGCTAATTCATAACAACATATAACTCACTGAACTAATATCCATTCAAGTTTAATATTTCAGAAAGTTCAACGAATGGCATGGCATGGACTAGAGCTATGGAGCCCTAAAAATGCTAAGGACACATATTGGCAAAATCTCAAGACTCTTCATTTTATATTTTAGTGATATAAGATCACATTGAGTCCATAGGAAAGCCAATATTATTAAAAGGGGATGAAGTGTTGCTTAATGGCTTGCTTGCTCAAAGTGCTTAGTGATATTTCTCCAAAGCCCTCAACCACTTTCTCATTCCAAATATGTCCAACACCCAAAGTCAAACTCGGCCCCGCCGAATCATCCTATCCGGAGCCACCGAGTTCATATGACATAGCCACTGCCAGAAACCCTAACTGTTCCGTCACACCAATACGGATCTCAGTCACACTGAGATGGCCTTGCAAACTCTCTATTGCTTGTTGCAATTATTTTGATCTCACCGAAATGTGCAATCGGTCCCACAGAGTTTATTTGACATCTTCTCTTATGCCCTATTGCTTCACTTCGGTCTCACTGAGTTGATGCAATTGGTCCTACCAAGTTGATGTTTGTCCTAAGACATAGCACATCGGTCCCACCGAGTTGTTCCAGTCGGTCCCACTGAGATTCCTAACATTTACATTTTGAACTAAATCGGTCTCATCGAGTTCTTCAATTCGGTCTGACCGAGTTGGGTCAAATGTGTTTAACGGCTGGATTTTGCGTGGAGTCTATATATACCCCTCCGTGCCCTTCTCCATATGTGAGAGAGCCATTAGAACATGCCGATGACCCACAAGTATAGGGGATCTATCGTAGTCCTTTCGATAAGTAAGAGTGTCGAACCCAACGAGGAGCAGAAGGAAATGATAAGCGGTTTTCAGCAAGGTATTCTCCACAAGTACTGAAATAAGTGGTAACATATAGTTTTGGGATAAGATAAATTGTAACGAGCAACAAGTAACAAAAGTAAATAAAGTGCAGCAAGGCGGCCCAATCCTTTTTGTAGCAAAGGACAAGCCGGAACAAACTCTTATTATAGGAAAAGCGCTCCCGAGGACACATGGGAATATCGTCAAGCTAGTTTTCATCACGTTCATATGATTCGCGTTCGATACTTTGATAATTTGATATGTGGGTGGACCGGTGCTTGGGTGCTGTTCTTACTTGAACAAGCATCCCACTTATGATTAACCTCTATTTCGAGCATCCGCAACTACAACAAAAGTATTAAGGTAAACCTAACAATAGCATGAAACATATAGATACAAATCAGCCCCTTACGAAGCAACGCATAGACTAGGGTTTAAGCTTCTGCACTCTAGCAACCCATCATCTACTTATTACTTCCCAATGCCTTCCTCTAGGCCCAAATAATGGTGAAGTGTTATGTAGTCGACGTTCACATAACACCACTAGAGGCTAGACAACATACATCTTATCAAAATATCAAACGAATACCAAATTCACATGACTACTAATAGCAAGACTTCTCCCTTGTCCTCAGGAACAAACGTAATTACTCACAAAGCATATTCATGTTCATAATCAGAGGGGTAATAATATGCATATAGGATCTGAACATATGATCTTCCACCAAATAAACCAACTAGCATCAACTACAAGGAGTAATCAACACTACTAGCACCAATCCCAGACTTTGAGACAAGAATTGGATACAAGAGATGAACTAGGGTTTGGAGATGAGATGGTGCTGGTGAAGATGTTGATGGAGATTTCCCTCTCCTGATGAGAGGAGCGTTGGTGATGACGATGGTGATGATTTCCCCCTCCGGGAGGGAAGTATCCCCGGTAGAACAGCTCTGCCGGAGCTCTAGATTGGATCCGCCAAGGTTCCACCTCGTGGCGGCGGAGTCTCATCCCGAAAAGTTCCTTCCTATTTTTTTTCTCATCGGAAGACTTCATATAGGAGAAGATGGATGTCGGAGAGCCACCAGGGGGCCCACGAGGTAGGGGGGTGCGCCCTAGGGGGGGCGCCCCCCACCCACGTGAGCAGGGTGTGGGCCCCCTGGTCTTCATCTTTGGCGAGCATTTTTCTTTATTTATTTTAAGATGTTCCGTGGAGTTTCAGGACTTTTGGAGTTGCGCAGAATAGGTCTCTAATATTTGCTCCTTTTCCAGCCCAGAATTCCAGCTGCCGGCACTCTCCCTCCTTATGTAAACCTTGTAAAATAAGAGAGAATAGACATAAGTATTGTGACATAAAGTGAAATAATAGTCCATAATGCAATAAATATCGATATAAAAGCATGATGCAAAATGGACGTATCAACTCCCCCAAACTTAGACCTCGCTTGTCCTCAAGCGAAAAGCCGATAACAATAAATATGTCCTCATGTTTAGAGGTTGTCGGTGTACAAAAAGAGGGGTACACTTTTTGTACCCCTATAACTGTGCACGAGCAGTCTGAGCCACGGGCACCACCACACCAAGCAAGGCAAGGGAGGTGAGCCAGGGTAAGTCCGAAGCTCAAGAGAACCAGAACGACGCCAAGGCCAAGACCACGAAGATCAAAGGGGACGAAGCGGACTCCCCCGGCAAGATCCTTGCCGGGAGACAGTTCTAGCAGCCCCGGCAAGACCCTTGCCGCGGTGACTCGTCCCGCGCCTACGGAGCAAATCACCCTTGAGTCCACTGCCCCCAAGGGGCAAGGATTCGGGACACATCCACTTGGCGGCATGCAGATCTTCCTGAAGACATTCAAGATTAGATACGCACTAAGGAGACGACAACCCTTGGTGGGATCCCAGCCGAGGAAGACCACAAGGCCCCCGGCAAGCACCTTGCCGGGGATGACAGCAGGCACCTCGGCAAGGCCCTTGGCGAGGACACCCGCGAGACCACCATTAGGCCCACGCCAACTAAACCTCCACCGCCGCATGCATGCAGCTGCCGACCCAACCAGCTGGGCAGGCACCTGCGTGGAGGCATGCGGATCTTCATGAAGACCCACCACTGCGCCACCTCTGCTGCCTGCCTACCTACGTGGCATCTCAGGCATCGCTGGCCAGGGCGCGTGTCAACACAAGAAGGAGCGGCGACAGACGAGACAGATCTCCCCCCATCCCCGATAAAGCAAGGACACCTAAGCAAGACGCATTAAATGTGCCTTGTCATGTAATGCGAGGGATAACCTCGCATCACTGTACCCTTTCCACCTCTTGTGTGCCACTGTGGAAACCCCTTTTTCTATAAAAGGAGGCCCGAGGAGACCAGGAGAAGGATTCGTCCTTTTGGAGCTCCTCACGCCCCATAGCTAGCTCAAGAACACAGATATACAGTCCACCAAGGCAGGAGTAGGGTTCTACGCATCCTCGCGGCCCGAACCTGGATAAACGAACTGTGTGCTACCTGTTAGATCCGCTCTTCCCATGCCCCCGCGCCCCGCTAACCGTAGTAGGGATTCTTGTGATCCCATAGGTGTCGTTCTCACCGACAGAGGTAGAGGCGTCAGTAAAAATAAAATACGGACATGAAGGCATCATGGTTATTCTCATAACAGCAACATATATAGATTTTGTCATATGATTACTTATGTTCAAGTGATGATCTATTCACAATGAAAAAGTATAAATCATAAACCTTACTGGGCTCCGACAAACCATAATCTCAGTCATTGAAGCAATTGCAATTTATCATAACATCGGAAAGAGTCTATGTCAGAGCTGAAAAGCAAGTCCACATACTCAACTATCATTTAGTCCTCCATAATTGCTAACACTCATGCAATACTTGTGGTTACAGAGTTTTAATAGGACACAGAGAAAGATAGGGGCTTATAGTTTTGCCCCACAACCTTTTACCTCAAGGGTAACGTCAACAATAATGGTTCATGCTCCCCTA
>NC_041384.1:193523233-193546903 GCF_002162155.2 Triticum dicoccoides | reverse complement strand
ATATATATATATATATATATATATATATATATATATATATATATATATATATATATATATATATCATGTTCTTTCCAACATGCTGAGCTTGCCAAAGGATAAAATAAAAAAGGAAAGGTGAAGATCACCGTGACTCTTGCATAAGGTAGAAGATAATGATAAAGGATAGGCCCTTCGCAGAGGGAAGCAGAGGTTGCCATGCGCTTTTATGGTTGGATGCATAAAATCTCAATGCGAAAGAACGTCACTTTATATTGCCCCTTGTGATATGAACCTTTATTATGCAGTCCGTCGCTTTTATTACTTCCACATCACAAGATCGTATAAAGCTTATTTCTCCCACACCAATCAATCATACATATTTAGAGCTATTTTTATTGTTTTGCACCGATGACAACTTACTTGAAGGATCTTACTCAATCCATAGGTAGATATGGTGGACTCTCATGGCAAAACTGGTTTAAGGGTATTTGGACGCACAAGTAGTATTTCTACTTGGTGCTGAGAATTTGGCTAGCATGAGGGGGAAAGGCCAGCTCAACAAGTTAGAGGATCCATGATAACATACTTTATCTCAGATATAAGAAAGACATAACTCATTACGTTGTCTTCCTTGTCCAACATCAACTCTTTAGCATGTTATATTTTAATGAGTGCTCCCAATCATAAAATATGTCAATGATAATATATCTATATGTGAAAACCTCTCTTTCCTTATTACTTCCTATTAATTGCAACAATGACCAAAGCTATGTCTGCCAACTCCCAACAACTTTTAATCATCATACTCTTTCTATGTGAAGTCATTACTCTCAATAAGATCAATATGAACTTTTTGTTTCTTTTTATTCTTTTTCTCTTTTCTTTTATTCACTCAAGATCATGGCAAAATAATCAAGCCCTTGACTCAACACTAATCTTTATTATATATAACTCACGGACTCGATTGCATAGTGAGATCAAAAAGCAAAACTCAAAACTACATCATGCCATAAACTTTATTCCACTAGATCAAGATACTACTAATAGGATCGAACTAAGAAAGACGATAAAGATAGGAGTTGTGATGGTGATACGATACCGGGGCACCTCCCCAAGCTTGGCAGTTGCCAAGGGGAGTGTCCATACCCATGTGATTATGTCTCCTTCTTTGTTGTCGGTGTAATATTCTTGGCGATGATTCCCCTCAGGATGCGGTTCTCCTCCCCGAGCTTATTGACTTGCTGTTTGAGGTCCATTATTTCCTTACGAAGCTTTCCTGTGACAGCTAAAGCTCCTTGCACCCAAGGGTGTTGCATAGCTGCGGGAGAACAAGTGACACTCCTCTTCATATTTTCATAAGAAAGAAATCTAACATTAGAAGGGATAACCGAGTTTGGAATAGCTGAGCTCTGTAGTTCCCCCATCGTGAACCCAGCTCGGAGGCGAGAGGTGACTTCTTGATCCTCCATGGCATCTACTCTCATCAAGTCAGCCTCCATCTCTTCCTCCGTTGCTGGCCCAAAGTGGTCAGCGTCGCTGTTTGCCATTGGTTCCGGTGCCGGATTAGATACCCGGCTCTCCCCGATTGACTCTTGAGAAGACATCTTGCTCTAATCTGCAGCAGCAATAGCTCGAAAACAAAAACAGAGGAAATTTGCGTGGTATGGGAGTCAAAACCTTCGGGATAATATATAATGAATTTTTACCGACCAAAATATGTATCATGCAAGAAAACGGAGTTCGGAAGGCACACGAGGTGCTCACGAGGTAGGGGGGCGCGCCCAGGGGGGTAGGGTGCGCCCACCACCCTTGTGGGGCCCTTGTGTACTTCCCGGGCTGCTACTTATTTTTCTATTTTTCTAAATATTCCAAAACAGAGAAATATTGCCTTAAATATTGTTTTGGAGCCGGTTTACTTACCGTACCACAAACCTATTCCTTTTCGGAGTCTGAAATGTTCCGGAAAGTGTCGCTTATGTATTCCTCCGGGGTTACGGTTTCAATAATATTGGTTTCAACATTTATGGGATTACCTGAGATATAATGTTTAATTCTTTGACCATTTACCACCTTCGGATTTGTGCCTTCGAAGTTGTTGATTTTTATGGCACTGGAACGATAGACCTCTTCGATAACATAGGGGCCTTCCCATTTAGAGAGAAGTTTTCCTGCAAAAAATCTTAAACGAGAGTTGTATAGCAATACATAATCACCTACATTAAACTCACGCTTTTGTATCCTTTTGTCATGCCATCTTTTAACTTCTTCTTTAAACAACTTGGACTTTTCATAAGCTTGGGTTCTCCATTCATCAACTGAGCTAATATCAAATAACCTCTTTTCCCCGGCAAGTTTGAAATAATAGTTAAGCTCTTTAATAACCCAATATGCCTTATGTTCTAGTTAGAGAGGTAAGTGACATGCTTTTCCATAAACCATTTTATACGGAGACATACCCATAGGATTTTTGTATACAGTTCTATATGCCCATAATGCATCATCAAGTTTCTTAGACCAATTCTTTCTAGACCTATTAACAGTCTTTTGCAAAATTAATTTGAGCTCTCTATTGCTCAACTCTACTTGACCACTGGACTGTGGGTGATAAGGAGATGCAATTCTATGATTAACATCATATTTATCAAGCATTTTACGGAAGGCACCATGAATAAAGTGTGAACCACCATCAGTCATTAAATATCTAGGGACTCCAAATCTCGGAAAAATAACTTCCTTAAGCATTTTAATAGAAGTGTTATGATCAGCACTACTAGTTGGAATAGCTTCTACCCACTTAGTAATGTAATCAACAACAACTAAAATATGTGTGTATCCATTAGAGGCAGGAAAAGGTCCCATATAATCAAAGCCCCAAACATCAAACGGTTCAATAACAAGAGAATAATTCATAGGCATTTCTTGACGTCTACTAATATTACCAATTCTTTGACATTCATCACAAGACAAGACAAACTTACGGGCATCCTTGAAGAGAGTAGGCCAATAAAAACCAGATTGCAGTACCTTATGTGCAGTTCTATCTCTAGCATGGTGTCCTCCATAAGCCTCAGAATGACACTTGCGTAGGATCTGTTCCTGTTCATGCTCAGGTACACAACGTCTAATAACACCATCTACTCCTTCTTTATAAAGATGTGGGTCATCCCAAAAGTAATGTCTCAAGTCATAGAAAAACTTTTTCTTTTGTTGGTATGTGAAGCTAGGTGGTATAAATTTAGCAACAATATAATTAGCATAATCAGCATACCATGGAGTACTACGAGAAGTACTTATAACATTTAGTTGTTCATCCGGAAAGCTATCATTAATAGGTAGTGGGTCATCAAGAATATTTTCTAACCTAGACAAGTTGTCTGCAATGGGGTTCTCAGCTCCCTTTCTATCAACGATATGCAAATCAAATTCTTGTAGCAAGAGAAGCCATCTAATAAGTCTTGGTTTAGCATATTTCTTTTCCATAAGGTATTTAATAGCAGCATGATCAGTTTGAATAGTTACTTTAGAATCAACAATATAAGATCTGAACTTATCACAAGCAAATACAACTGCTAAAAGCTCTTTTTCAGTAGTAGCATAATTTCTTTGAGCATTGTCTAGAGTCTTACTAGCATAATGAATAACATTTAATTTCTTATCAACTCTTTGCCCTAGAACAGCACCTACAGCATAATCACTAGCATCACACATAATTTCAAAGGGTAAATTCCAATCAGGTGGCTGAACAACAGGTGCAGAGACTAATGCTTTCTTAAGTGTTTCAAATGCTTCTACACAATCATTATCAAAGACAAATGGTATATCTTTTTGCAATAAATTAGTCAGAGGCCGAGAAATTTTTGAGAAGTCCTTAATGAACCTCCTATAAAATCCAGCGTGACAAAGGAAACTTCTTATACCTTTGATATCCTTGGGACATGGCATCTTTTCAATAGCATCAACCTTGGCTTTATCAACTTCAATACCTCTTTCATAAACTTTGTGCCCCAAGACAATACCTTCATTAACCATAAAGTGGCACTTTTCCCAATTCAAGACAAGATTAGTTTTTTCACATCTCTACAAAACTCGATCAAGATTGCTCAAGCAATCATCAAAAGAGGAACCATAGACGGAAAAGTCGTCCATGAAAACCTCACAAATCTTTTCACAAAAGTCAGAGAATATAGCCATCACGAATCTTTGAAAAGTAGCAGGTGCATTACATAAACCAAAAGGCATACATCTATAATCAAAAGTACCAAAAGGGCATGTAAACGTAGTCTTTGATTGATCTCTAGCCGACACAGGTATTTGAGAGAAACCAGAATAACCATCTAGAAAGCAATAGTGTGTATGTTTGCATAATATTACTAGCATTTGATCAATAAAAGGTAAGGGGTAATGATCTTTCTTAGTAGCTTTATTTAATTTGCGGAAATCAATTACCATCCTATAACCTGTGATAATTCTTTGTGGAATCAATTCATCTTTATCATTAGGAACAACAGTAATACCTCCCTTCTTAGGGACACAATGGACATGACTTACCCACTCACTATCAGCAACGGGATAGATTATACTTGCCTCCAGAAGCTTGAGTATTTCTTTTCTTACCACTTCTTTCATTTTAGGATTCAGACATCGTTGAGGATCACGAACTGGTTTGGCACCAGCTTCCAAATTTATTTTATGTTGACATAGAGTGGGACTAATGCCCTTAAGATCATCAAGAGTATATCCAATAGCAGCACGATGCTTCTTTATCGTTTTCAATAATCCTTCTTCTTCATGCTCTGAAAGGTTAGCACTAATAATAACAGGATATATCTTCTTTTCATCAAGATAAGCATATTTAAGAGTATCAGGCAACGGTTTAAGTTCAAACACGGGATCACCCTTGGGTGGAGGAGGATCCCCTAAAATTTCAACAGGCAAATTGTGTTGCAGAATAGGTTCCTGTTTAAAGAATACTTCATCTATTTCCCTTCTTTCATTCATGAACATATCATTTTCATGGTCTAGCAAATAGTGTTCTAAAGGATCACTAGGAGGTACGGCAATAGAAGCAAGACCAATAATTTCATCCTTACTAGGTAATTCTTCCTCACGATGTTGTTTACTAAATTTAGAGAAATTAAACTCATGAACCATATCATCCAAGACAATAGTAACAACATTCTTTTTGCAATCTATCCTAGCATTAATAGTGTTCAAGAAGGGTCTACCAAATATAATGGGACAAAAGCTATCTTGCGGAGAAGTAAGAACAAGAAAATCAGCAGGATATTTAGTTTTCCCACACAAGACTTCAACATCTCTAACAATTCTCATCGCTGAAATTGTATCTCTGTTGGCAAGTTTAATTGTGACATCAATACACTACAAAAAAAATACACTTCCGTGATGATACGTGTTTGTCACAGTAGGTCGCTTTTTTTGTCATGCATGTACATCCATGAAAAATTTATGACAGAATCAAGATAGTCATACCTGTGCTGTTGTAGAAGTGTTCCATGACATTACCAAAATTATCATCACGGAAGTGTCCACTTCCATGAAGATAAATCGCGCGTCACAGAAGTGCTTTCGTCAAGGGTGACCGACACGTGGCATCCACCGTAACGGAATGCCGTTAAGCTATCGGGTCAGGTTTTGGATCCGATAACCCGTTAACAGCCCCGACCAATGGGAAATTTCCACGTGTAAAATTATTATTGGCCGGACGAAACACGTGTCAGCTCGTCAGCGGGTCAGATAGGCGCCTATGATATGTCGACACGTTGCACGGCCCAATAGTGGCCCATTTAGCTTACAAAGCTGGCCCGTTTGACTTGGTCAAAAGTTAACGGGCTGGCCCATGAAAAGCCTGTTAACGGTCTCTTTGCAAATAGCCCATTTTACGGCCCGTTAACTCAAGGCCCGTTAGGCCCTAAATGAAATCGGCCCAACAACGTCATGTGGGCCGTCGAATATAATACCATCCCATTTCACTTTCGGCCCATGTATGGCCCACGACGTCTTTCAGCCCATATGAGGCCTTCATATCTTTCGGCCCATTATATGCCCACGATGAGTCTAGCCCATAATGAACAATAATTTTCTTTATACCTGTTAACAGCCCGTGATTTACATGGGCCGTTTCCAGCCTGTGTTAGCTTTCTGCCTATTGACGGCCCATACGTTCTTGGGCTCCTTTTAGGCCCTCGATTACTTCCAGTCCGTTACTGGCCTGTTCCACTAATGGGCCAAATTCGGCCCATGGCAAGAGTCGGCCCGTTACTGGCATGTTACCCTAATGGGCCAAAATTGGCCTCATGTAAGAGTCGGCCCATTTCTGGCCTGTTAACCCGTTGCCCCGTTTCCAGCCCGTCCTATATTCTGGCCCATTAACAACCTGTTATGCCTGTAACAGAATTAAGCCTTTGCTGTCCTACAACCTATTAATGGCCTGTTACCGTGCTGGGCCGATACCAATTACGCCCGATTATGGCCCATGTAGACACATTTATCTGACGGCCCGAGGCCCACCGATTACAGGCCCATTTATCGACGGCCAGTAGGTGACCCATGGATCCTAAGGCCCGTATATGGCCCATGGTAGTTGCGGCCATTAGCAAACTAGGGGAAAAGAAAACTAGGAAATAAATAAGGCTGAAACTAACGCTAGGCTATTAAGGCGATTGCACAGATTACATCCACTCGGCATCAAAGATCGCCACCAGTGCAAATATAGGGAACACCCTACACTATACGAAAATGGCTTGCTGTTTTCTTCAGGCGGTGGCTGCATGTTAAGAATACATTTTGTATCGCACCAAAACAAATTACAACTATATAACAAAAGGAAGGTTGGCATAAAACTTAACAGTCTAGTAGATAAATGCACCACCAGAAGTTCAGAAGCTCAGTTCATTTGACCGAACTGTTACGTTTTCATGTTGTATTATCCGATGGAGCACCATAACCCTCGCCTTCATTTCCCCTAGGCTCCTGAACAACATAGCAAATGTCTGATAGTCTGGTTTCAAAACCATGCATATCTTGACGACATTGAGCAATGTTTCTCCTTGTTTCACAAAGGGTCTCTATAGGGAATGGACTTGTGTCTGGAGCGCAGATACAACATTGCTTTGAGCTTGCATATCTTGATCATGAGGCAGTTTGGATGATATTGCCTTAACAACCAACCCAGTATTACACAGGAACGTGCTTTTGGCACTGTTAGTGGACATGTACTGACCCAGTGCAGCAAGAGCTAACATTGCGGTTATAGTTGCCTCGCCAGCTTCAAAAGGTAGCGGTTCCACCATTTTTTCCATAGCTCGCTGAAAAGTTGAGGTTTTACATTAGTAGTACCAGAACAGAAGATATTAAGGAGGCAGAAAAACTAAACAAAATAGCTTTGGTCTATATACAGAACTTATTTTGGTGAACCCATGTAAAATATTAGTTGTATTTTATTGCAAAGTACATAATAAAACCAGGTTCCAAACATATGACCATGTACCATCGCTAATGTATTGTCTATTTCTTCACATTGTATTGAGGGCTAAGGATGAAGAGACGAAGTTTATAATATGGTAAGCATAGTATGACGTCATTCATATCACAAAACAACTGAGAACAGACAAACAGGCAATTGTAACGTTGTGTGGGCAAGTCCAGCACGGAACTAGACAAATAGGCAATGATACGCTAAGACAATTGTGTATAAAATTGAAAAGAGTAATAGACATTGGCTGCAAACCATGCAGTTCAAGGCACAAGTCAGAGTAAGTAGTAGTTAAAAGGCATGAGGATTAAGGACTTACAACAGCGGCTTTGACTGGTGTAGTCATGCCCTTCTTCTTGCTGGTGTGACAGTCCTTGAAGATTTCCAGAGCATTTGGTTCAGGTACTTTCTGGTCCTTGCGGGCTTTCCTCTGCATTCGGAACAAGTCAATATATATCTGATAATATGGTACAACGAAAAGAGTGAAACAACAGCTAATTACAAGAGCCTCGCAGTGTGCAATATAGTTACGAGATCCTGTCGTCTGTTGGAATTTCACTTTCGTATGGTTGGCCTTGTTCTTTGAACAGTTCACCTACAAGAAGATAGATTTGTATGGCACATGCGTAAATAGGACTTCAACTTGTGATCTGATGACATATATATATAATGTACCTGAGACTTCGGATCGGACCATTGTTTAACGAGGCCTCTCCAGTCTTCATCAGATATATTTTCCACTGGAGATGTTTGGGCAAGTTCACTGTTAGCCTTGCCTTCAAAGTGAGTTTTCCTCAAGTTATACCGATACTGTCATAGAGCAGACTTGAAAACATGGGTGCAAGCTTGTCTGGTTGCATCATCTTGGCTATCCAACTTGAACCTCATCTGTTGAAAATTATGGGAGTCTCATTACCAGCAACCTAGAAAGTATCGAAAAGAGCAAGACGATATTACTAGTTTCCATACATAACCATACTTACAGATAAATGGTCGAGGAAGGTGTTGAACTGGGTTTCGTCTTTGTCATTCCTGTACTGAATCCATGTTGGGAGGATACGTACATGACACCTAACAGCAACCTCTGCCTCTGATACTAACTTGGCTGACTCTGTAGCATCACGTGGCCTTTTTAAACCAGCCTCAAAACGGATCTCCATTCTTCCTCCTCTAGATTTAGTTAACCTATCGAGCATTATCCCTGATGTTTGTTTCATCTTGCGCCTAGGTGCTAGTCCAACAACAAACATAGGAAGTGTTAGTGTACATCAAACTTCAAGACTACATATAAAGAAGCATGCAACTGTAACTTGACTCCAGCAACTACCTTCTTGCTGTTGAAGCTCACAAGGTTCATCTGATATTGCCAACTCGTCTTGTGTCAAGAGTGCTTGGGAAGTAGTGTCAGGTGGCAAGGGAGCTTGGGAACGTGCTGCTAGCTCAGTTGACGCACGAGTACGTCGTGCAGCTGGTAGTACTGTGGTAGGTGTTGCAAGAACTAGGGCTGTCTCTCCTTGTTTGGTGGTAGCTATTTTTTGTTGTTTGTCTTTTTTTGCAACTCGTGTAGCATGGGATGCCGTGTTTGTAGAATTTTCTGCTGGACTTTGACCTTCTATTGCACCATCAGTACCAGCAGAATCTGCAAGATTCATCCGCTTCTCATTCCCTGCCATTCTATGTTTCTTCCTCTTTCTCTGTGCCATGTTAAGTCAAGCCGACAAGAAAAATGAATAACAATTTAGTTCTTCAGAACAAATTGATGTGTGATGCAGATGAACTGAACTTTGATGTTAGACGATGTAATATGTATGAAAAACAGGACGGAAGAGATAACCAGAACTATGATGTGTAAACTAAGAAGACATTTCACCAAATTAGAAGCAATGCAATGGAAGGTAGACACCATATGAAAGATGCTACATATATCGCTCTGCCAAGTTAACAGTGTCTGATCATAAATGGCGTTTAAAAAAATGTGAAGCAGTACAAGAAATAAATCATATGCAAGATGCAAACAACATCACACTACCATGTTAGAGGTCTCTCGTCATTAGTGCCATTGCATATTCACAGCATTGCATATTCACAGCTTATGATGTGTAAACTAAGGAGAAGGCATTTCAACAAATTAGAAGCAATGAAAGCTAGACACCATATGAAAGATGCAACGAATATCACTCTACCAAGTTAAAACTGTCTCGTCATAAGTGCCATTTCAAAAAATTAGTAGTACAAGCTAGAAAAGAATGTGAGATGTAACCTATATCACACTCCAAAGTCAAACGTGTCTTATGATAAGTGATTGTTGCAGGTTACACAACAGTAGTAATATGATGTAAGAACATGGTGTGATAGACAGATATTGTATGTTCTAGAAATAGGAACACATGTCTTACTCAAGTATAATGTGTAAAGTAAGCAGATGGAATTCAACAAAATTAGAAGCAATACAAGCTAGACATCACACATAAGATGCAACCACATATAACAGTGCCAAGTTAGAGGGAGCACCGATGATGCTGCACTAGGGGAGACGTGCTCATCGTAAACACAGCTTTGTTGAGTGTCTATGCATGTGTTGTCTTGGAAATCATCTTGGGGGTGTGGAGGAGTTGAAACTGTAGAGGCCCTCCGTTCGGAAGGAGCACCTTTATCTGTTGCCTTGCTAACTTCCTTTCGCTTTATTGATTTTGAATTGTCAAGTAAAACCGACAAGAAAAAGCAATAAAATTGTCTCTTCAGAACTCATTCATGCATGATACTGACAATCACTACTTTGATGTAAGGCAAACACATGATACAAGGATGGAATATGTATGAAAAACAGGACGGCATGGCGTGTTCACAATTGTTTGTGTAAACTAAGCAGAAACCATTCCAGCAAATAAGAAGCAATGCAAGCTAGACACCACATGAAAGATGCAACCAATATGACTCTGCCAAGTTAAAAGAGTCCCATCATAAATGGAATTTCAACAAATTAGAAGCAGCGCATGCTATAAATCATATGAAAGATGCAACTAATATCGCACTGCATATACTAAAGGTGTCTCGTCATGTTGATTGATGCGGGATACAAAAAAACAATAGTTTTATGTAAGGACATGCTTAATAGACAGATGTACTATGTACTAAATAGAGGAAGGCATGTCACATTAACAGGTATAATGTATAAGCTAAGCAGACTAGCACATGCAGTTTAACCAGATTGGAAGAATTACAATCTAGACACCATATGCAACATGCAACGACATATCACGCTGCCAAGTTAGAGCAAGCACCTGCGATGCTAGTGTAGGGGAAATGCTGTAATCAACTATAGAGCTACGTTCACTATCTTCATGTAGCATTTCTGTTTCTTGAGAATCATGTCGGGAGGCTGACGCTGCATTCTTTAAATAAGGAGTAGTGCCCTTGCCTGCCTCGTCATAAGTGATTGATGAGGGATACACAAGAACATTAGTTTGATGTAAGAACATGGTTAATGCACAGATGTACTAGTATGTACCAAAAATAGAAAGGCATGATATATTCAAAGGTATAATGTGTAAGCTAAGCAGATGCAATTTAACCAAATTGGAAGCAATACAAGCTAGACATCCGGCTGGAGTGGTGAGTATGATCATCTAGGACCTGAGAGCCTGGTGGGAGGCAGGCTGCTTCGCCAACATCGCAGCTTTTTAGCTGGCTTCCAGGTGATGCCTATCTTTGCTGGGCTTGTCACTGGCTCGTCCAGTGCCCTGACTAGCTATTTGTCTTCTTGTGCTCACGGGATGGTGGTTCATGTAAAAAAATATCTTTCCTTATCTTATCGACTTCGGCCTTTTGAATACAAGCTAGACACCATATGGAACATGCAACCACATATGACACCGCGAAGTTAAAGCAAGCACCTGGGATGGTGGTTCATTGCGAACGAGGTCACCAACTCCAGAGCTACGTTCCCCGTCTCCATCTGCTGACACTGCACCCATTAAAGCATTGAAACATGTCTTGCCTAGCCGCACAACAAGTTGGAGCGACTAATATCTTTTCTTTTTGGCTTCTCTCATGGCAGCAGAGTCTGAAATACCCTGGCATAAAAACACAACAATGAGAGTAAGGGTGAAGTGTGTGCAGAACTAGTGCACTGTAAAAGTAGCAGATAGCAGGTGGCTGAAAAATAAATGACATGAGACATATGATAGCTCTACAACATTGCATGGCAAACAAAATTAGATTCTACTCCGTATGATTTTGTAATATATGAGCACAAGAAATGCAGGTACTCCTCCAGCACACCACCACATGTGGTCATATCTAAGATAACAGTCGACTGAAAATAAATAGGTCAGTCGATTTTTTAATGAACTGTCTGATCTATAAGGAACGGGCAGATGGCCTTCGTCTACCTCCCGCCAGTCACTGTTGACGATCTTTCTCGAACTGCCAGCGACCACCGGCCCATACCCCTGCCTCCGCTGCCCCGCCCTCCCATCGACCTCACACCACCGCCATGCTTGGCAGTGCCCCCAGGCCATCCCTTTAATCACGGCCGACCTCCAGATCGGGCGCCAGTAGCTCTAGGCCGCACACGCCCCTATGATAAACACCAAGGCGATGCTTCCCCGGCGTAATAGGCGTACTAGCGCCTGTTACGCCGGGGAATGCTTCCGTTAATTGGGAATCAAGTGGCCAGAAATTGAAATTCAGGGGGGCGACGGACCTCTAGCTAAGGTGAAATAGTATATGAGGAGAAACCTTGTGCATCGCGAGTTACTAGGAACATCTAGTATCAAGAAGAAGCGGTCAACTAGTGTCTTCTATGGGATGAATACCGTGCAAGCAGAGACGTAAGATTTGCACGAATAAGGGAAGAGGAGTACCTTTTTAGGTTGCCGGTGTGGTCACCCCCACATGTCGCGCCGATCTTCTTGTTTTTACCGGGGAAACCGATGTTCTGGAGGGTGCATGCTTGGACGAACCCATGGCCAAATTGTTGACTGTGTTGCCGTGGCCGTATGTCAGCGGAGGGGAAGCAGATCCGAGGCGGCGAAGGACGGCGTAGCAGGAATAGCTCCGGTGCGGTGGAGGGTGGCGAAGTTGGAGCGGCAACGGTGAGGCGCAGGACGGCGTGGTTGAAATGGCTCGGGTACTGATGGCTCGGCCTCGGCTTCAACTACTAGCCGTGGAGGGCGTTGCGGTTGAGGTTGCGGTGGACAACGACATCGAGGTATCGGCTCCTGCGTGATGGAGGAGGGTGGCTGTTGATGGGTGGGATGGGGTGGCGGACGGAGGACGTCGGGGTTTCGCGGCTGGTGGAGAGGTAGTTTTGGTGCCCACGGAGTACGAATGGGGAATCGAACGGGTGGGGGGAACCATGTTTCGGTCTGGGACGCGCTTGTTTTTGGCTTTTTTGAACAGAAGATGGGACGCGCTTGTTTGAAATTTGGGGAAAGTGCAAACTTTTCCCCCCTCTTAAATTTGGGACCTACTGCGGGTCGGGGGTAGGATGGTAATCCCAGTTGTCCCAAATAGTGGGCGGGAGCGATTTCGGCTGCGCGCATGTGTGCTTAGGCGCCATTGTGTATGAATGTTTTTCGGATGTGGTTGCGTGGCGTCTAGATGAAGCTACAAACCTACCCCGGTTTAGACCTTTGGACGTCAGGCCGGTAGGTTTCACGGGTCAGAGTTATTAGAAAAGTAATTTCCTTGTACTATCAAACATTCGTCTCACGCGGTTTCGGGCGAGAGAGGCTCTTTTGGTGCTCCGTTCAAAATTTTGAAACACAAGCATTCACGTTTAGAGTACTCTTGAACTATGAGGATTGACCTAAATATACAACGTTATATTTGACCTTGTATGTTTGAAAACCTCATTAAATTATCCGCTTCTTTTTGAAATTTTGACACTTGAAAAACCTATAACTATGATTATTTTGGAATGGAGGAGCTAAATTTGAATCTATTTTGTACACGACTACATATGCTATTATGTACAAAATCAGAGCAAAGATTGGTGCCCCCATAATTTAGGTATGGTTTACAAATGCCATGATATCAAATTCAAATAATTGAATGGACTTCATGTTGAATTCGATTTTTTTAAACCACCTTAAGTTGAATTCAAATGTATGCTAGTTCATAGGTAGTAACTATTTATAATGTCCATTGTGTAACTTTCGTATGTATAATGTGCTTTACACACACAACATGAACTATACTCACGTTTATATTCGATTGCTAAAGCGATGCATTGTCTGGAGTTCAAAATACTAACTATGTGGATCAATTGTGTCGAATAATCACATAGACATGCTCAAATTCGATAGAATCTAGATGTCTGATGGATCAATGACTGCTCCGTACGCGAATTGCAAATATCATGATCCCATCCTAATATTTGGATACAATTTATATCTTTAATCAATGTGTAGAGCAGTCTTTTACGTGTAGTTTCACTCTCCATCGGTGGTCTCTCACACATGCTCATACACTCTCTCCCGAGGTGTCTTTCTCGCACACATGCTCTAGATATAACCCTCCCTCTCTCTCGTAAACATTTACAACTGTTTTCACTAACCTTTATCACATGCACTCTTCCTCTCGCAAACATACACACGCACAATCCTCATCGACCCTTTCTATATACATGGACCTGCCTACGTGTCTCATCTACGCACATTATCTTTACGCCTATCTCTCACACATTGTCTCACACCTCTCTTCCTAATCGACGAGTATGATTCTAGCAGAGCATTTTGTAGGATGCCCCTTAAAGTTAGGTTGGATGAATAGTAATATCAGAGATAAAGGGGTTACCTTAGTCCGAGAACCTACGGTTACAAATCCTAGCCGGCTTTGTCAGTGGACACAGAGTCCTTCACAATTCTGCTATCTTTGTCTTGTACGACTAGTCATCCATGGGTCTTCCTAAATGCGTCACGGGCCAACCAATGTGGCGCAGGACGGAACAGAACGAAGGGCCTCACCTCGACCCACCGGACCTCACGCGGTGACACACCCTCTGCCCCCACGTCTCATTATCTTCTCACACCCACAAATACCAACACAAACACCACACACATAGAAAATTTCTCCTCGTGCCTCTATTCCCTCCCCCCTTGCATACACACACTCAACGGAATGGAATCTCTTGTCGTGACGTCATATTCATCTCTCTCTCTCTAGACCACTCTCATTTCTCATGCTATCTCTCCCACGCCCACCCGTCGGCCCCTCTATCCATGCCTCTCTCGAATACGTAATACACAAACATACCTCTCTAGGCCCCACCAAATGCATCAACTACACATTCACACATGTTACATCACGTACCCCATTGATCTAAAAAGCCCTCTCTTCACGTTTATTTCACATACAACATTCCTTTTGAATAAAGTGTGGCCAAAAAAATATTTTAGAGTTTCTACATATATACAACATTACAAAGTTATATGGAGGAGTACGAACGCTAATTTGCATTGCATGGAGCCCACAATGATATTTATTTCGCACTGTGAATTTGTATATTTTTATACTATATACAAAGTTAGTCATAATAAAGAAAAACAAAGAGCATCTCTCTCTCCATCGCATACCCCCCATGTACGCCCTTTCACGTATGCATACAAAACTATCTCCAGGTCCTCTAAAAGTAAGCCCCCCCAGAAAATTCAGGCATGTTTCATCTTTCTCTCGCGATATATGCAATGACGATCATTGTATTTGAAGCGAAAGCACGATACGTACATTGGACTTCAGAATCCACTCATTACGGTCACCATTTATGTTTAGTGGTTATTATGCATTCACGGGCTCACCGTACAACTCTGTATTTGCTCATGACATGACTAGTTGACCAGTTAAACGCTCCACGTGGCACCTCTAGTGTTGCATCACATTATCTCACTACCATCGTGCCCACCTGTCGATTTGTATCTACTCTACATGTACACTCTTATAAAATACATAAAATACACTCTTATAAAAAATAGAGTTGGTGATGATGGTGTGCCTGCCATCCTGCAATATAGGTCGTCCGATTTATATTTGACGGATAGGAAAGAAACTATGGCAATTTTGCAAAAAGGTACCCACACACCTCTCCACAAATAAGGCCTTCCCTCATTCATCATTTTCTCTCACAAGATAAACAAGTCATACAAATGCATCTTGATGTTACGTGCAACGCACATGCAACTTGCTAGTAAGAATGAAAACAAATGACAAAACATATTTGGACGGTGGTTCGAAGTCATGACCGCGGGCACATCGGACAAGGTGGCCTTGTATTGGTATACACACACACGCATGCACACGAACTGCATCCACGCAACACTCACACAAACACATGCACCCACGCACGCACACAACACTCACACGTACACACGCAGCCACGCACGCACGGAACACTCAGACGCACACACGCACGCATGCATGCACACACTAGTACACCACACGACCAACACACTCTCACACTCAAGTGCTCAACCTACACGTGCATGCGCACACATCAGGCCCTGACAGACACATACACAACCAGGTGATTCCCGCGCACGTGTTGGAGCCTTGTCGCGCCTGTGTAAATTTGTGTTTATCTGACCTTTTGCCTATGCGAACTGACATGTGGGACCCACAACAAACGTGGTCAATTTAACTAGTCAACATGGCGCCACGCAGACTATTTGGCCGGTCAACAGAGTGCAATCCGATGCTGAGCTATGAGCAAGTGACCGTATATTCACCGCAAAACGTATATAGTGACCGTAATCAGCTTATTCTGAAGTTCAGTGACCGTATTACGCTTTTCTCTCTGTAAGCCCTCCAAAACTACATCTCTACACGTTCTCGCATGTTACATCTAACAAACTATGCAATACAACACTACTAGTACACTCTAACACAATAAATCATATGTGTTTTTTAGTTTTTCTAGATATCATATTGTTACTTATAATTATTCAGTTTGCATACATTAAAATTGCCTTTGAAATGTATGGCCAGTATCATCTACCGCGCGAGAAAAATCCAGCCCTTTCCTGTTTAATCGGGTTTGTATCGATGGATCGTGCGAAACAGCAAAACTATCCTAGTACTATCCAGTACAAGTGACAGTTCACTGGGCCATCGTGTCGTCTACTCCTCCGTCGTAAGAGTGGAGCGCTCGCTATCATAAATCTTCTAGTCCCTTTCGCCGACATGTGGGACATCAAGCTACCGGGTCCACGTGCCATACCGGAATACAATGCAGAGCAGCCGGGGTGAAGCACCCCAGTCGTGGCGCCGGCGTAGTAATGAGCAATGAGGCGTCAAATCACAAAGTTGCACCTTTCCCGCAGTTAAGTCGGAGGGATGAAGCAACCATCATTTCACTCGTTGCTGAATCCGTTTCTCCCTCATCTTCTTCAACTTAACCACGTGCTGCTTCTGCCGTTGTTCTGCATCATGTGGGATGCGGATCGGCTTGGTAAAGCACTGACATGTGGGACCGCATGTTAGCAAACCGCCAGGACAACGTCCTCTGAAAATAAGAAGCCTAATCCTAGACTTACAAAGGGCTACGTAGTTGCTACATATACTTTCCATCTAATCTATATATGCCCCCCTGATTTTCAGGTGGGGTGGGCCTAATCCTCTCCTTTAATCCAATCAAATAGTCCCACATCACATCAGTTCATAACTTTACGTAAACCATTACGTGGATGTAGCATTGCTCAAATAAGAAACCTCCCCCGCCATCCGCGCGGCAAAATCACCTCCTTTATACTAATCTCGATTCTATAATTTTTTAGATCAATATAGTTGAGATTTGTATAGATAGCACACAGGAGCAAAACCAAGTGGTAAGGTTAAGGGCATCCACAATGTGTAGCCAAATGTGAAAATAGCTTTTAGCGTCGTGGGAACCATTGTGGACGGTTTGCCAAAGCGAAAAAGATGGAACCGAAGCTCCATGATTGATTGATTGAAGGAATAGAAAAATGCAACGTCTCTCCTCTTTCTCCCATGCTTGGACGCATGTAGTACTATAGTAAAGAGCACAGAGTCTACTCCCCTGTCCCTTCTATCACAAATCACAAAGCAATGAGGCGTCAAATCACAAAAGCTCAGACGAAGCAACCGTCATTTCACTCTTCGCTGACTCCGCTTCTCCATCGTCTTCTTCGAGAAGCCATCTCACCGCATTAGTTACTCCTGGTAGTACTAGTAAAGGACATCCTGGATGCAAATGGTGTTCTCCGTCGAACGCACTTCGCCAAACCACCACAAAAAAATATCATCGACGTCACCGCAACGGGGAAGGAAGTCAAATATAGTTACTACCTCCATATTTTTTGTACACAAGGCCAGTATATCAAAATTACAATTTGGAAAGCGCCACTAACACTAATCGAGGCAAAATTGATGGGGTTAGCAACCAAGGACATTAATATCCCCTGCATGCATGCGTAAGTGAGAAGGTTGGTTTGCATGGCGCTGCATTAATGAAGCGATGAGGAGTGAGATGGTTAGCTCTTTGGTCTTTGGAGAAGAAAATA
Organism: Triticum dicoccoides; assembly: GCF_002162155.2. Classification (NCBI taxonomy): domain Eukaryota; kingdom Viridiplantae; phylum Streptophyta; class Magnoliopsida; order Poales; family Poaceae; genus Triticum; species Triticum dicoccoides. The sequence continues at coordinate 193,528,909 of NC_041384.1, read as the reverse complement.
CGCATTAATTGACACGTGAAACGAGGATTTGTATCGATTAAATCCCGTGAAAGAAAACCCAGCCTTTCTTTTTTAACACTAGTACTCCTAGTACGTACTAAAAAGAAACAGAGGGAGTACGTACTTATCCTATTTGGGTCTAGGCCTTGCATTGCCAAACTTCGCCACACATTTTTGCCAAGCTTGCCTAAAGTTTTCAAAATGAGAAGGAGGTACACTTGCGCACGGCTATCGCGGTCGCACCGCACCCTCACACGGTCGCTCCTGCACGCCGCGGTCGCACCGCACCCTCACACAGTCGCTCCTGCACGCCGCAAACCCAACCAAGGGAACGCACCCTCACTGACACGTGCCGTCGCATGTTAACACACCAATCTCAGCCATCCTATCGCTGACACATAATTTTCGTTCATAGAGTATGTTTATCCAACCGCATGTTGGGGAGTATCCGTACGACCCGTGCGGTGGTCTGTTGGGGAAGAAGAAGAGGTGAGGAAGAAGGAAAGAAGGGTTAGGAGACATAGGATATTCATCCAACCGCCTGAAATGGTAGACTGACCCAAGTCAGGCGACTTGCATAACAAATATATGTTTTTACACAGCAAAAGATCCATGAAAACAATAACATAAAGAAAAACTATCACTGCTCGCGGAAAGAGATGGCCTCGTCGTCTTTGGCTGCCGGTGCGAACCAGCCGTCGCTGCCGACGTGTGTCTCCGAACCATGGTTGTCCTCGGCCTCCAGCTACTCGTTCAAGCGGAGCGTGCAGGCGCTCTGCACGGACGAGAGCCCAGCCTGGTTCAAGTCCAGGACGTCCGGTTCCGCCTGCAGGAGGGCCTCGATGGCAGCGGCATCTGCGCGCTCTGCGTTGAGTCGAGCCTCCGCCGCCCAGTTCAAGTCCAGGATGTCCGGTTCCGCCTGCAGGAGGGCATTGATGAGAGCGGCATCCGCGCGCTCTGCGTCGAGTCGAGCCTCAGCCGCCCGGTTCAAGTCCAGTACGTCCGGTTCCTCCTGTAGGAGGGCCTTGATGGCAGCGGCATCCGCGCGCTCCGCCTCAAGTTGAGCCTCCGCCGCCCGGTTCACATCCACGACATCCGGTTCCGCCTGCAGGAGAGCCTCGATGGCAGCAGCATGCGCGCGCTCCGCGTCGAGTTGAGCCTCTGCCTCCCGGTCCTCCTTTAGTATCGCCATGTTGAACCGCTGGTCCGCCTGCACCATGCGGCACTCGGACGCCGGCACGAAGTCGACGTCCATCGTCTCTTACCCATCGGGGGCCTTCTGCGCCGCGACCTCCACCATGAACATTGGATCGGCTTCCTCCTCCTCGTAGCTTGGCTCCAGAGAACTCGGGGATTGGCCCGCCGCAAAGCGAGCTTGGGAACGGAGGTCTGTGGTGCCGACCGCCACCGCGATTTCTGCACGGCGCTCCAGCGTCAGCATCTTGTAGTAAGTGATCTTGCGATGCACCATGGCTTTCCGGCGAACTAGGGGACGCTTGATGCGGGCTAGGGGATCGAAAGGTGGGGGAATGGGCTGGATATTTGGTGTGGTTTTAGGGCAGTGGCTGGCGTAGGCCGAGCAGCGAAGGTTCTGGTGTGAATAGGGGTTCCGGTGACGACCGGCCAATCGGTTTTGACTATACATCGCTCTTGTCGCGTTCACGTTGCAGCCCGGCACGCTGGACCCTCCACGTCGCCCACCGAATGGAACGTGCTTCGTCTTGTGTTTTCAATCGCTTGTGGGACCACAGTTGAGAGAAAACCGATGTCCCTCCCCCTCCCCCGCCCGCGTCATTTATTATACCACCACTCCCTCCGTTTCATGCGGAGTAAATAAAAATAGAGGGAGTATTACTATGGATGAGGATCCCCTGACGTGGCCGAACCCATTGAGTAACTGACATGCGGGGCCTAGCAAGCATGGGGTCCGCCAGTAAGTGACCGAAAGGGAGGGTAAGGCAGGGATACCTATGTCAGAGGATCCACTTCCACTATACTACTTTCACCAAATGTTAGAGTAATAATATATGACATGCAACTTACACAAATGTTAGAGTAATAATATATGACATGCAACTTACACAAAGCATACAGGGTCTAATGCGTTTTTCGAGGCTAACTTTGACCAAATGTTAGAGTAATAATATAGGAACAATTGTATTCATGCCCCTAGTTGGGTCACGCTTGACTGATTTGCCCCTATGTTTTCAACAATTGCGGTTTTGCCCAGCTCACTTCACTCACCTTGTGTTTTTGCCCTTCCGGGGTGGCTCCGACCAATCAAGGTTCGCCACGTGGTGACTGCTCACTGGTTGGAACCGCCCCGGAAGGGCAAAAACACAAGGCGAGTGAAGTGAGCTAGGCAAAACCGCAATTGTTGAAAAAATAGGGGCAAATCCGTCGAGCGTGACCCAACTAGGGGCACGAATACAAAAATCCCAATAATATATGACATGCAACTTACACAAAGCATACGGTAAAATTCGTATGTGAAAGTAGTTTCCAATGATATAATTTTCACATTATACATCTCATGTACTATTAATCTTGTCAATAGTCAAATTGGAAACCATCTCGAGTACAAATCTAGGAGTACGTATGAATCTAACAATATTGATTGGGCGTTGTTGAATGTTGATACCTTTTTTTATCAAAGTAGATATACTTTGACTACACATAAAACTTATATGTAAACTACTCCCTCCTTCCATCTGTATAGGGCCTAATGCGTTTTCGAGGCTAACTTTGACCAAAAGGTAGAGCAATAATATATGACATGCAACTTAAATAAAGCATACCATCAAATTCGTATGTGAAAGGAGCTTCCAATGATATAATTTTGGCATTATACATGTCATGTACTATTAATCTTGTCAATAGTCAAAGGCGGTCATGAAAAATGCATTAGGCCCAATATAGATGGAAGGAGGGAGTAGAAAGGATAGGAGGGAGTATATTGTACGTTCAAAAACGAAATGAACATTGAATACCCTTTATATATGATTTGCGGATGCTATGATCACCGGTTCAAAATTTTGAATCCGCCTTAGGTATCACGTGCCTCCACTCGTTCCCTCTTGATTTCATCTCGGGGTCCGGAGATCTATTGAAAGAGGACTAGGGTGGGTACATGCGAATAATACTCGGCGGAATGTTCAAATGAGGCATGCGGGAGGATGGACACGACTGGAGGGCGACATGATCGATGGAGAAGAGGGTTGGAGAGGAATGTGAAATAAGCAAACGCCACATGATTATACTTGAATGACTCAAATAAACAATAAGTTGTCTCACTTGGCCTACATAGTGAAAGGCCTAATGCGCAAGGCGGAGCATTGACGCTCGAATATGGCCGGGAAAACAGGGAAACAGACATGTGGGGCACACCCGTCGGGACGACGTACCGCAGACTAGTCCAATGGAGGAGCTGGCCCACGACCTCCTCGCCACCGACAACCGTTCATGTGGGTCGTTGGGGCCAACAACGGGGCGCAGCTCCAGCATCGCCTCTGGACACGGCGACTGCGGTGAGCGACACGCTCATATCGTCGCTAGACACGGTCGGTTTCAGTTTGCCGAGGGTGGCCTTAGTGCTGTGGTACGACCAACAGTATGTTTGGTCTGTGCCCAAGGTTGCCTCATCAAAGCATTGGGTAGCCGAAATTTTGGTTGAGGTATTGGTTGCCCATGATTTGGCCGACATTGGCAAGAAAAATGAACTTGAGTTGGCTAGAGTTCATTGCCATGCCAAAGAAATGGCAACCATCCAAACAAAGACCAATCTTTGGGTCATGACCAAAATTTTGGTTGAGGTATTGGTTGCCCATGATTTGGCCGACATTGGCAGGAAAAATGAACTAGAGTTGCCTAGAGTTCATTGGCATGCCAAAAAAATGGCAACCATCCAAACAAAGACCAATCTTTTGGTCATGACCAAAATTTTGGCAAGGTGCACTTTGGCCACAATCCAAACACATCCCAACACCCGGCTCGTCGAGGATGCAAAGGGTGCCGCGACGCGTCCGCGGAGTGGTGTAGCGCGGCCAACTGCATCCTCTGGACCTAAGACCATGCCGGTCATCTTGCTTTTTCAATGACATGCGGGGATCGCATGTGAGCAAAGGGCATCTCCAACGTTGCCACGACCGTAGTAGACTACCCTAGCACACCAAAACCCTCGTCCCTCACGCTGTCGCGCGGTGCATTCCCAGCCAGCGCCAGCTGCCCGCATTCATGCCGTCCGTTCGTATGTCGTCATTAAGAGGCTCGGTGCCCGAGGAACAACTCTGGCAACTTAATGACGCACCCAGACGCTTGGCCTCACTGGAATGCGCTACTTAACGCGGCAACGCCCAGCTAACCTCCACACCATAGTGCATCGTCTCCTACCTGGAACCACATCCGCCATGACCGCAAGCGTGAACGCTCTGCGGGAGAGCTTGTCTTCGGGGATGGAGCTCGAGGTCGCCGCCCTCGCTGAAGTCGCCGCACAAGCGGTGGCCATGCTGGCGGCCGACGACGGGAGCACCGTCAGCCACGCGTCCTACTTGCCGTCGTCCAACGTCCGGCACCGCTGAGGTTGGGGACTCCTCCGAGGATGAGTAGGGCATGGGAGGCGGCAGGGCATGGTGTGCCAACTGGCCGCTCCGTCTCCCGTGTTCTACTTTTCCTCGCCGGAGACCGCACCTTCACTTCACAGGTCTTGAACCCCGCCCCCGTACATGGAGATCACAGATGGAGGACGTCGGCCGCCGCCATAGAATAGGTTTAGGGTCGGGTTTCTTTTATTTTTTTGTCCTATAAAAGTTCAAAATGTAATGAAAATCTGTCGTGTTTGCATTAATCTCGGCCGGTGTATATGAACTTTCACAATAATATACATATTGTAGGAGTACTAGCAAGATGCCCGTGCGTTGCACGGAAGATCAAGATCTTGTGGGAGAAAAGGATGAACGAGGGAAAGCCTTATCTGCAAATGTGGAGAGGAGTGCGGGTAAATTGCCATAGTTTCCTTCCTATCTGTTAGATATAGATCAGACGGCCTATATTGCAGGATCAGACACATCTTTCTACATCTACGGGAACCTACGAAAGGGTTAACGTAAATTGCCTCTCTCTCTCCTCCCCTGATTTTCATGGTGGTGGGCCCCTCCCTCCCGTCAATCTACAATCAACAGCTCACACATTTCACATTACGTTAATTACGTAACTGGGATTACGTAGGTGTAGCATTACTCGTCCTAAAAAACCCAACTAAGCCAACCTCCCAGCATATCGCGCAAGAAAAGACCCGCCCGCGCCGTTTTAGTCGGGATTACCGGATTACTAGTAGTAGTATCGATGGATCGCGCGAAGCAACAGATTTTTTTGTGGGGGTGAAGCACCTAGTTTAAAAGGAAAAAATGCGGTACACTCACAACACTCCTGTCGCGGTCGCATTGCACCCCACACACGTTCGGTCCTGCACACGGCTCACGCAAACGGAACGTGCTTCGGCTTTCCTCTTCACTAACACGTGGGACTGCACTTGTGGAAACTGACCATCCGCCAAACTCCCCCCGCCCACCGCGTGAAAATCCTCCCCCCCACACCCAAAAATTCCCCCCAAATCCGATTCAACCGCCCTTCGGCCAACTAGCCAATAATATTCCCCAAACCCCCCTCCCCCTGTCCCCC
>NC_041384.1:193505807-193523002 GCF_002162155.2 Triticum dicoccoides | reverse complement strand
CCCTCCACTCCATTCGCTCCGCCAAAGCCACCCTCCCCGCCACACCGATACGTCGGCGCCGCGGTTCGGCGATCCTCTCGCTCCCATAGTACGCTCTTGTAGACTGCCGTCCTCTAGCCGCGCCGCCACCTCTGGCTTCATTCTTGTGGAGGCGCACGGCGGTCAGCGCTGCCACCGCTGGCGATGTTCGTGTGGAGACGCACGGCGGCCAGCTTCTCCCACGGTACGCGCATTCTAGACTGAGGCCCCATTCATGTCAGTGTAGCACTGAATGTTAGCTGATAGACGTTGTTAATCTCACTGTTTGCTAAAGTAGTTTATTGTCAATATGCTCTGCTTAAGAAGCTTCCTTGCCTTGTTCTGCACTCAATCTGCTTAGCTGAGATGGCATGCCAAGGCCTATTAGTTGCTAAAATATCCTGCCATATATTTATTGTGACGTAGATTGCCATGGTCTAATAGCCAATCTGTTAGGTGAAATAGCTCTACATTGTTTTATACTCGATCTTTGTTGCTGTGATGGCCTTCGATAGTTCAATAGCTGTGTGCTCGGCCTCATTGACTGCTGAAACAGCCTGCCATAATTTGGCACTCAAATCTGTTTGCTGAATTAGCTTTACATATATTTCGTTACTTAGATCTGCTCGTCTAAATATCTTGCCATAGCTTTAGACATCGACCTAGGTATTTTTTCTGGACTTCATAAAAAAGCATATATGTTTTTCCTGTAATATCTAGTAGAAGAACTAATTTGTATATCTAACAGATGGACAGGACTTGGATAACTTCTGCTCGAAGATTCTCCGTTGCATATGTCCAGGGGGTTGAAAACTTCATGAACTTTATCAGAGCTGAGTACGATGGTCCGAAATCAGATGTGCTCTGCCCGTGTAGCAGTTGTATGAATTCAGTTACAAGACCCTAATCAACTGTGCAAAATCATCTACACTTGTATGGGATGTCGGCCACATATACTAGGTGGGTTCATCATGGTGAAGCTGTGAACGTCAATGTTATTGACTATGTGGAAGCAGCAGATCACTATCTTGATCTGCCTGATGCTCAGGTGGAACAGGAGGAGGAGGTGGTGGTGGCGGAGCCAGTGAGTTTGACCAACATTAAAACAATGCTACGAAATGCTTGTGCATTCCGTGAACTTTCACCTGCAGAAGAAAAATGGTGGGCCCGCATGTTGGAACAATGCAACGTTGCTGTCACCCCAGGAAATAAGCTGTTAGTATTCTTAGCTATGGTCACCTTTCATCAGGTGAAGACATCTGAGCGGATGACCAATAAATCATTCGATGCGATGTCGGCTGCTTTCCACGAATCTTTCCCAGATGCGTCTGAGCTGCCACACACCTACAGTAAAATAAAGAATTTCCTTCGTGCACTTGGAATTGGATATGATATGATCCATGTTTGTAAGAATAATTGTGTTATGTTCCGGAAGGATTATGCCAACTTAAGTGAATGCCCGAAATGCAAATCATCAAGATGGAAAGATGGCGATGCTGTGAAGAGGATTCCTCATAATGTTCTGAGACATTTTCCAATTACACCAAGATTGCAGAGGTTGTTTCATGATGCTGAAACAAGAGAGGATGTACTGTGGCATTCTAGGAACCAGGAGTACAGAGATTAGAATGTAATGAGCCATCCATCTCATGGTAGTGAGTGGAAAAGCTTCAATGATAAACACAAAGACTTTGCTGCTGACCCGAGAAATATTAGACTTGGCTTAGCTTCAGATGGATTTAACCCATTTGGCCACCAGAGCGCCACATATAGCATGTGGCCAGTGCTTGTTATCCCTTACAACATGCCTCCAAATGTCAGCACCAAAGAATCAAACTACATGATGGCCTTGTTCATGGAGCCTCTTGTGGAGGAACTTCAACAGCTATGGAAGGGTGTTCTCACTCGAGACCTATATAGCAGCCCACCAGCTGATTTCTTTCTGCGTGCTGTTATAATTTGGTGCATCCATGATTATCCGGCTTTGGGCACTATGTCAGGGCGAACGACACATGGTTACAATGCATGTGTTCATTGTGACAGGAATCCGCTGTCATACACAATACTTAGCAAGATCTGTTACATTGGACACCGTCGTTTCCTTGCCAAGGACAAGCCGCTTCCTAGAAAATACCAAAGAAATGTGTTCAATGCAAAGCATGAAAACCGTGATGCGCCAAAGAGGCTCACCGCCGATGAGTTGCAAGTGGAATTAGAGAAGGTCAGGCATATTACACCAGGAAACCATCCTGATAATGGTAGCAGGAAAAGGAAGTGTGGCAGGGCAGAAGAGAGATTATTTTTTACCCGTAGGTCCACTTTGTGGGACTTGGAGTATTGGAATGATTTGGATCTGCGACATAATCTTGATGTGATGCACATCGAGAAAAATATATGTGACAGCATTATCGGCACACTTCTTAATATTGAAGGCAAGACGAAAGATACCTTAAAATCTAGGATTGATTTGACACACCTGGGTATCAGACAGGATTTGCAGGTGCAAGATGAAGGTAAACCACGGGATATGGCACCAGCTGTGTACGTCTTCGACAAGGTAAAAAGAAAAGAATTCTGCGAGGTCCTGTCACGTGTGAGATTCCCACATGGATTTGCTTCCAACCCTGAAAGGAGAGTCAGTGCAGATGGAAACAAGGTACAAGGGTTGAAAACTCATGACTGTCACGTCCTACTTCAAAGGGTTTTACCTGTTATCCTTAGTGGATTGGGTTGCCCTGACTTATACAGAGCAGTTGCAGAGTGGGGACAATTCTTCAGGGAACTCTGCAGTAGGAATATCATGATGGATGCTTTGGAGCGTCTTAGAGACAAGATACCAACTATCCTATGCGACCTTGAGAAGATATATCCTCCAGCCTTCTTTGATGTGATGGTGCATTTGGCTGTTCATCTACCTGATGAGGCACTACTTAGAGGTGCAGTACAGTATGGCTGGATGTACCCTATTGAAAGGCGGCTAGGCACTTTCAAGGGCTATGTCAGAAACAGAGCTAGACCCGAGGGTTCCATTGTAGAGGCCTACATTGCTACCGAAGTGTTGACATTCTGCTCAAAATACATTGAAACAGCAGATCGGCTTAGCAAAGAGGTGGGTGAAGACAATCCCGGGCTCTATGTTTTCGATTATTCTGTTCGAGTTACAGGGAAGAGTCGACAAGAGGACAAACCTAAAGATTTGGACAAAATGGTTTGGTATGTGTTGAATAATTGTCTTGAGTTACTACCTTATATCAAGTAAGTGCAGTACTGCAACTTATACATCATAATTATTCAGAGGATATTTGCCACTGTTTTGAATTTGTTTAAATTTCAAAAACAGTGGCAAAGTAAAAGAAAAAAAAATAGAACAAAATAAAACAGAGACAGAAACTTACCTAACCTCACCTGCGGCCTAGCTTCTATGCACCCCAACCAGCCCAACACTATAGGCCCAGCCCACCTCCTCCCCTTGTCCTCTTCCAGCTCACGCCAGAAGGATTGGGAGCGTGGTCGCCGCGCGCTCGGCCACCTCCTGCTTCCCGCCGCCTCCCCGACGTCGCTCTGGACGCTCTGCACGACGCCACGCACACCCCGACCCCCTCGTCCTCTCCCCTCTCTCCCTGGACCTCTTTCCCCTCCTCTGCTCTCTCTCCCACGGCAACCCGAACGGATCCGTTGCCACCGTCGCCGCCCGCCTGACCACCGTACCTCCCTCGCCCTCTCGTTGTGCCAAGAAACTCCGCCTCGACCTACCTTTCCTCCTCACCGTGCCAAGTGAGCCGGGAAGCCCTGCAACGTCCTCACCACCCTCGTCTCCGTCCTCGGCCACCGTGGACCGCCGCCGTCGATTTGCTCCATCCAAGCCATCCCCGAGCACGCTGAGACAACCAACGACCTCGCTGTGAGCCGCTGACCCGTTTCCCTCTTCTCCCCTTGCCGTTTGCCCACTCTAGCTACTGTCTCCACGGGACCCGAGAACGCACCGCCGCCTGAGCTCCTCGCTGCCGTGGCCACGTCCACTGGAGCTCGAAACCGAGCGCGCCACTGCGCTTAGCGCATCACCACGGATCCGTAGCCACCACCCGTTGCTCCTGCCGTGCCCTGCGACGTCGATTCATTCGATGCCCGAACACTGGCCACCGCACTTGCCGTCGCCGTCGTCATTTTAGGCCACCTCCGGCGAAGCTGAGGGCACCACCCGACGCGCGCGAGCTCCAGCTACTCGTGGATGGGCTCCGCCGTTGGTTTGGTCGCCGGAGAAGCAATCCCGAGCACCACCGCCGCGCATGACCTCGCTGACGACCAGTCGCCGGTGGGTTTGACTCCAGTTAACCGGGGTTTTGAGTCCCATGACTTACTGATGTGGGCCCAGGCCCCTAATTAATCTAGATTTAGGATTAAGTTAGTGCTAACTAACCCTGTTAGTTAGCCTGGAAACTGACGTGCGGGTCCCACCGGTCATTTTGACCTGGACCGCCCCGTTGACCTGCTGACGTCACGGTGACGTAGTGCTGATGCAGTAACTCATTTTTTTGGATATATTCTTATTTAGGAAATTCCAGAAATTAATTAAAACTTCTAAAAATCATAGAAATTCAACTGTAGTTCAGAATGAAATAATTTATATATGAAAAATGATCAGAAAAATCCAATCTATCCATCTGTACAATTTTCATGCATGTTAGAACAGCTTATAGCTACTGTTTAGGACAAATCATATAAATGGCATTTGAATTTCACATATGGAGTTTGAATTTGAACCTAGGGTTCAAACCAACTTCATTTAATCTGGTTGCTAGTTGCATTAGCCCAATCAACAGCATATTGCCATGTCATTATCATGCATCATATTGTTGCATTTCATTGATTGTGTTCCCTCTTGTTTTGCCGGTGTTGTTCCCCCTCGGTAGATGTATGTTTCGACGATGAGATCGATGACACCGATGAAGAACTATACTATCTTCAGAAGTGCCAGGCAAGCAAAACCCCCTTGTTCATTTTGATACAATCCCACTCTCTCGCTCCTGCTCTCTTTTACTGCATTAGGACAACAACGATTCAACTGTTACATGCTGCGGTAGTTGAACCCCTTTCCTCTGCATGACCTGTCATTGCCACAGTAAATAGATGAAACCCACTAGCATGAGTAGGAGTTGTTTGAGCCCTGATGTGCCTACTCATTCATGCTTGTTGTCATGCCTGCTACTGCTTAGAGTTGAGTCGGGTCTGATTCATCGGGAATGAATTGGAATGTGGTGAACATGTCCTACTGTTGAGAGCTAAGTGTGTGAACACGATTTGGTAAAGGTAGCGGTGAGAGGCCATGTAGGAGTACATGGTGGGTTGTCTCATTGCAGGCGTCCTCAGGAACTGAGTTCTGTGTTTGTGATCCATGAACAGTTACTACCACACATTGGAATGCTTAAGTGCCCCTCTCGACTTATTAATCAACATGATCTCTGTCCAGGAGTTGCAACTAGTTTCTGGTGTTTGTAGGTAGTGTTAGTAGTCTACCAAGTGGTATCCGGTACAGGTGGGCTTGGGATAGACTAGGCACTGTGGCACGGTGTACCAAGTGTAGATCCACCCGTTGTGGTGGGCTTGGGAACCCTGCACACATCGTTTGGGGCCGTGATCGACACCTCGACCGGATCTCCTTGCGGATGGAACCCGAATAGGCGATAAACCTAGACTAGAGACTTGTGGGTTAGTCAGGTCGTGGCCGACTCCCTCACCAGGCTTCCGCTTGAAGGTTGCCGAGATACACGACGTGTACATGGTGGTAAGTGGCGAGAGTGTGTGTGAAGAAGTACACCCATGCAGGGTTATCATTATCTATTCGAATAGCCGGATTCCTCGGATATGGAAACTTGGACCCCTTGCATAGTTCATAGACAAGTGAAAGTGGATACTCTAAAATTTGCAAGATAAGCGTGAGTGCTATGGATGGCGTTCTCGCAGGGAGGCGGGAGCGGATCCATAGTGGTGTATTGGTATGGTGAATTTGTGGACTCGTGTGCGCCACCTCAAAAGAGTTACTTGTAGTCGTAGTTCAGGTTAGCCACCGAGTCAAAGCTGGCTTGCTGTAGTTAACTCCACCACCCCTTTGTTGATACCGATGCATATGTAGATAGTTCTGATGTAAGTCTTGCTGGGTACATTTGTACTCACGTTTGCTTATTTTATGTTTTGCAGAGAGACTTCAGTCTCGCTAGTAGTTCCGCTTGGACTTCGACATTTAGCTTGTTACCTCAGCTACGATCTTGTGCCCTCGGCAGGATCTGGTAGATAGTCAGGATTTTCAGCCTTCTTCATTTGTAGTTGTCTGTACTCAGACAAGTTAAGCTTACGCGTGTGCTTGTTGCTTGTATGCTCTGTATGTTGGGTCATGAGACCCATGTTTGTAATATCTCGCTCCTCGGAGCCTAATGAATAAATACTTGAGTCGTAGAGTTATGTTGTGATGCCATGTTGTATTTACACATGTCGAGCATATTGTGTGTATGATTGAAATGCTTGGTATGTGTGGGATCCGACAACCTAGTTGTTTATCCTTGGTAGCATATCTTATGGGGAAATGTAGTCTTGTGCTTCCATGAGCCATAGTAGTCCGCTACAGCCCGGTTCACCGGAGTCCTACTAGCCCAGCACTACTGCTCAGGACACTTGACTGGCCGGCATGTGTTTCACTTCGTTCCTGTGTCTGTCCCTTCGGCGAAATGTCATGCGGTGACATCCGGAGTCCTGCCTAGCCTCCTACAGCCCGGGTTACCGGAGTCCAGTTAGCCCAGTGCTACAGCCCGGATTCACACGCTGCTGACCGACATGCTCGATGTTGATTCATGTATGCCTGTTCCCGTAAGTTAGTGCCACTTTGGGTTCACGACTAGTCATGTCAGCCCGGGTTCTCTGTCATGTGGATGCTAGCAACACTATCATATACGTGAGCCAAAAGGCGCAAACGGTCCCGGGCCATGGTAAGGCGACACCCGTGGGAATACCGTGCGTGAGGCCGCAAAGTGATATGAGGTGTTACAGGCTAGATCAGTGTGATTTAGAATTGGGGTCCTGACAGCTTTGGTATCAGATCCTGACTGCCTGTAGGATTACCAAGCCAAACTGGTCGAAGTTGAGTCTAGAAATGCTTTAGTTATGTAAGGGAATTGATTGTGGAAGGGAATGTAAGGCTCTTTTTACTCCTTTACCTTATGCCCTTCTGATCTGAGTCATCCTCTTCCTTTCTACGGGGGTTAAGAACTAGGCTTCTCTTCTATCTCTCAGGATGACGTGTTACTAAAACGTAGTTGCCTAGGATTGTTGAGTTCAAGCCTCAGTTCAGTTCCTACTACTTCCATATGTTCATAGCTGGCCTCAGAACTTTGATATTGTGATGTTGAGTGGTTAAGCCACCATTTTGCAGGATGTCTCAAATCATTTTGAGCATTTACAGTCGTTATGCTATCCGAGTCATCCCAAGTTTCTTAATAGTCTGATGCATTTGCAAATCCCTTCTTTCCATTCTCGATGTTCCTTTGGGCCAGATTAACCACACTAATCGTCAAGTTGAGGTACTCCGTTGTCTCGGCATATATGTTGGAGCTATTATTATGACCCTAGGTGTCTTAGAGGATCACCTAGTAACCTAGCCATGTTTTGTGTTCCCAGTGTGATGATTCTGGCCACCATTCTCGAAAGCATCCCGTGATGCCATTTAGTAGTAGGTATTCCACTCTTGGGTTCCTGACCCAAGATTCACTCCACTTACCTTCTGTTGATAGTGTTGCTTGTTCCTTTAGGATATTAGTATCCTTTGCGATAGTCCTCGAGGTTCATGGTATATCCTCTTCCAAATATCATGAACTGCTTATGGCAGAAGATCTTTGAACCAATGATCACAACAAGAGTGCTCTTGATGAGGTCTCCATTCTATGCTGTGACTCTGCCAGTTCTACCTTTCTGCATGGATTATCCGGAAGAAATATGTTGAACTCGTTCGACATACTAATCTATGCATCCACAACTCAGAAAGTTATATGTTCCTTTGAGTTGTCCCCCTTCAATTATATTCCGACCTTCATCTATTAGTTGATAGTAAGGAGTAGTTGGCAATCGTATTTATCAATGCCTATTACTCTAGTGGTCCGTCAAGCCATTATATTTTAGAATGACTAGGAGAAACAAACTCCAGTACCTCATCCATATCTAGGATTGGGTCAAAGCAATTGTACTTCGCAGATCAAAATGCCAATCCAGCTTTTGTTCTGTTCTACCTCGGAGTATTACCCCCATTATGTCAGGATTGTCATGAGAATTGCACCATCTCTCATGAATTTTTGACGTAGTGATACTTCTCGCCATCATTATTCATTTCCTTGGTCTCCGTGTTGTTGTAACCGGAATGTTGACAAGCGAACTATGATGTGTGAAATCAATACTCCTAGCAACTCTGTTGCTTGGTAGTTAATGGACAATAATTTCATTCTTAGCGTGTTGGTTATTCAATCATCATTCTAAGATTGATCGTGCTACCTAGTCCATTTTCCCTGGTGCACTCCTCGATCAATGAGATAGGATTGTGTCAATCCATCACTCTCTTGATCACATCATCTTGCCCTGAAAAGCAAGATTGTTCCCAAGCTTAGTAACATATCGGTGGTTTGTGATGTTCCGAATATCTTCTCGGAAGTATTAACAGGTTGTCACCTGACCGCTATGTTGAGTTCATGATCAAGTTGGTTTTTCCATAAACCACCCTTTCTTCAAGGATCTGCGCGGGTTACCCCTGAACTAGTTGGATAAGCTAAACAATAACTTGGAGAGTTGGAAGATAAAAGATTTATCCGACTTAGTTCATTTAGGGGATATCTTGTATGTGTGTTGAAGAAAGATGGTATTTTCATCGATTGACCCTCATGATCAGTTAATGGACCTATCATCTTATCCAATCTTTGATTCGAGTATGGGCTATCCTCAAATCAAATCAGAACCAATGATATTCGTAATGTTGTCTTACTTGTGGTTGCTTCCTCGAGCATACACCATTATATCTTTTGGGTCTGACCAATGTTATCACCTTTTTCACGTAGTTGTGGAATTCCATCTCCATTGGAATTTTGATAAATTGTTGTTGAGCCCATCGGCAACATTCTTATCTTCTCCATGACTCGTGTTGATCATTAAAGCTAGCATTGGAAACTTTGTAAGCATTGCCTTCATGTTCCTCTCATGAGGTATACGTTTGGTTGAAATAAGTGACTTTCTCTGATTCACGTGCATTTGGTGCAAGTTGCCGCCGTGAGTTCGAGAAAGATTGTTTTTTCTTCCTTTGGAATTGTCCCAAGTCAGTCATGCATGTGCGAAGTATTCTATGGTCTGATAGGCTCGCTACCTTCATTCCATATGTATCCCTAGCACACCAAGCCACTGATTGATCTATTCAAGGTTAAGAAGTTCATCGATAAGTATACAAAGACTTCGATATCCTCGATGATGGTTCCCCACCTGAACTCGATAGTGTTTTATTATAAGACTACTATGTGGCCATTCTTGTCGTGGACAACATGCTCACATGTATGTTGCAGAACCAGCTCATGTTTTAGAGCTTGCTATCGTAGTTCATTTTCCGAGAATCTCGCAACGTCATCTCGTCGATTTGTGTTGCAAACTTTTAGTTTTCTTTCCAGACCCGATGAGTCTGGATTATTCTGACACCAGCCAGATCTGAATCTCAGGCAGATATTATGGCTGGAACATTTCCAAGATCTATGATGTAGGTCCCGACGAGGTTGATGTTCTGGCCGACACACCTAGCCGAAAGATCTATTATTGTAGTATCTTGAACGAGCAATTCGACCATCTTCTCCATGAGGATTTGGTATGACTTATTCCACAAATTGTTCCTTATGGATTCTTGTGCTCCCAAAGTCCGTCCTTTTACTTGATGTTCTAGATACCAAA
Organism: Triticum dicoccoides; assembly: GCF_002162155.2. NCBI lineage: Eukaryota > Viridiplantae > Streptophyta > Magnoliopsida > Poales > Poaceae > Triticum > Triticum dicoccoides. The sequence goes on along the minus strand of NC_041384.1, from coordinate 193,513,027 downwards.
CCATATCAATAAATGGATTACGCTACCACATCAAGGAGAACATTAGAAGCGGAGTGCTCAATGTCTCTCGGTCGATCATCCAGATTTTTTTCCTTGGCCTCGCTAAGGTGAAATCTGAGAAAGCGTTGTCTTCCTTTGCATCTGCATTGTCCATCACTATTCATCATGGTAGTAAGATGTGTTGCCAGGATCCTCGGCACGGAGGTTGGTAAGACCTTGATGAGTATGGAAATGTTCAAGTTCTTGAGAGCACGCTCAGGCACCATGTTACATCCTCGGTATTAATTGGAATGTGCCTTCCATTTTCCGAATTGCCCCATAACCGCAGCTTCCTTTCCAAACTGAGGATGTCATTCTTTTGAATTCTTTCAAATGATCGATTGTATTTGCCTCAGGCTGGTATAGAGAGTTTCAGTGATCTATGTATCAAAAGTAATTCTTTTCGCCACTTGGGGAATAACTCTATGAGTCGCCCTCCCTGAGGTGCCCTGTTATGGAATCATGGCAATTACCTCCTCACTACTTTGAAACCATGCACCATCCTACTCCAGCGTGGAATTGTTGCCTACCAATTTGAACCCTTGTCATCTATTACCTTCCATCTCTCTCGATGTGTGTTTTGTGTCTCAGCTCAAGAGATGTTCTAATGTCTCACTCCATGAGTTGATCTTGAGTTGCTCGATCTTTGAGAAGATCGATTCCTATAGAGTTTCTTTCTGTCGTTGTCGTGTTGGATGGAGTTTTCGAAAGCAAAGACGTCAAGATCAATTTGAAGCAATGAATCAACTTCTTCGAGAAATGCAATGGATCATGAAGACTATGTCAGCTCCGTGTCCCCTCTGTCTTCTTACCTCATGTCTTGAATCTCGGGGCAAGATTCTTGTTTAGTGCGGGTGAGTTGTCACAGCCCTAGAATTCTGCTTTGTAATTAGTTGCATCAGTGAGTGGCATCCATGCATCATGTTTAAATTCCATTTAAATGCGAATTGGGGAAAGTGGAAAATCCTCAGAGATCATTTTTAAAAATGATCAACATTAAAAATTGCTTCAATCAAACCCAAGAAAATGTTCCTGTTAAGCTATAAAAATATTGGCAAGAAAGTAAAACTCAAACCAATATTTTTGGAGTGTCAGGGATATTTATTTTGGGCCTTTGAAATTAAATCAATAAGTATTTGACTTTTGGATTATATTCATTTTATATAGAATATATTTCAAAAGGCCCTGAAATTATTTATGTGCCTTTGCAAAAGTCCATCTAGCAACATAAATTATTCAGAGGATATTTGGCACTGTTTTGAATTTGTTTAAATTTCAAAAACAGTGGCAAAGTAAAAGAAAAACAAAACAGAACAAAATAAAACAGAGACAGAAACTTACCTAACCTCACCTGCGGCCCAGCTTCTGTGCAGCCCAACCAGCCCAACACTGTAGGCCCAGCCCACCTCCTCCCCTTGTCTTCTTCCAGCTCGCGCCAGAAGGATTGGGAGCATGGTCGCCGCGCGCTCGGCCACCTCCTGCTTCCCGCCGCCTCCCCGATGTCGCTCTGGACACTCTGCACGACGCCACACACACCCCCGACCCCCTCGTCCTCTCCCCTCTCTCCCTGGACCTCTTTCCCCGCCTCTGCTCTCTCTCCCACGGCAACCCGAACGGATCCATTGCCACCATCGCCGCCCGCCTGACCACCGTACCTCCCTCGCTCTCTCGTTGTGCCAAGAAGCTCCGCCTCGACCTACCCTTCCTCCTCACCGCGCCAACTGAGCCGGGAAGCCCTGCAACGTCCTCACCACCCTCGTCTCCGTCCTCGGCCGCCGTGGACCGCCGCCGTCGATTTGCTCCGTCCAAGCCGTCCCCGAGCAGGCTGAGATCACCAACGACCTCGCTGTGAGCCGCTGACCCATTTCCCTCTTCTCCCCTTGCCGTTTGCCCACTCTAGCTGCTGTCTCCACTGGACCCGAGAATGCACCGCCGCCTGAGCTCCTCGCTGCCGTGGCCACGTCCACTGGAGCTCGAAACCGAGCGCGCCACTACGCTCAGTGCATCACCACGGAGCCGTAGCCACCACCCGTTGCTCCTGCAGTGCCCTGCGACGTTGATTCGTTCGATGCCCGAACGCCGGCCGCCGCACTTGCCGTCGCTGCCGTCGTTTTAGGCCACCTCCGGCGAAGCTGAGGGCACCACTCGACGCGCGCGAGCTCCAGCTACTCGTGGATGGGCTCCGCCGTTGGTTTGGTCACCGGAGAAGCAATCCCGAGCACCACCGCCGCGCATGACCTCGTCGGCGACCAGTCGCCGGTGGGTTTGACCCCAATTGACCGGGGTTTGACTCCCATGACTTACTGACGTGGGCCCAGGCCCCTAATTAATCTAGATTTAGGATTAAGTTAGTGCTAACTAACCCTGTTAATTAGCCTGGAAACTGACGTGCGGGTCCCACCGGTCATTTTGACCTGGACTGCCCCGTTGACCTGCTGACGTCACGGTGACGTAGTGCTGACGCAGTAACTCCTTTTTCTGGATTTATTCTTATTCAGGAAATTCCAGAAATTAATTAAAACTTCTAAAAATCATAGAAATTCAACCGTAGCTCAGAATGAAATAATTTATATATGAAAAATGATCAGAAAAATCCAATCTATCCATATGTACAATTTTCATGCATGTTAGAACAACTTATAGCTACTGTTTAGGACAAATCATATAAATGGCATTTGAATTTCACATATGGAGTTTGAATTTGAACCTAGGGTTCAAACCAACTTCATTTAATCTGGTTGCTAGTTGCATTAGCCCAATCAACAGCATATTTCCATGTCATTATCATGCATCATATTGTTGCATTTCATTGATTATGTTCCCTCTTGTTTGCCGGTGTTGTTCCCCCTCGGTAGATGTATGTTTCGACGATGAGATCGATGACACCGATGAAGAACTATACTATCTTCAGAAGTGCCAGGCAAGCAAAACCCCCTTGTTCATTCTGATACAATCCCACTCTCTCGCTCCTACTCTCTTTTACTGCATTAGGACAACAACGATTCAACTGTTACATGCTGCGGTAGTTGAACCCCTTTCCTCTGCATGACCTGTCATTGCCACAATAAATAGATGAAACCCACTAGCATGAGTAGGAGTTGTTTGAGCCCTGATGTGCCTACTCATTCATGCTTGTTGTCATGCCTGCTACTGCTTAGAGTTGAGTCGGGTCTGAATTCATCGGGAATGAATTGGAATGTGGTGAACATGTCCTACTGTTGAGAGCTAAGTGTGTGAACACGATTTGGTAAAGGTAGCGGTGAGAGGCCATGTAGGAGTACATGGTGGGTTGTCTCATTGCAGCCGTCCTCAGGAACTAAGTTCTGTGTTTGTGATCCATGAACAGTTACTACCACACATTGGAATGCTTAAGTGCCCCTCTCGACTTATTAATCAACATGATCTCTGTCCAGGAGTTGCAACTAGTTTCTGGTGTTTGTAGGTAGTTTTAGTAGTCTACCAAGTGGTACCCGGTACAGGTGGGCTTGGGATAGAGTAGGCACTATGGCACGGTGTACCAAGCGTAGATCCACCCGTTGTGGTGGGCTTGGGAACCCTGCACACATTGTTTGGGGCCGTGAGCGACACCCTGACCGGATCTCCTTGCAGATGGAACCCGAATAGGCGATAAACCTGGACTAGAGACTTGTGGGTTAGTCAGGTCGTGGCCGACTCCCTCACCAGGCTTCCGCTTGAAGGTTGCTGAGACACACGACATGTACATGGTGGTAAGTGGCGAGAGCGTGTGTGAAGAAGTACACCCCTGCAGGGTTATCATTATCTATTCAAATAGCCGGATTCCTCGAATATGGAAACTTGGACCCCTTGCATAGTTCATAGACAAGTGAAAGTGGATACTCTAAAACTCGCAAGATAATCGTGAGTGCTATGGACGGCGTTCTCGCAGGGAGGCGGGAGCGAATCCATAGTGGTGTATTGGTATGGTGAATTTGTGGACTCGTGTGCGCCACCTCAAAAGAGTTACTTGCAGTCGTAGTTCAGGTTAGCCACCGAGTCAAAGCTGGCTTGATGCAGTTAACTCCACCACCCCTTTGTTGATACCAATGCATATGTAGATAGTTCTGATGTAAGTCTTGCTGGGTACATTTGTACTCACGTTTGCCTATTTTATGTTTTGCAGAGAGACTTCAGTCTCGCTAGTAGTTCCGCTTGGACTTCGACATTTAGCTTGTTTCCTTAGCTACGATCTTGTGCCCTCGGCAGGATCTGGTAGATAGTCAGCCTTCTCAGCCTTCTTCATTTGTAGTTGTCTGTACTCAGACAAGTTAAGCTTCCGCATGTGCTTGTTGCTTGTATGCTCTGTATGTTGGGTCATGAGACCCATGTTTGTAATATCTCGCTCCTCGGAGCCTAATGAATAAATACTTGAGTCGTAGAGTTATGTTGTGATGCCATGTTGTATTTACACATGTCGAGCATATTGTGTGTATGATTGAAATGCTTGGTATGTGTGGGATCCGACAACCTAGTTGTTTATCCTTGGTAGCATCTCTTATGGGGAAATGTAGTCTTGTGCTTCCATGAGCCATAGTAGTCCGCTACAGCCCGGTTCACCGGAGTCCTGCTAGCCCAGCACTACTGCTTAGGACACTTGACTGGCCGGCATGTGTTTCACTTCGTTCATGTGCCTGTCCCTTCGGGGAAATGTCACGCGGTGACATCCGGAGTCCTGCCTAGCCTGCTACAGCCCGGGTTACCGGAGTCCTGTTAGCCCAGTGCTACAGCCCGGATTCACACGCTGTTGACCGACATGCTCGATGTTGATTCATGTATGCCTGTTCCCATAAGTTAGTGCCACTTTGGGTTCACGACTAGTCATGTCGGCCCGGGTTCTCCGTCATATGGATGCTAGCGACACTATCATATACGTGAGCCAAAAGGCGCAAACGGTCCCGGGCCATGGTAAGGCGACACCCGTGGGAATACCGTGCGTGAGGCCGCAAAGTGATATGAGGTGTTACAGGCTAGATCGGTGTGATTTAGAATCGGGGTCCTGACACCCACCAGCTATATCTTCGCACGCAAGGAAGCGCCTCCTTTTTACGCACAAAAAAATGAATACTCCCCCTATTAGCTGGGACCCAGTATAGTGGCAGGCTGACTTGTGGGCCTACTAAGTTGACGGGGACAGAGGGCTTTGTCAACTTAGTCAATAATGCACGATTCTAGCTCCAGTGACCGTACGATGTCCATCCAACGACCATAGTGCTTCTTCAACCTCTGGTCTTCTTGCTCCAGCCGCCCAAACCAGCATCGGTCGTGCCTCGTGCTCCTGCCTCCCGTGGCCGGCTGCGATGCGGCGGAGGCCTCACCGCCCCCTACAACTCCCACCGCTGGCCAGGCCATCCCTCTACTCACCCACACCCCATGTTACTCTGCGGCAATGGCAGCCTCACACCGCAGCGAACCAGTGCCCTCGTACTCCTCTACGCGTGGGCATCCACTGCCGCGTCTTCCCCGGCTCTGCTTCGTCCCCTTCCTAGGCCTCACCGTCGTCCACCGCCCTGGTGCGCTCGGCGCGGCGTGGTCAACGTGGTCAAGGAACGGCTTCCATCGGATGTGGACTGTACGTGGAGAGGCTGACAACTGGGTCCACGGCCACAGCAAGGAAGTGCCTCCTTATTACGTGCAAAATAATTATTCCTCCACCTGACAGCAGGGACCCACTGGACGGGCCACTAGTATTTTGCGAAAAAAATAGTTTCCCCCTGTCTGCTGGGACCCACCGGACGGGCCACCGTATTTCGTGAAAAAAACATTCCCCCCGCTGTCAGCTCGGACCCACCAGAAGTGCCTCCTTATTACGCACAAAAAAATGAATACTCCCCCGGCTAGCTGGGACCCACCTTGGTGGGAGGCTGACTTGTGGGCCTACTAAGTTGACGGGGACGAAGGGCTTTGTCAACTTAGTCAATATGAATGATTCTAGCTCCATTTACCATACGATGTCCATCCAACGGCCGTAGTGCTTCTTCAACCTCTGGTCTTCTTGTTCCGGCCGCCCAAAGCAGCGCCGGTCGTGCCGCATGCTCCTGCCTCCCGTGGCCGGCTGTGCTGCCGTGGAGGCCTCACCGCCCCCTACTATTCCCACCACTGGCCAGGCCCTACGGCGACGGCAGCCTCACACCGCAACCGAAACAATGAACCCTCGTACTCCTCCACGCGCGCGGGCTTCCACTGCCGCGTCTTCCCCGGCTCCCCGTCGTCCCCTTCCTAGGCCTCGCCATCGTCCACCGCCCTGGTGCTCTCGGTGCGGCGAGGTCAACGTGGTCAAGGAACGACTTCCATCGGACGTGGACTGTATGTGGAGAGACTGGCAGCTGGGTCCACGACGGGAGCAAGGAAGTGCCTCCTTATTACGCAGAAAATAATGATTCCTCCACCTGACAGTAGGGACCCACCGGACGGGCCACCGTATTTCGTGAAAAAAATGTTTCCCCCCTGACTGCTGGGACCCACCAGCTACACCTTCGCACGCAAGGAAGTGCCTGACAGTCGGGACCCACCTGGTCGAAGCGTACGTAGTGTTGTCATTCTGGTCGCGAACGTGTACGTACATATATATTGGTGGATGTAGAGGCGCGCACGTGTCGTAGTAGAGGCGCGCACGTAGCATGTACACGTACGTACAGCGGCCAGGGTGCAAGAAAGAAAATACGGCCACGTATGTGTACATACGGGCGGGGTCTCGAACGCCTACTCGCGCATACGTACGGCGAGGGCTCGTGTACATGGCTGGGTCGGAACGAAGAAACAACGTCGTCGTCGTGTTCATGGGGAGGCAACAGAATGCGTCGTGTTCATCGGGAGGCAACGCGACTGGGTCGGAACGGAATGCGTGGTCGTGTTCAACGGGAGGGCTTGGACGGAAGAGGCGATGGAAACGAGGCCTGGCGTACCGCACAACGGAGGAAACGGACCTCCTACGGTCAAAGCGGGGGTCCTGTTGATCGGGAGGGGTGTGGCGTACCGCAAAATGGAGGAAACGGACCTCCTACGGTCGAAACGGGGGTCCTGTTGATCGTGAGGGGTGTGGCGTACCGCAAAACGGAGGAAATGGACCTCCTACAGTCGAAACGGGGGTCCTGTTGATCGGGAGGGGTGTGGCGTACCGCAAAACGGAGGAAACGGACTTGTGTTGGAGCGCTACGGTCGAAATG
>NC_041384.1:193470298-193505318 GCF_002162155.2 Triticum dicoccoides | reverse complement strand
TCACTGTTCATCCCATCGATCGGCTTCAGTTAGCAGCAGTAGCCAAGGAATCGCTCGATCAGGTTTAGTTAATAGCCATCGATCGATCGTTCGGGTTCAGTAACGCGTAGCCTGCAGTGCAATCGCTCGGGTTCAGTTAGAGCCCAACGCCTCGCTCGGGTTCATTTAGAGCCAACACCTCGCACACATGCGCGTACGTGTACGAGAGAAACGCGCATCGCTCAGCCCCCGACCTCCCACCGTAACCGGGAACTCCCCGAAATCCCCACACCCTCGCTTGTACCATGGTTTTTTCCGTCATGGACGGCCCAAAGAATGTCATGCAGCTGCGTCTCCGGCCCGCCCAGGATGAAAAGCCCATTTTCTGTCATGATTTTTTGTCATGGAAGTAGGAGCCCACCACATCTATGATGATACCGGGTTTTGTCACAATTATCGTCATAGAAGTGTCATATGTATGACAGAAAAAAAATTCGTTCGGCCCAAAATGTCACGGATGTGTCTTTTTTGTAGTGATATCTTCTAACTCAGCAGGTGCAATTTCATGCTTGATTTCTTTATACAAGTCATAAGGTATAACACTAGCACTAGCACCCATATCACATAAGCGATGATAACAATGATATCCTATTTTAATAGAAATAACAGGCACACCTACCACAGGTCTATGTTTATCTTTATCGCAAGGCTTAGCAATTTAGCAGTTTCACCTTCGAACTGAATAACATGCCCATCAATATTATCAGACAAGAGATCTCTAACAATAGCAATATTAGGTTCTACTTTAACTTGCTCAGGAGATGTATAAGTTCTAATATTGCTTTTACGAACAACAGTTGAAGCTTTAGCATGATCCTTTACTCTAACAGGGAAAGGTGGTTTCTCAACATAAGAAGTAGGAACAATAGGATCATCATAAGTGACAGTCTTTTCTTCAACTTTAATAGGTGTAGCTACTTTTACTTCTATGAGAGGATGATATTTAAACCACTTCTCCTTAGGGAGATCAACATAAGTAGCAAAGGATTCGCAAAAAGAAGCTACTATCTCAGAGTCAAGGCCATATTTAGTGCTCAACTTACGGAAAATATCGGTGTCCATAAAAGATTTAACACAATCAAACTTAGGTGTCATACCTGACTCTTTACCTTCGTTGGGGTCCCAATCTTCAGAGTTGCGTTTAATTCTATCCAGTAAATTCCATCTGAATTCAATAGTCTTCATCATGAAAGAGCCAGCACAAGAAGTAACGAGCATGGTTTGATTATTATGAGAAAGTCGAGCATAAAAACTTTGCATAATTATTTCTCTCGGGAGCTCATGATTGGGGCATGAATATAACATTGATTTAAGCCTACCCCAAGCTTGAGCGATGCTTTCTCCTTCGCGAGGCCAAAAATTATATATATAATTGCGATCACGACGAACAAGATGCATAGGGTAATACTTTTGATGAAATTCCAACTTCAATCATTTATAGTCCCATGATCTCATATCATCACATAGCCTATACCATATCAATGCATCTCCCTTCAAAGATAAAGGGAAGACCTTCTTCTTAGCAACATCATCGGGTATACCTGCAAGCTTAAATAATCCACAAACTTCATCCACATATATTAAGTGCTCATCAGGATGCCTTGTTCCATCTCCTGTAAAAGGGTTAGCTAGCAGTCTTTCCATCATACCCGAAGGAAATTCAAAAGGAGTTTCATTTTCAATAGGTTCAGTAGGTTGAGGAGCAACTCTTTGCTCTACTGGATGGGGTGAAGATACCCCGAACAAGCCCCTCAGAGAATTACTTTCCATAGTAACAAGTGACAGTAAATTTCAGCACACTATATAAATTTTTCCTTACCAAATTCCACCTACCAAAGGCGCTACACTCCCCGGCAACGGCGCCAGAAAAGAGTCTTGATGACCCACAAGTATAGGGGATCTATCATAGTCCTTTCGATAAGTAAGAGTGTCGAACCCAATGAGGAGTAGAAGGAAATGATAAGCGGTTTTTAGCAAGGTATTCTCTGCAAGTACTGAAATACGTGGTAACAGATAGTTTTGGGATAAGATAAATTGTAACGAGCAACAAGTAACAAAAGTAAATAAAGTGCAGCAAGATGGCCCAATCCTTTTTGTAGCAAAGGACAAGCCGGAACAAACTCTTATAATAGGAAAAGCGCTCCCGAGGACACATGGGAATATCGTCAAGCTAGTTTTCATCACGTTCATATGATTCGCGTTTGATACTTTGATAATTTGATATGTGGGTGGACCGGTGCTTGGCTGCTGTTCTTACTTGAAAAAGAATCCCACTTATGATTAACCTCTATTGCAATCATCCGCAACTACAACAAAAGTATTAAGGTAACCATAGCATGAAACATATGGATCCAAATCAGCCCCTTACGAAGCAACGCATAAACTAGGGTTTAAGCTTCTGTCACTCTAGCAACCCATCATCTACTTATTACTTCCCAATGCCTTCCTCTAGGCCCAAATAATGGTGAAGTGTTATGTAGTCGATGTTCACATAACACCACTGGAGGCTAGACAACATACATCTTATCAAAATATCAAACGAATACCAAATTCACATGACTACTAATAGCAAGACTTCCCCCTTGTCCTCAGGAACAAACATAATTACTCACAAAGCATATTCATGCTCATAATCAGAGGGGTAATAATATGCATATAGGATCTGAACATATGACCTTCCACCAAATAAACCAACTAGCATCAACTACAAGGAGTAATCAACACTACTAGCAACCTACTAGCACCAATCCCGGACTTTGAGACAAGAATTGGATACAAGAGATGAACTAGGGTTTGGAGATGAGATGGTGCTGGTGAAGATGTTGATGGAGATTACCCTCTCCCGATGAGAGGAGCATTGGTGATGACGATGGTGATGATTTCACCCTCTGGGAGGGAAGTATCCCCAGCAGAACAGCTCTGCCGGAGCTCTAGATTGGATCCGCCAAGGTTCCGCCTCATGGCGGCGGAGTCTCGTCCCAAAAAGTTGCTTCCTATTTTTTTCTCATCAAAAGACTTCATATAGGAGAAGATGGACGTAGGAGAGCCACCAGGGGGCCCACGAGGTAGGGGGCGCCCTAGGGGGGGGCCCACCCTCGTGAGCAGGGTGTGGGCCCCCTGGTCTTCATCTTTGGCGATGATTTTTCTTTATTGATTTTAAGATGTTCCGTGGAGTTTCAGGACTTTTGGAGTTGCGCAGAATAGGTCTCTAATATTTGCTCCTTTTCCAGCCCAGAATGCCACCTGCCGACATTCTCCCTCCTTATGTAAACCTTGTAAAATAAGAGAGAATAGCCATAAGTATTGTGACATAAAGTGAAATAACAGTCCATAATGCAATAAATATCGATATAAAAGCATGATGCAAAATGGATGTATCACGTGCCTACACTTCGAGCATACATTATCTGAGAGAGAAGCACCTACTCATGTGGTTAGATCAAGATATTCCAATCTTACCACAAGATTCTTGATTTCTAGCCTTCCCCAAGTTGCTTTCCACTCAAATCATCTTTCCACCAAATCCAAATCTGTGAGAGAGAGTTGAGTGTTGGGGAGACTATCATTTGAAGCACAAGATCATGGAGTTCATCATCAACACACCTTCTATTACCTTTTGGAGAGTGGTGTCTCCTAGATTGGTTAGGTGTCGCTTGGGAGCTTCCGTCAAGATTGTGGAGTTGAAACAAGAAGTTTGTAAGGACAAGAGATTGTCTACTTCGTGAAGATCTACCCGAGTGAGGCAAGTCCTTCATGGACGATGGCCATGGTGGGATAGACAAAGTTGCTTCTTCGTGGACCCTTCGTGGGTGGAGCCCTCTGTGGACTAGCGCAACCATTACCCTTCGTGGGTTGAAGTCTCCATCAATGTGGATGTACGATAGCACCACCTATTGGAACCATGCCAAAAATCTCCATGTCTCCATTGCGTTTGCACACTCCAAACACTTCCCTTTACCTTCATATGCAATGTTTTACTTTCCTGCTGCTACACTCTTAGAATTGCATGTGTAGGTTGATTGCTTGACTTGTGCTAAGTTGCTAAAATCTGCCCACAACTAAACTTGGGAAAAGGTTAGATTTTTATTTGGTCAAGTAGTCTAATCACCCCCTCTAGACTTACTTTTGAGCCTATAAGTGGTATCATAGCTTTGGTCTCCATTTGCCGTTATTTCCATAGCTTTGGTGATTGTTGGGGATATTATTATTGGGCGTAAACCGGCCAGGAAAGGCCGGGTTAACTTCATCCGTAGTGGATTATGCTTGAAGCCCATGTAAATAGAAGAGGAAAGGCCCATGGCCCAAAAACCGGTTTAAAGCCTGTAGCCGTGAACCGGAATTAGAATGTAACTTGCGTTGTAAGATAAAAAGAGTGGAAACCGAACCGGACACGTTTAGGAGTCGGTTGCAGGACTCTGTAGACCGACGGGCGCCACCCATGTATATAAGGGGATGACCCGGCAGCGGTTCAGGAGACAGACAACAACTCGAGAGCCACACAAAGCGGATTCGCTCCTTGGCCTTTGAAACGCAAGCAATACCAATCACAACTAGACGTAGGCTTTACCTTCATCGAAGGGGCCGAACTAGTATAAACTCTCCGTGTCCCCTTGTCCGGTTTAACCCCTTTAAGCTAACCCGTTGCGATGGCTCCACGACTAAGTCCTTTCACGAGGACATCTACCATGACAAACCCACGACAGTTCGCCCACCATGGGGCTATCACACGATGGTTTCGAGTTCTTGTAGGGCAGCTTTGATGGACTCAAGGGATACGATGTGGGCCGGATAAAGAAGAGTCATCGCGGCAAGCTCTACACAGACAACACAGGATGGGGTCCTGAGGCCGATTCAATTGAAAATGGGTACCGGCAAGATTGGCGAACCGGCCCCTGAGCCGGACACCTGCACCGACATCAGCGTGCAAGTTCTTCGCCGGTTCAGCCCGCGACAAAGCGTGTTTTTGTAGGTGTCATCCATGGATCAGAATACGAGGACGGACCGACATCCGATGGAGAAACCGTTGTCTGTTCCGACGACGAGTCTTCTGGAGAGACAGAATCGCTCTATCAGTTGCAGGATGGCCGGATTGGTGGAGGATCCGAGCGCAACAGTATTCCGGACCCCCATGATCTGCCAAACCGGGCCGCTATCTTCATGGCCGGTACACAGTCGGCGCCTCACTCATCAACTGCTGCAGCAATACTCTCCAGTTCAGCAACGGCTACACCGGCGGGGGCAGGAAGCTCTGCGCCGCCTGAGGGAGTCTTGGATTAGGGGGTGTTTGGATAGTCGGACTCCTGGACTATGAAGACACAAGATTGAAGACTCCGTCCCGTGTCCGGAAGGGACTTTCCTTGGCGTGGAAGGCAAGCTTGGCGATACGGATATTTAGATCTCCTACCATTGTAACCGACTCTATGTAACCCTAACCCTATCCGTGTCTATATAAACCGGAGGGTTTTAGTCCGTAGGACAACATACACATAGACAATCATACCATAGGCTAGCTTCTAGGGTTTAGCCTACTCGATCTCGTGGTAGATCTACTCTTGTACTACCCATATCATCAATATTAATCAAGCAGGACGTAGGGTTTTACCTCCATCGAGAGGGCCCGAACCTGGGTAAAACTTCGTGTCCCTTGCCTCCTATTACCATCCGGCCTAGACGCACAGTTCGGGACCCCCTACCCGAGATCCGCCGGTTTTGACACTGACATTGGTGCTTTCGTTGAGAGTTCCTCTGTGTCATCGCTGTCAGGCTCGATGGATCCTACGATCATCGATAGCGATGCAGTCCAGGGTGAGACCTTCCTCCCTCGATAGATCTTCGTCTTCGGCGGCTTCGCACTGCGGGCCAATTCGCTTGGCCGTCTGGAGCAGATCGAAAGCTACGCCCCTAGCTGTCAGGTCAGATTTGGAAGTTTAAACTACAGGGCAGACATCCGCGGGGACTTGATCTTCGACGGATTCGAGCCACTGTCGAGCGCGCCGCACTATCACGACGAGCATGACCTAGCTCTGCCGCCGAACAGCGCCCTGGAGGCCGCACCCACATCGGCTCCGACCCCTAATTCGGAGCCAACTGCGCCGATCGAGGATGGGCAGTTGAACACCATCTGCGTACTCTGCGAGACTCGTGACTCCAAGGATCCGGACTCCTCTCTGGACTCTGAACCCTCCACGCCCCTGCCAATCGAATCCGATTGGGCGCCGATCATGGAGTTCACTGCCGCGGACATCTTTCAGCACTCGCCTTTCGGCGATATTCTGAAGACACTAAAGTCTCTCTCTTTTTCAGGAGAGCCCTGGCCGAACTACGGTCAGCAAGGTTGGGGTATGGACGATGAAGAAATTCAAAGCCCACCCAGCACCCACTTTGTAGCCACGATCGACGATTTAACCGACATACTCGACCTCAACTCCGAAGACATCGACGGTATGGACGTCGATGAAGGAGACGCTGAAGAACCAGCGCCTATTGGGACCTGGAACGCCACCTCGTCATATGACGTAGGTATGGTGGACGCACCAAAAGATGACGACGAGGAGCGAAAGGACGCACCGGAGGCTTGTTCCCTCGAAAAGCAGTCAAAGCGGCGACGCAAGCACCGCCCCAAATCCCGCCTCGACAGAAATAGCGATCACGCAGACCCAACGCTGGAGCAGGGCGAACCGCTGCCGGACAATGGCAATCCGGATAATCAAACCGAATAAACAAATCCTATCAAGGATAATGGTCCGGACGACATAACACCGGACAGACACCCGGAGCTGCAGACTGCCCGTAAAAGGCTTGTTGCCACCGCGAGGAGCCTGAAAAAGCAGAAGCAAAGGCTCAAGGCCACACAAGACACACTCCAATTCAGATGGAATAAAATACTCAGCACTGCAGCAAGGTACAGCGACAATCGCCCCTCCAAGAGCTACCCAAAGCGGAAGCTGCTACCCGAATTCGATGAGGAGGCCTCAGAACCCCCACAACCAAATATCAAAGCAGCCACCTGGTCGGATAGACAAACCCTCTACCAACACAGAGCGGCACACAACGCCGCTCACAATACAATACACGACCCATACGAGGGCTCACACTCAAAGGACAGCGCAACCAGATGGACCACGCAAAGCGCGCCCCAGCATACATTGCAACACAACAAACATCCGAACAACGTGGTACACCCAGCTATAGGGGTGCCGCACACCCCCTATGTTTCACCGATGAGGTACTGGACCACGAATTTCCAGAGGGATTCAAGCCCGTAAACATAGAGGCATACGACGGAACAACAAACCCTGGGGTCTGGATTGAGGACTACATCCTTCATATACATATGGATCGAGGAGATGGTCTCCACGCCATCAAGTACCTACCCCTCAAGCTCAAAGGGCCAGCTCGTCACTGGCTCAAAGGCCTCCCCGAAAACTCCATTGGAAGTTAGGAAGAGCTCGAAGACGCCTTTCGGGCAAATTTTCAAGGGACTTATGTCCGACCTCCGGATGCGGACGATTTGAGTCATATAACTCAATAGCCCGGAGAGTCAGCCCGAAAGCTTTGGAACAGGTTTCTCACTAAAAAGAACCAGATTGTCGACTGTCTGGACGCCGGAGCCTTGGCAGCTTTCAAGCATAGAGTCCGTGACAAATGGCTCGCCAGACACCTCGGCCAAAATAAGCCGAGAACGATGGCCGCATTAATGAACCTCATGACCCGCTTTTGCACAGGTGAGGACAGCTGGCTAGCCAGATGCAGCACCAGCGACCCCAGTACATCTAAAGTTAGAGATGGAAACGGGAAATCACGGCGCAACAACAATAACAAACGCCGGATTAAATAAGACAGCACGAAGGGCACAACAGTAAGTGCCGGATTCAAAAGCTCTCGGCTAGGTCAAAAGCCGCCCCCTAAAGGCACCAGGGATGAACTGTCCAGCCTTAACAAAATTCTGGACCAAGTATGTCAGATCCATAGTACCCCTGGTAAACCTACTAATCATACCCATAGAGAATGTTGGGTCTTCAAGCAGTCCGGCAAGCTCAACACCGTACATAAGGGGGAGGATACACCAAGTGAAGACGAGGACGAACCTCCCAAGCAAGACACGGCGGAACAAAGGAAATTTCCACCAGAAGTCAAAACAGTAAACGTGTTACACGTAATCAAGGGAAAAAACAATGCGGCACGCCCAGGAAAGTATACCCAAGTGCCTATCACCACGAAGTCCTGCCACTGGTCATCTCAACCAATCACTTTCGACCATCGCGATTACTCAGCAGGTATCCGACACGCAGGATGGGCTGCCCTGGTATTAGACCCAGTAATTGGCGGATATCACTTCACAAGGGTCTTGATGGACGGCGGCAGTAGCCTAAACCTAATATATCAGGATACAATCCGCAGGATGGGGCTAGAACCAACACAAATCCGCCATAGCAATACTACCTTTAAAGGAGTAACACCAGGCCCAGGGGCTCGTTGTACGGGCTCCCTCCTACTACAAGTTACATTCGGCTCCCCCGATAACTTCCGTCGCAAGCATTTAACTTTCCACATTGCTCCGTTTCAAAGTGGCTATCAAGCACTGCTCGGACGCGAAGCTTTCGCTCGATTTAACGCAATACCACACTACGCCTCCCTCACACTCAAGATGCCCGGTCCACGTGGCATCATTACAGTGCACGGAAATATCAAGCGATCTCTGCGCGCCGAAGAGAGTGAGGCTGCCTTGGCCGCCGCACACTAAAGGCACCCGGACAAGCGAAAGCATCCAATAGGTCATCAAGACCTCAGATACAACTAATCAAGTCCGGCGCCGCTATTTATACGGAAATAAGTGGTCACACCCCTATTTGTCAATACAAGGGGCTCAACGCGTGCAGACAAGTGGCAATTTCTTATCATCTTGAATTATACATGGTTTCTTTAATAACTATCCTTTTGCACGACAACTTTTTCACTTAACTTCCTCTCTTTTACAGACGATCATCGTGCTACACCCGTCCAGGATACGGCACAACGGAGACACAGGCGCAGACGTGCAGCAGGGACCCGCTCCAAGGATTCTTTTTAGATTAAGACGCTGCGTAAACCTTTTTTACTGTCTCTTGTTGATACATATCCACCGTTGAGAAGGATGCTGATGTCTTGGCATGTGGCCACTCCAGAACAATGCATGTACCTGGACACAAGGGGCTTCTTACAAAGGCCATTATTTAGGCCCGGTTTATACCACAAAAACCGAATACCTTAGGGAGTGTTCGGCGTCGCGAGTTTGGCCCTATATGCATCAGCTTCGAATCATTGTCTTTGGTCAAATGTTGGGTTTGCCCGGCTCCTGTGTTTTGGTGCCTTACGTTCCGCTTTACCGGCTAAGGTAGCACCAGGAGAACTACTACGATTGTGCCCTGGTTCATCCAGAAGAGCACCTCAGTAGAGAAAGCCGAAAACTGACTGTCATGATATAGCGTGAGACTGGTCAACCACTCGATGACCTATGGGAATGTTAGAATTCCTCCGCCTTAACGAAGGGTCGTTTTCCGGCCAGGCATGTACGCACCCCGGAACTGGGAGAGTGGGGAGCCACCAGGGGCTATCTAGTAGCCCCACTGTCAAACTCCTATGGCTAAGTGAAAGTGCTAAAGCATTATAGTCCGGTTGCCTCGCTCGCTCCACTATCACCTCCTTAATAGGACCAAGACGTTGGGTTAAGTGTGAACACGTGTTTTTTGTGAGCACCTCCGCATTATATGCGTGGGGGCTGAAGTCGACGACTGCAATCTTTCAGGTTATACACATGTATACATAAATGGCCGCCCAGGAGGTATCATATAAAAATAGCCTTATAAAAATTTATAAAAGCATTTCGCTTACAATGAGATTACATATCACTCAAACATAATATTTTTTGAGCACTGGGTCTCTATCAAACGGGCACCCTCAAGAACTTCTTCAAAGTAGTGCTCAGCAGCCTTTCGACCTATTGCCGAATCCTGCGCTGCAACATTGGTAGCATCCATCTCCGCCCAGTATGCCTTAACACGGGCAAAGGCCATCCGTGCGCCCTCTATGCACGCCGACCTCTTCATCGCATTAATGCGCGGCACCACGTCAAGGAACTACTGCACCAAGCTGAAATAGCTGTTCGGTTTTGACCTTTCCGGCCATAGCTGATTCCCAACGGACCTCATAGAGAGTCCGGACAACCTATTTAGTTCGGCCCAATCGGATAATTGGTCAGTCAATGAAAGTGGACGCTCGGGAGTATGGAATTGTCTCCAAAACAGCTGGTCTACTCCACGGTCCATCTGATCCTGGAAGTACTTGGCCGCATCGGCAGCGCTCGCCGCCAAATCCATATAAACATCCTCCGAGCTCCACAGCCGATCCGGAGGGGCATACCGTGGATCTCCGAACTTCCTCCGCAACATAAAGGATTTCCCAGCTACAATATCCCCAGCGTCCCGCAGCTCCTCCTTCTTTGCCCTCATAGCAGAGCGGAGGTCCTTTCTCGTCGCAGCGGCCTTCTCAAGGTCCGATGCCTTCGCCTGGTATTCCTTTTCAAGAACCTGGCAACGGTCGGCGGCGGCTTTTAATTCCATGGCCATCTTGTCTCGGCTCTCGCCATGTGCGACCTTCTCGGCTTGCAACTCTTCGGCTGCCTTCAAAGCAGCCGCATTACCCAACCTCGCTTGTTCCTTGGCTCGGGCAAGTTCTGCCCGCAAGGCTTCGACAGTGGCAGCTCCATCTGCAGTCACAACATATTAAAGATACTAGCATCATGCTGCTCTTCCTATGTGACATTTACCAGATAATGACACTTAACCTGTACCTCGTCAAGCCTTTTGTTAACAAGCTCGATGTTGGCGTCTGCCGCATCCAACTGCTGTTCTAAATGGGCAAATTCGCTAGTCCAGGTAGCCACCGGAGCTTCCATCTCCTGCATATAGAGGCAGTATGGTTATTACCTGGGAATATGATCCTCTGTTCGTCATCGTTTTCGACGACAACTAGAGTCTCAGGGGCTACTATCTACACAGGGCACACCTAGCATGTGCAGGACTATCATACATTCTTTGACGTACCTCAAAGCCTATCACTAGACTTATAAAAGCTTCATGCAATCCGCTTTCGGCGGACGATAGGCTTCATGCAAAGCCTATCAAATGACTGCTCGCCCCACCAACTCCCTCAGAACATCCAATCGCACACTAGACGGTGTCGGACTCTTTTGTCTGCTCTCTTCGGGAGCCAGACACTGGGAGCTTTGGGGGTCAATGGGATTATCTTCTGGCCTCACCGGACTTAGAGAGGCCCTCCGAGATGACACTTCAGGGTCGCCCGCTTCCGGAGCGGAGGAGTCCGGAGGAGGCGTTTCGCTCTCCATCATCTCTGGAAGAAGATCCCCCAAAGATGAGCTCATTTGAAAGGGGCTAAGGCCCGAACTGCAAAAATATATGCGGTGGTTATCTTCTTAGAAGAAAAAGATGGCATATCTGTACTATTAAAGTATTTCAGGTCACTTACGACTCGCGGGAGAATTGATCCCGCCGCGGACTTTGTGCGGTAACGGCGCCCCCAAGGTAGGACCCTCTGTGGGAGACTTCTTCTCCCGTTTGGAAGTTTCGGCTTCTGAATCCCCGGGCGCAGTCCTTTTCCTCTTCTGGTCGTCTTCCTTCATGGAGACGCTCGCTCCCTCGGCTAGAATGGGCAGCGTTGGGGGCCCGCGTCCGCCCGCATTGCCCTCCACGGTATCTTCCTTTAAGGGCTCCAGGCAAGGTGTGGTCTGGAGCATCTTTTCCAATACCGGATTTTCCAAACCCTCAGGGAGGGGGGCCGAACACCGAATCAACTTCGCCTTTGTTAGCTAGTCCTAGTCAAAAAGCGAACTCTCAGAGATAACTTTGTAACAAAGGAGAGATAGTATGTTCAGCCGGAAGATGCCTTACCAGTTAGGCGGCGCGGTTACTACTCAGGCCCACGTCCTCGGTGATTTCCGGACACTCCATCTGAGGTCCGAAGAATGACTTGTACATCTCCTCATGCGTTAGGCCGAGAAAATCTTGAATGACACGCGGTCCCTCGGGATTGAACTCCCATAGGCGAAGGGGCCGGCGTTTGCAAGGTTGGACTTGACGAACTAGCATAACTTGTATTACCGCAACCAAACTGAAATCTCCATTGAAGAGATCTCGAATGCGTGTTTGCAGTATAGGCACGTCCTTGGCTGGACCCCAGCTCAGACCCATGCTGATCCATGACATCAGTTGTGGTGGAGGGCCTGAGCGGAAAACATGGGCGGCTGCCCACTTGGCACTTCTAGGAGCCGTGATGTAGAACCACTCCCGTTGCCACAATTCATACACCTCTGGGATGGAACCTTTGGGCCACGGAGCTCCCGTCATCTTGCGTATTGAGGCACCTCCACACGCCGCATGTTGCCCCTTGATCATCTTCGGCTTCACTTCAAAGGTCTTGAGCCATAGGCCAAAGTGAGGGGTAACCGGAGGAAGGCCTCGCATATGACAATAAATGTCGTGATATGAAGAAAGGAGTCCGGAGCTAGATCATGGAAGTCTAGCCCGTAATAAAACATCAAACCCGTGACGAAAGGATCCAGAGCAAGGCCTAGACCTCGGAGGAAGTGGGAGACGAACACGACGTTCTCGTTGGGTTCGGGGGTAGGGACGGCCTGCCCTCGGGGAGGCAGCCGATGCGAAATTTCGGCGGTCAGATATATGGCCTCCCTCAGCTTTTTGATGTCTTCTTCCGTGACGGAGGAAGGCACCCATCGGCCTTGAAGGCTAGATCCGGACATGACTGGAGGTTCAGAGCACCTGACCTGAATTTCGGGCGTTTGAGCTTGAGGTGGGGGGAAGGATTTGATTGAGCACGGAGGGAAAGATAAAATCCTTGTCCCCTTTATAAAGAGGGTAAATATCAAGCGTCTTCTCTGTGTCCGCTTGGACTTGCCTATAATCTAGGAGTCCTAGAAGCGGTTGGGTTACCCACGCCGGTATTGATGAGAATCCCAGAATAAGGGGACACGATCTCTGCTTTAACAAGACGTGCCAAGGAAACTGCCTCGCATGACGCACTGAGGTGGGGTAATGAAACGACTCGGATAAAGGCTTGGCCATGGTGTGACACACTACGGAATACGTCAGCAGATTAGATTGGTGTAAATATTATTCTCTCTATGGTAATATGTGCAAACTTATTTTGCAGAGCCGGACACTATCTTCGTGTTCGAAATCTTCTATGAAGTACTTGGAGGAGGAACCCGCCTTGCAATGCCGAAGACAATCTGCACGCCGGACTCGTCGTCATTGAAGCCTGGTTCAGGGGCTACTAAGGGAGTCCTGGATAAGGGGGTGTTCGGATAGCCGGACTATAGCTTCAGCCGGACTCCTGGACTATGAAGACACAAGATTGAAGACTCCGTCCCATGTCCGGAAGGGACTTTCCTTGGCGTGGAAGGCAAGCTTGGCGACACGGATATTTAGATCTCCTACCATTGTAACCAACTATATGTAACCCTAACCCTATCCGGTGTCTATATAAACCGAAGGGTTTTAGTCCATAGGACAACATACACATCGACAATCATACCATAGGCTAGCTTCTAGGGTTTAGCCTCCTCGATCTCGTGGTAGATCTACTCTTGTACTACCCATATCATCAATATTAATCAAGCAGGACGTAGGGTTTTACCTCCATCGAGAGGGCCCGAACATGGGTAAAACTTCGTGTCCCTTGCCTCCTGTTACCATCCGGCCTAGACGCACAGTTCGGGACCCCCTACCCGAGATCCGCCGGTTTTGACACCGACACTGCCTCCGGCTCAAGTCATGTCTGACATGTTCGACGCTTTGGCAACATTGATGGCCGCAGAGGTGGATGCAGCAGCCCGGGATCAGCACAACGCGGAGATTGCGAAGGTGAAGGATCAAATAGCTCAGGCTAAAGCGGACCTTGAAGGAAATATGTACTAGAGGCAATAATAAAGTTATTATTTATTTCCTTATATCATGATAAATGTTTATTATTCATGCTAGAATTGTATTAACCAGAAACATAATACATGTGTGAATACATAGACAAACAGAGTGTCACTAGTATGCCTCTACTTGACTAGCTCGTTGATCAAAGATGCTTACGTTTCCTAACCATAGACATGAGTTGTCATTTTATTAACGGGATCACATCATTAGGAGAATGATGTGATTGACTTGACCCATTTCGGTAGCATAGCACTTGATCTTTTAGTTTGTTGCTATTGCTTTCTTCATGAGTTATACATGTTCCTATGACTGAGATTATGCAACTCCCGTTTACCAGAGGAACACTTTGTGTGCTACCAAACGTCACAACGTAACTGGGTGATTATAAATGTGCTCCACAGGTGTCTCCGATTGTACTTGTTGGGTTGGCGTATTTCGAGATAAGGATTTGTCACTTCGATTGTCGGAGAGGTATCTTTGGGCCCTCTCGGTAATGCACATCACTTAAGCCTTGCAAGCATTGCAACTAATGAGTTAGTTGCAGGATGATGTATTACGGAACGAGTAAAGAGACTTGTCGGTAACGAGATTGAACTAGGTATTGAGATACCGACGATAGAATCTCGGGCAAGTAACATACTGATGACAAAGGGAACAACATATGTTGTTATGCGGTCTGACCGATAAAGATCTTCGTAGAATATGTGGGAGCCAATATGAGCATCTAGGTTCCGCTATTGGTTATTGACCGGAGACATGTCTCGGTCATGTCTACATAGTTCTCGAACCCGTAGGGTCCGCACGCTTAAAGTTTCGGTGACGATTGTATTATGAGTTTATGTGATTTGATGTACCAAAGGTAGTTCAGAGTCCCGGATGAGATCGGGGACATGACGAGGAGTCTCAAAATGGTTGAGACGTAAAAATCGATATATTGGACGACTATAGTCGGACATCGGAAAGGTTCCTAGTGAATCGGGTATTTTCGGGGGTACTCGGGAGTTACGGGAATACGAGGAAGTAGTAATGGGCCTCATGGGCCAAGTGGTGGAAGAGAGGAGGCAGGGCGCACGGCCCCCCTAGCCCAAACCAAATTGGACTCGAGGGCCGGCCCCCCTTTCCTCCTTTTCCTCCTTCTCCTTCCTTCTCCTTCTCCTCCTTCCTTTCCTCCTCCTAGTAGGAGTAGGAAAGGGGAGTCCTACTCCTACTAGGAGGAGGACTCCTCCTCCTGGCGCGCCCATAGAGGGCCGGCCGGCCTTCCCCATTGCTCCTTTATATACAGGGGCAGGGGGGCACCTCTAGACACACAAATTGATCAGTTGATCTCTCCCAGCCGTGTGCGGTGCCCCCCTCCACCATATTCCACCTCGGTCATATCGTAGTGGTGCTTAGGCGAAGCCCTGCGTCGGTAGCAATATCATCACCGTCACCACGCCGTCGTGCTAACGGAACTCTCCTGTGAAGCTCTGCTGGATCGGAGTTCGCGGGATGTCATCAAGCTGAACGTGTGCTGAACTCGGAGGTGCCGTGCGTTCGGTACTTGGATCAGTCGGATCGTGAAGACGTACAACTACATCAACCGCATTGTGCTAACGCTTCCGCTTTCGGTCTATGAGGGTATGTGGACCACACTCTCCCCTCTCGTTGCTATGCATCACCATGATCTTGCGTGTGCGTAGGAAATTTTTTGAAATTACTATGTTCCCCAACAGTGGTATCAGAGCCAGGTTTTATGCATTGATGTAATATGCACGAGTAGAACACACGTGAGTTGTGGGTGATATAAGTCATACTGCTTACTAGCATGTCACACTTTGGTTCGGCGGTATTGTTGGTTGAAGCGGCCTGGACTGACATTACGTGTACGCTTACGCGAGACTGGTTCTACCGACGTGCTTTGCACACAGGTGGCTGGCGGGTGTCAGTTTCTCCAACTTTAGTTGAATCGGGTGTGGCTACGCCTGGTCCTTGCAAAGGTTAAAACAACACCAACTTGACAAACTATCGTTGTGGTTTTGATGCGTAGGTAAGAACGGTTCTTGCTCAGCCCATAGCAGCCACGTAAAACTTGCAACAACAAAGTAGATGACGTCTAACTTGTTTTTGCAGGGCATGTTGTGATGTGATATGGTCAAGACGTGATGAGATATAAGTTGTTGTATGAGATGATCATGTTTTGTTGAAGTTATCGGCAATAGGCAAAAGCCTTATGGTTATCTCTCTATTGCATAAGATGCAAGCGCCAAATAATTGCTTTAGTTTATCGCTATGCGATAGCAATAGTTGCAAGAGCAATTGTTGGCGAGACAACCATGTGACAACACATTGATATAGATCAAGATGATGGAGATCATGGTGTCATGCCAGTGACGATGGAGATCATGACGATGCTTTAGAGATGGAGATCAAAGGCACAAGATGATGATGGCCATATCATGTCACATATTTTGATTGCATGTGATGTTTATCTTTTATACATCTTATTTTGCTTAGTTCGACCATAGCTTTATAAGATGATCTCTCACTAATTATCAAGGTACAAGTGTTCTCCCTGAGTATGCACCGTTGCGAAAGTTCTTCGTGCTGAGACACCACGTGATGATCGAGTGTGATAGGCTCTACGTTCAAATACAACGGGTGCAAAACAGTTGCACACGCGGAATACTCGGGTTAAACTTGACGAGCCTAGCATATAACAGATATGGCCTCGGAACACGGAGACCGAAAGGTCGAGCGTGAAACATATAGTAGATATGATCAACATATTGATGTTCACCATTAATACTACTCCATCTCACGTGATGATCGGACATGGTTTAGTTGATTTGGATCACGTGATCACTTAGAATATTAGAGGGATGTCTGTCTAAGTGGGAGTTCTTAAGTAATATGATTAATTGAACTTTAATTTATCATGAACTTAGTCCTGGTAGTATTAGTATATCTATGTTGTAGATCAATAGCTCGCGTTTAGCTCCCCTGTTTTATTTTTGATATGTTCCTAAAGAAAACTAAGTTGAAAGATGTTAGTAGCAATGATGCGGATTGGATTCGTGATCTGAGGTTTATCCTCATTGCTGCACAGAAGAATTATGTCCTTGATGCACCGCTAGGTGACAAACCTATTGCAGGAGCAGATGCAGATGTTATGAATGTTTGGCTAGCTCAATATGATGACTACTTGATAGTTTAGTGCACCATGATTAAACGGCTGAGAATCAGGACTTCAAAGACGTTTTGAACGTCATGGACCATATGAGATGTTCCAGGAGTTGAAGTTAATATTTCAAGTAAATACCCGAGTTGAGAGATATGAAGTCTCCAACAAGTTCTATAGCGAGATGGAGGAGAATAGCTCAAGCAGTGAGCATGTGCTCAGATTGTCTGGGTACTACAATCGCTTGAATCAAGTGGGAGTTAATCTTCCAGATAAGATAGTGATTGACAGAATTCTCTAGTCACCATCACCAAGTTAGTAGAACTTCGTGATGAACTATGATATGCAAGGGATAACGAAAACGATTCCCAAGCTCTTCGTAATGCTGAAATCAACGAAGGTAGAAGTCAAGAAAAATATCAAGTGTTGATGGTAGACAAGACCACTAGTTTAAAGAAAAGGGCAAAGGGAAGAAGGGGAACTTCAAGAAGAACGGCAAGCTAGTTGCTGCTCAAGTGAAGAAGCCCAAGTCTGGTCCTAAGCCTGAGACTAAGTGCTTCTACTGCAAAGGGACTGGTCACTGGAAGCGGAACTACCCCAAGTATTTGGCGGATAATAAGGATGGCAAAGTGAACAAAGGTATATTTGATATACGGATTATTGATGTGTATTTTATTAGTGTTCGTAGCAACCCCTCGGTATTTGATACTGGTTCAGTTGCTAAGAGTAGTAACTCGAAACAGGAGTTGCGGAATGAACAGAGACTAGTTAAGGGTGAAGTGACGATGTATGTTGGAAGTGGTTCCAAGATTGATACGATCATCATTGCACACTCCCTATACTTTCGGGATTAGTGTTGAACCTAAATAAGTGTTATTTGGTGTTTGCGTTGAGCATGAATATGATTCGATCATGTTTATTGCAATACAATTATTCATTTAAGTAAGAGAATAAATTGTTGTTTTGTTTACATGAATAAGACCTTATATGGTTACACACCCAATGAAAATGGTTCGTTGGATCTCGATCGTAGTGATATACACATTCATAATATTGAAACCAAAAGATGCAAAGTTAATAATGATAGTGCAACTTATTTGTGGCACTGCCGTTTAGGTCATATTGGTGTAAAGCGCATGAAGAAACTCCATGCTGATGGGCTTTTGGAATCACTTGATTATGAATCAATTGATGCTTGCGAACCATGCCTCATGGGCAAAGATGACTAAGACTCCGTTCTCTAGAACAATGGAGCGAGCAACTGATTTATTGGATATAATACATACTGATGTATGAGGTCCGATGAGTGTTGAGGCTCGCGGTGGGTATCGTTATTTTTCTAACCTTCACAGATGATTTGAGCAGATATGGGTATATCTACTTGAAGAAACGTAAGTCTAAAACATTTGAAAAGTTCAAACAATTTTAGAGTGAAGTATCATCATAACAAGAAAATAAAGTTTCTACGATATGATCGCAGAAGTAAAATATTTGAGTTACGAGTTTGGCCTTCAGTTAAAAACAATGTGAAATAGTTTCACTACTCACACCACCTGGAACACCAAAGTGTAATGGTGTGTCCGAACGTCGTAATCGTACTTTATTAGATATGGTGTGATCTATGATGTCTCTTACCGATTTACCACTATCGTTTTGGGGTTATGCATTAGAGACAGCTACATTCACATTAAATAGGGCACCATATAAATCCGTTGAGAGGACACCGTATAAAGTATGGTTTGGCAAGAAACCTAAGCTGTCGTTTCTTAAAGTTTGAGGTTGCAATGCTTATGTGAAAAAGTTTCAACCTGATAAGCTCAAACCCAAATCGAAGAAGTGCGTCTTCATAGGATACCCAAAATGTTGGGTACACCTTCTATCATAGATCCGAAGGCAAGATATTCGTTGCTGAGAATGGATCCTTTCTAGAGAGGGAGTTTCTCTCGAAAGAAGTGAGTGGGAGGAAAGTAGAACTTGATGAGGTAACTGTACCTGCTCCCTTATTGGAAAGTAGTTCATCACAGAAATATGTTCCTGTGACTACTACACCAATTAGTGAGGAAGCTAATGATGATGATCATGTAACTTCAGATCAAGTTGCTACCGAACCTCGTAGGTAAACCAGAGTGAGATCCGCACCAGAGTGGTACGGTAATCCTGTTCTGGAGGTCATGTTACTTGACCATGACGAGCCTACGAACTATGAGGAAGTGATGATGAGCCCAGATTCCGTGAAATGGCTTGAGGCCATGAAATCTGAGATGAGATCCATGTATAAGAACAAAGTATGGACTTTGATTGACTTGCCCAAAGATCGGCGAGCCATTGAGATTAAATGGATCTTCAAGAGGAAGACGGACGCTGATAGTAGTGTTACTATCTACAAAGCTAGAATTTTTGCAAAAAGGTTTTCGACAAGTTCAAGGTGTTGACTACGATGAGAGTTTCTCACTCGTATCTATGCTTAAGTCTGTCCGAATCATGTTAGCAATTGCCGCATTTTATGAAATCTGGCAAATGGATAAACAAAACTGCATTCCGTAATGGACTTATTAAAGAAGAGTTGTATATGATGCAACCAGAAGGTTTTGTTGATCCTAAAGGTACTAACAAAATATGCAAGCTCCAGCGATCCATCTATGGACTGGTGCAAGCATCTCGGAGTTGGAATATACGCTTTGATAAGTTGATCAAAGCATATAGTTTTATACATACTTGTGTTGGAAATATGCCCTAGAGGCAATAATAAAAGTATTATTATTATATTTCCTTGTTCATGATAATTGTCTTTTATTCATGCTATAACTGTATTATCCGGAAATCGTAATACACGTGTGAATACATAGACCACAATATGTCCCTAGTGAGCCTCTAGTTGACTAGCTCGTTGTGATCAACAGATAGTCATGGTTTCCTGGCTATGGACATTGGATGTCGTTGATAACGGGATCACATCATTAGGAGAATGATGTGATGGACAAGACCCAATCCTAAGACTAGCACAAAAGATCGAGTAGTTCATTTGCTAGAGCTTTGCGAATGTCAAGTATCTCTTCCTTTGACCATGAGATCGTATAACTCCTGGATACCGTAGGAGTGCTTTGGGTGTATCAAACGTCACAACGTAACTGGGTGACTATAAAGGTACACTACAGGTATCTCCGAAAGTATCTATTGTTTTATGCGGATCGAGACTGGGATTTGTCACTCCGTGTAAACGGAGAGGTATCTCTGGGCCCACTCGGTAGGACATCATCATATGCGCAATGTGACCAAGGAGTTGATCACGGGATGATGTGTTACGGAACGAGTAAAGTGACTTGCCGGTAACGAGATTGAACAAGGTATTGGATACCGACGATCAAATCTCGGGCAAGTAACATACCGATAGACAAAGGGAATTGAATACGGGATTGATTAAGTCCTTGACATCGTGGTTCATCCGATGAGATCATCGTGGAACATGTGGGAGCCATCATGGGTATCCAGATCCCGCTGTTGGTTATTGACCGGAGAACGTCTCGGTCATGTCTGCATGTCTCCCGAACCCGTAGGGTCTACACACTTAAGGTTCGATGACGCTAGGGTTATAAAGGAAGCTTGTATGTGGTTACCTAATGTTGTTCGGAGTCCCGGATGAGATCCCGGACATCACGAGGAGTTCCGGAATGGTCCGGAGGTAAAGATTTATATATAGGAAGTCCTGTTTCGGCCATCGGGACAAGTTTCGGGGTCATCGGTATTGTACCGGGACCACCGGAAGGGTCCCGGGGGCCCACCGGGTGGGGCCACCTGCCCCGGGGGGGCCACATGGGCTGTAGGGGGTGCGCCTTGGCCTACATGGGCCAAGGGCACCAGCCCCTAGAGGCCCATGCGCCAAGATAAAGGAAAAAGGGAAGAGTCCTAAAGGGGGAAGGCACCTCCGAGGTGCCTTGGGGAGGATGGACTCCTCCCCATCCTTAGCCGCACCCCTTTCTTGGAGGAGGGGGCAAGGCTGCGCCCTCCCCCTCTCCCTTGGCCCTATATATAGTGGGGAAAAGGAGGAGCAATCATACCTAAGGCCTTTGGTTGCCTCCCTCTCCCTCCCGTGACACATCTCCTCTCCCGTAGGTGCTCGGCGAAGCCCTGCAGGATTGCCACGCTCCTCCATCACCACCACGCCGTTGTGCTGCTGCTGGATGGAGTCTTCCTCAACCTCTCCCTCTCTCCTTGCTGGATCAAGGCGTGGGAGACATCGTCGAGCTGTACGTGTGTTGAACGCGGAGGTGCCGTCCGTTCGGCACTTGATCATCGGTGATTTGAATCACGACGAGTACGACTCCATCAACCCCGTTCACTTGAACGCTTCCGCTTAGCGATCTACAAGGGTATGTAGATGCAAACTCTCCTCTCCTTCTACTCGTTGCTGGTCTCTCCATAGATAGATCTTGGTGACGCGTAGGAAAATTTTGAATTTCTGCTACGTTCCCCAACAGTGGCATCATGAGCTAGGTCTATTGCGTAGATTCTATGCACGAGTAGAACACAAAGTAGTTGTGGGCGTTGATTTTGTTCAATATGCTTGCCGTTACTAGTCTTATCTTGATTCGGCGGCATCGTGGGATGAAGCGGCCCGGACCGACCTTACACGTACTCTTACGTGAGACTGGTTCCACCGACTGACATGCACTAGATGCATAACGTGGCTAGCGGGTGTCTGTCTCTCCTACTTTAGTCGGATCGGATTCGATGAAAAGGGTCCTTATGAAGGGTAAATAGCAATTGGCATATCACGTTGTGGTCTTTGCGTAGGTAAGAAACGTTCTTGCTAGAAACCCATAGCAGCCACGTAAAACATGCAAACAACAATTAGAGGACGTCTAACTTGTTTTTGCAGGGTATGCTATGTGATGTGATATGGCCAAAAGGATGTGATGAATGATATATGTAATGTATGAGATTGATCATGTTCTTGTAATAGGATTCACGACTTGCATGTCGATGAGTATGACAACCGGCAGGAGCCATAGGAGTTGTCTTTATTTTTTGTATGACCTGCGTGTCATTGAAGAACGCCATGTAAATTACTTTACTTTATTGCTAAACGCGTTAGCCATAGAAGTAGAAGTAGTCGTTGGCGTGACAACTTCATGAAGACACGATGATGGAGATCATGATGATGGAGATCATGGTGTCATGCCGGTGACAAGATGATCATGGAGCCCCGAGGATGAAGATCAAAGGAGCTATATGATATTGGCCATATCATGTCACTACTCTTATTTGATTGCATGTGATGTTTATCATGTTTATACATCTTATTTGCTTAGAACGACGGTAGTAAATAAGATGATCCCTCATTAAAATATCAAGAAGTGTTCTCCCCTAACTGTGCACCGTTGCTACAGTTCGTCGTTTCGAAGCACCACGTGATGATCGGGTGTGATAGATTCTTACGTTCACATACAACGGGTGTAAGACAGTTTTACACAGCGAAAACACTTAGGGTTAACTTGACGAGCCTAGCATGTACAGACATGGCCTCGGAACACGGAGACCGAAAGGTCGAGCATGAGTCGTATAGAAGATACGATCAACATGAAGATGTTCACCGATGATGACTAGTCCGTCTCACGTGATGATCGGACACGGCCTAGTTTGACTCGGATCATATAATCACTTAGATGACTAGAGGGATGTCTATCTGAGTGGGAGTTCATAAGATGAACTTAATTATCCTGAACATAGTCAAAAGACCTTTTGCAAATTATGTCGTAGCTCGCGCTTTAGTTCTACTGTTTTAGATATGTTCCTAGAGAAAATATAGTTGAAAGTTGAAAGTAGCAATTATGCGGACAGTAGAAAGCTTATGTCCTTAATGCGCCGCTCAGTGTGCTGAACCCCAAACGTCGTTTGTGGATGTTGCGAACATCGGACATACACGTTTTGATAACTACGTGATAGTTCAGTTAAATGGTTTAAGTAGAGGCACCAAAGACGTTTTCGAAACGTCGCGGAACATATGAGATGTTTCGAGGGCTGAAATTGGGATTTCAGGCTCGTGCCCACGTCAAGAGGTATAAGACCTCCGACGATTTTCTTAGCCTGCAAACTAAGGGAGAAAGCTCAATCGATGAGCTTGTGCTCAGATTGTCTGAGTGCAACAATCACTTGAATCGAGTGGGAGTTGATCTTCCAGATGAGATAGTGATGTTTCCCCAAAGTCATTGCCACCAAGCTGCTAGAGCTTCGTGATGAACTATAACATATCAGGGATAGATAAGATGATCCTTGAGGTATTCACGATGTTTGACACCGCGAAAGTAGAAATCAAGAAGGAGCATCAATTGTTGATGGTTGGTGAAACCACTAGTTTCAAGAAGGGCAAGGGAACAAAGGAATACTTCATGAAACGGCAATTCAGCTGCTGCTCAAGTGAAGAAACCCAAGGTTGAACCCAAACCCGAGACTAAGTGCTTCTGTAATAAGGGGAACAACCACTGGAGCAGCATTACCCTAGATACTTGGTAGATGAGAAGGCTGGCAAGGTCGATAGAAGTATATTGGATATACATTATGTTAATGTGTACTTTACTAGTACTCCTAGTAGCACCAGGGTATTAGATACCGGTTCGGTTGCTAAGTGTTAGTAACTCGAAATAAAAGCTACGGAATAAAACGGAGACTAGCTAAAGGTGAGCTGACGATATGTGTTGGAAGTGTTTCCAAGTTTGATGTGATCTAACATCGCACGCTCCCTCTACCATCAAGATTAGTATTAAACCTGAATAAGTGCTCTTGCACCTATAGGAATGGTTTATTGAATCTTGATCGTAGTGATACACATTTTCATGCCAAAAGATATAAGATAGTAATGATAGTACCACTTACTTGTGGCACTGCCATGTAAGTCATAATGGTATAAAACGCATGAAGAAGCTCCATGTTGATGGATCTTTGGACTCACTCGTTTTTGAAAAGTTTGAGACATGCGAACCATGTCTATTGGTGTATATGCATGAAGAAACTCCATGCAAATGGATCGTTCGGACTCACTTGATTTTGAATCACTTGAGATATGCAAATCATACCACATGGGCAAGATGACTGAAAAGCCTCATTTTCAGTAAGATGGAACAAGATAGAAACTTGTTGGAAGTAACACATTTTGATGTGTGCAGTCGAATGAGTGCTGAGGCATGCAGTGAATATCGTTATGTTCTTACTTCACAGATGATTCGAGTAGATGTTGAGAATATTTAGTTGATGAAACACAAGTCTGAATTATTGAATGGTTCAAGTAATTTCAGAGTGAAGTAGAAGATCATTGTGACAAAAGGATAAAATGCCTATGATATGATCATAGAGATGAATATCTGAGTCACGAGTTTTGGC
This sequence comes from Triticum dicoccoides, assembly GCF_002162155.2. Lineage (NCBI taxonomy): Eukaryota > Viridiplantae > Streptophyta > Magnoliopsida > Poales > Poaceae > Triticum > Triticum dicoccoides. Next base: position 193,480,748 of record NC_041384.1, on the reverse strand, counting down.
ACACAATTAAGACATTGTGGAAATTGTTTCGCAATTAATACCGCCTGGAACACCATAGTGTGATGGTGTGTCCGAACATCATAGTTGCACCCTATTGGATATGGTGCGTACCATGATGTCTCTTATCGAATTACCACTATCGTTCATGGGTTAGGCATTAGAGACAACCACATTCACTTTAAATAGGGCACCACATAATTCCGTTGAGATGACACCGTATGAATTATGGTTTAGAGAAACCTAAGTTGTCGTTTCTTAAAAGTTTGGGGCTGCGAAGCTTATGTGAAAAAGTTTCAGGATTAAGCTCGAACCCAAAGCGGATAAAATACATCTTCATAGGACACCCAAAACAGTTGGGTATACCTCCTAATTCAGATCCGAAAGCAATATGAATTGTTTCTAGAATCGGGTCCTTTCTCGAGAAAAGGTTTCTCTCGAAAGAGTTGAGTGGGAGGATGGTGGAGACTTGATGAGGTTATTGAACCGTCTCTTCAACTAGTGTGTGGCAGGGCACAGGAAGTTGTTCCTGTGGCACCTACACCAATTGAAGTGGAAGCTTATGATATTGATCATGAAACTTCGGATCAAGTCACTACCAAACCTCGTAGGACGACAAGGACACGTACTACTTCGGAGTGGTAAGGTGATCCTGTCTTGAAGGTCATGTTGCTAGACAACAATGAACCTACGAGCTATGGAGAAGCGATGGTGGGCCCGAATTCCGACAAATGGTTAGAAGCCATGAAATCCGAGATAGTATCCATATATCAGAACAAAGCATGGACTTTGACGGACTTGCCCGATGATCGGCAATCCATTGAGATAAATGGATCTTTTAAGAAGAAGACGGACGTGGATGGTAATGTCACCATCCATGAAGCTCGACTTGTGGCAAAAAAGTTTTTCACAAGTTCAAGGAGTTGACTACGATGAGATTTTCTCACTCGTAGCGATGCTTAAAGTCCGTCGGAATCATGTTAGCATTAGCTGCATTTATGAAATCTGGCAGATGGATGTCAAGACAAGTTTCCTTACTAGTTTTCGTGAGGAAAGGTTGTATGTAATACAATCAGAAAGTTTTTTGTCGATCCTAAGGATGCTAAAAGGTATGCTAGCTCCAGCGATCCTTCTAAGGACCGGAGTGAGCATCTCGGAGTTGGAATGTATGCTTTGATGATGATCAAAGATTTTGGGTCTATACAAAGTTTATGAGAAACTTGCATTTCCAAAGAAGTGAGTGGGAGCACTATAAAATTTCTGATGAGTATATGTTGTTGACATATTGATGATCAGAGATGATGTAGAATTTCTAGAAAGCATATAGGGTTATTTTGAAAGTGTTTTTCAATAGAAAGCCTGGATTAAGCTACTTGAACATTGAGCATCAAGATCTATAAGGATAGATCAAAATGCTTAATAATACTTTCAAATGAGCACATACCTTGACATGATCTTGAAGGTGTTCAAGATGGACCAGTCAAAGAAGCAGTTCTTGCCTGAATTGTAAGGTACGAAGTTAAGACTTAAAGCTCGACCACGGCAGAATAGAGAGAAAGGACGAAGGTCGTCCCCTATGCTTAAGACGTAGGCTCTTTAGTATGATATGCTGTGTACCGCACCTGAAGTGTGCCTTGCCATGAGTCAGTCAAGGGGTACAAGAGTGATCCAAGAATGGATCATAGGACAACGGTCAAAGTTATCCTTAGTAACAAGTGGACTAAGGAATTTTCTCGATTATGGAGGTGGTAAAAGAGTTCGTCGTAAAGGTTACGTCGATGCAAGCTTAACACCTATCCAGATAGCTCTAAGTAGAGATACCGGATACATATAATGGAGCAACAATTTAGAATAGCTCCAAGTAGAACAGTTATTTGGAACAGCTCCAAATAGAGCGTGGTAGCTGCATCTAGGAGATGACATAGAGATTTGTAAAGCACACACGGATCTGAAAGGTTCAGACCCGTTGACTAAAACCTCTCTCACAAGCAACATGATCAAACATAAAACTCATTGAGTGTTAATCACATAGTGATGTGAACTAGACTACTGACTCTAGTAAACTCTTGGGTATTAGTCACATGGCGATGTGACCTGTGAGTGTTAATCACATGGCGATGTGAACTAGATTATTGACTCTAATGCAAGTGGGAGACTGTTGGAAATATGCCCTAGAGGCAATAATAAAAGTATTATTATTATATTTCCTTGTTCATGATAATTGTCTTTTATTCATGCTATAACTGTATTATCCGGAAATCGTAATACACGTGTGAATACATAGACCACAATATGTCCCTAGTGAGCCTCTAGTTGACTAGCTCGTTGTGATCAACAGATAGTCATGGTTTCCTGGCTATGGACATTGGATGTCGTTGATAACGGGATCACATCATTAGGAGAATGATGTGATGGACAAGACCCAATCCTAAGCTTAGCACAAAGATCGTGTAGTTCGTTTGCTAGAGCTTTGCCAATGTCAAGTATCTCTTCCTTTGACCATGAGATCGTGTAACTCCTGGATACCGTAGGAGTGCCTTGGGTGTATCAAACGTCACAACGTAACTGGGTGACTATAAAGGTGCACTACAGGTATCTCCGAATGTATCTATTGTTTTATGCGGATCGAGACTGGGATTTGTCACTCCGTGTAAACGGAGAGGTATCTCTGGGCCCACTCGGTAGGACATCATCATATGCGCAATGTGACCAAGGAGTTGATCACGGGATGATGTGTTACGGAACGAGTAAAGTGACTTGCCGGTAACGAGATTGAACAAGGTATTGGATACCGACGATCGAATCTCGGGCAAGTAAAATACCGCTAGACAAAGGGAATTGTATACGGGATCGATTGAGTCCTTGACATCGTGGTTCATCCGATGAGATCATCGTGGAACATGTGGGAGCCATCATGGGTATCCAGATCCCGCTGTTGGTTATTGACCGGAGAACGTCTCGGTCATGTCTGCATGTCTCCCGAACCCGTAGGGTCTACACACTTAAGGTTCGATGACGCTAGGGTTATAAAGGAAGCTTGTATGTGGTTACCGAATGTTGTTCGGAGTCCCGGATGAGATCCCGGACGTCACGAGGAGTTCCGGAATGGTCCGGAGGTAAAGATTTATATATAGGAAGTCCTGTTTCGGCCATCGGGACAAGTTTCGGGGTCATCGGTATTGTACCGGGACCACCGGAAGGGTCCCGGGGGCCCACCGGGTGGGGCCACCTGCCCCGGGGGGGCCACATGGGCTGTAGGGGGTGTGCCTTGGCCTACATGGGCCAAGGGCACCAACCCCTAGAGGCCCATGCGCCAAGATAAAGGAAAAAGGGAAGAGTCCTAAAGGGGGAAGGCACCTCCGAGGTGCCTTGGGGAGGATGGACTCCTCCCCATCCTTAGCCGCACCCCTTTCTTGGAGGAGGGGGCAAGGCTGCGCCCTCCCCCTCTCCCTTGGCCCTATATATAGTGGGGAAAAGGAGGAGCAATCATACCTAAGGCCTTTGGTTGCCTCCCTCTCCCTCCCGTGACACATCTCCTCTCCCGTAGGTGCTCGGCGAAGCCCTGCAGGATTGCCACGCTCCTCCATCACCACCACGCCGTTGTGCTGCTGCTGGATGGAGTCTTCCTCAACCTCTCCCTCTCTCCTTGCTGGATCAAGGCGTGGGAGACATCGTCGAGCTGTACGTGTGTTGAACGCGGAGGTGCCGTCCGTTCGGCACTTGATCATCGGTGATTTGAATCACGACGAGTACGACTCCATCAACCCCGTTCACTTGAACGCTTCCGCTTAGCGATCTACAAGGGTATGTAGATGCAAACTCTCCTCTCCTTCTACTCGTTGCTGGTCTCTCCATAGATAGATCTTGGTGACGCGTAGGAAAATTTTGAATTTCTGCTACGTTCCCCAACAACTTGCGCTGAAGCCTGTATTTACAAGAAAGTGAGTGGGAGCACTACAGCATTTCTGATAAGTATATGTATGACATATTGTTGATCGGAGATGATGTAGAATTATTCTGCAAAGCATAAAGGAATGTTTGAAAGGAGTTTTTTCAAAGAAAGACCTCGGTGAAGCTGCTTACATATTGAGCATCAAGATCTATAGATATAGATCAAGACGCTTGATAAATTTTTCAATGAGTACATACCTTGACAAGATTTTGAAGTAGTTCAAAATGGAACAGTCAAAGAAGGAGTTCTTGCCTGTGTTACAAGGTTTGAAGTTGAGTAAGACTCAATACCCGACCATGGCAGAAGATAGAGAGAGAATGAAAGTCATTCCCTATGCCTCAGCCATAGGTTCTATAAAGTATGCCATGCTGTGTACCAGACCTATTGTATACCCTGCCCTGAGTTTGGCAAAGGAGTACAATAGTGATCTAGGAGTAGATCACTGGACATTGGTCAAAATTATCCTTAGTGGAATAAGGATATGTTTCTCGATTATGGAAGTGACAAAAGGTTCGTCGTAAAGGGTTACGTCGATGCAAATTTTGACACTGATCCAGATGACTCTAAAATCTCAATCTGGATAAATATTGAAAGTGGGAGCAATTAGCTGGAGTAGCTCTGTGCAGAGCATTGTTGACATAGAAATTTGCAAAATACTTACGGATCTGAATGTGGCAGACCCGTTGACTAAACTTCTCTCACAAGCAAAACATGACCACACCTCAGTACTCTTTGGGTGTTAATCACATAGCGATGTGAACTAGATTATTGACTCTAGTAAACCCTTTGGGTGTTGGTCACATGTCGATGTGAACTATGGGTCTTAATCACATGGTGATGTGAACTATTGGTATTAAATCACATGGCGATGTGAACTAGATTACTGACTCTAGTGCAAGTGGGAGACTGAAGGAAATATGCCCTAGAGGCAATAATAAAGTTATTATTTATTTCCTTATATCATGATAAATGTTTATTATTCATGCTATAATTGTATTAACCGGAAACATAATACATGTGTGAATACATAGACAAACAGAGTGTCACTAGTATGCCTCTACTTGACTAGCTCGTTGATCAAAGATGGTTATGTTTCCTAACCATAGACATGAGTTGTCATTTGATTAACGGGATCACATCATTAGGAGAATGATGTGATTGACTTCACCCATTCCGTTAGCATAGCACTTGATCGTCTAGTTTGTTGATATTGCTTTCTTCATGACTTATACATGTTCCTATGACTATGAGATTATGCAACTCCCATTTACCAGAGGAACACTTTGTTTGCTACCAAACGTCACAACGTAACTGGGTGATTATAAAGGTGCTCTACAGGTGTCTCCGAAGGTACTTGTTGGGTTGGCATATTTCGAGATTAGGATTTGTCACTCCGATTGTCGGAGAGGTATCTCTGGACCCTCTCGGTAATGCACATCACTTAAGCCTTGCAAGCATTCCAACTAATGAGTTAGTTGCGGGATGATGTATTACGGAACGAGTAAAGAGACTTGCCGGTAACGAGATTGAACTAGGTATTGAGATGCCGACGATCAAATCTCGGGCAAGTAACATACCGATGACAAAGGGAACAACGTATGTTGTTATGTGGTCTGACCGATAAAGATCTTCGTAGAATATGTGGGAGCCGATATGAGCATCCAGGTTCCGCTATTGGTTATTGACCGGAGACATGTCTCGGTCATGTCTATATAGTTCTCGAACCCGTAGGGTCCGCATGCTTAAAGTTTCGATGACGATTGTATTATGAGTTTATGTGATTTGATGTACCGAAGGTAGTTCGGAGTCCCGGATGAGATCGTGTACATGACGAGGAGTCTCGAAATGGTCGAGACGTAAAAATCGATATATTGGACGACTATATTCGGACATCGGAAAGGTTCCTAGTGATTCGGGTATTTTCGGGGGTACCGGGGAGTTATGGGAATACGAGGAAGAAGTAATGGGCCTCATGGGCCAAGTGGTGGAAGAGAGGAGGCAGGGCGCGCGGCCCCCTAGCCCAAACCAAATTGGACTCGAGGGCCGGCCCCCCTTTCCTCCTTTTCCTCCTTCTCCTTCCTTCTCCTTCTCCTTCCTTCTCCTTCTCCTCCTTCCTTTCCTCCTCCTAGTAGGAGTAGGAAAGGGGAGTCCTACTCCTACTTGGAGGAGGACTCCTCCTGGCGCGCCCATAGAGGGCCGGCCGGCCTCCCCCTTGCTCCTTTATATACAGGGACAGGGGGCACCTCTAGACACAGAAGTTGATCAGTTGATCTCTCCCAGCCATGTGCGGTGCCCCCCTCCACCATATTCCACCTCGGTCATATCGTAGCGCTGCTTAGGCGTAGCCCTGCGTCGGTAGCAACATCATCACCGTCACCACGCCGTCGTGCTGACTGAACTCTCCCGTGAAGCTCTACTGGATCGGAGTTCACGGGACGTCATCGAGTTGAACATGTGCTGAACTCGGAGGTGCCGTGCGTTCGGTACTTGGATCGGTCGGATCGTGAAGACGTAAGACTACATCAACCGCGTTGTGCTAACGCTTCCGCTTTCGGTCTATGAGGGTACGTGGACAACACTCTCCCCTCTCGTTGCTATGCATCACCATGATCTTGCATGTGCGTAGGAATTTTTTTGAAATTACTACGTTCCCCAAGAGACCTAGTGGCAGAGAACGCTAGGATGGCTATAGAACGGGCCGAGTTGGAAGCACAGGCCTACCGGATTAGGCTGGATCAGAACACTTCCGAAGAAGTCATGAGAAGAAGGTACCGATCGTATCTCGCATCGGGTTATGAGCCACAAAACCTCTTCAACACACCAGGAGCAGGAGCTAGTAACTAGCCAATACTGAACCGGACGGAGGCACCAGGAACAGGAGCGCCGGTTCAACCACGCACGATGGACCCGCCTCGTCGGAACAATGTTGTGCCACAGTATGTACCAACACCTCCCGGGCATTATTCCAACCCGTTGGACAATATCGTGGCTGCCGCTTCACGCCTGGCAGCCCTCCCAACCGATGGCGAATCACCAGTTGCGATTGAGGCACATCGGGCTAGAGACCTCCTTCAAACGGCGTTAAAGCAGCAGCAGGCATACTCACACAATTGTGAGAGGATTCATTCCACTCCCTGTCCGAGCCGGAGCTATAGCAGACACGTGGAGGATGAACCGGCTGTGTCAAGCAGTGCATGTCGCCGTAATTCGCCGCGAGGACACAACCCGGCAGGGGGAGGTGCTAATGCACAAGATGTTGTGGATCATGGTCGCGCGCGTCGGGAGGCCGAGTTAGCAGCTCGACACGGAGCGCGTCAACATACTCCGGTTCACCCTACCGCTTCAGTAGAACCCGGGGTGGTATTCAGTTCCTTAGGGGTGACGTGTCTCACCCCCGCTTTGCGTAATGCGAGACTGCCTAAGGATTTCAAAGGGCCTCGTAAGGTGCCCAATAACACCGCCGATTTGCAACCAGAGGCGTGGGTTGAAAGTTACGAGATGGCAATCGAGATGCTGGATGTGGATGAAGCAGTATGTGCTAAATACTTCACCATGATGTTGGAGGGAACATCTCATACTTGGTTAAAGAGCTTACCAGTTAATTCTGTCAGATCATGGGCCGAATTGAAGCACCGGTTTATCCAGAACTTCAAGGATACTTGTAAGCAGCCCATGTCAATCGTACATCTGGCCGCTTGTGTCCAAGAGGAGGGGGAGTCCTCGACCCATTGGGTAAAGCGGGTCTCAGCAATTTTGCATTCATCGGATCGCATCAATGCAGATACCGCAGTGCTAACATTGGAGGGCAATTACCGTTTTTTGCCGCTCAAATAGAAGTTAGGAAGGCTCAAACGTCACTACAATGATATGTCAACGCTCATGGCCGCTTTGGTTAAGTATGCCGATTCAGATAATACCAAGGACCCGGACTCAGAGGAGGACAAACCGGGGAAAGGGAAGAAGAACGGCAATGCCAAGGGTCAGCAGCATAATCCGGCAGGCCACGGGAACAGTGGTAAGCGCAAGGCCGATAGTAGCTTGGACTTTGTCGCTAACACCAATGCTTAGGAGAATGGCTAGCGCCGCAAGGGCAAGCAGCCCCAGATGGGCGGAGGTTCAGGCCCCAATTTGGAGCGCCTGTTAAATCAGCCCTGTCCAAAGCATGGATCAAAGGAGAAGCCGGCGTCGCATCTTTGGAAGGACTCCAATATGTTCTAGTATGATAATGACCCGCCCGGTGGTTCAGGAGGTGGTTTCCATAGGCCAAGTTACGGAGGTGGTGGTTCCGGTTTAGGATTTCAAGGCAACCAAACCGGACACATCAATCAAGGGCACCAAGGCAACCAGGGAGGTTACAACCATCAGGGGAACCAGCAGCAGTCGGGTTACCAGAGCAATCCCATGCAGCTAAATAGCGGGCAATATCATGTCTTCACTACTAGTTTGTGCAAGCGTGATCAGAAGCTTCACAAGAGGGCAGTAAACTCTGTTGAACCGGCAGTGCCTCAGTATTTGCGCTGGTCTGAGCAACCCATTTTGTGGAGTAGAGAGGATCACCCACCCCGGGTTGACAATCCGGGTTACTTAGCCCTGGTGGTGGCCCCTCAAGTTTGGGGATACAAGTTCACTAAAGTGCTCATGGACGGGGGAAGTAGTATCTATTGGGGAACATTGTAGAGAACAAAAAAAATTCCTATGTTTCACCAAGCTCAATCTATGGAGTCAACTAGCAACGAGAGGAGAGTGCATCTACATACCCTTGTAGATCTCAAGCGGAAGCATTCAAGAGAACGGGGATGATGGAGTCGTACTCGCCGTGATCCAAATCACCAATGACCAAGTGCCGAACGGACGACACCTCCGTGTTCAACACACGTACGGAGTGGATGACGTCTCCTCCTTCTTGATCCAGCAGGGGGGAAGGAGAGGTTGATGAAGATCCAGCAGCACGACGGTGTGGTGGTGGATGCAGCAGTGATCGCAGCAGGGCTTCACCGAGCTTCTGCGAGAGGGAGAGGTGTAGCAGGGGAGAGGGAGGCGCCAAGACTTGAGGTGCATCTGCCCCTCCCTCCCCCCTTTATATAGGCCCCCTGGGGGGCGCCGGCCCTGGAGATGGGATCTCCCAAGGGGGGCGGCGGCCAAGGGGGGTGGAGTGCCCCCCAAGGCAAGTGGAGGCGCCCCCCACCCTAGGGTTTCCACCCCTAGGCGCAGGGGGGGCCAAGGGGGGGGGGCGCACCAGCCCACTATGGGCTGGTTCCCCTCCCCACTTCAGCCCATGGGGCCCTACGGGATGGGTGGCCCCACTCGGTGGACCCCCGGGACCCATCCGGTGGTCCCGGTACAATACCGGTGACCCCGAATCTTTCCCGATGGCTGAAACTACACTTCCTATATATAATTCTTCACCTCCGGACCATTCCGAAACTCCTCGTGACGTCCGGGATCTCATCCGGGACTCCGAACAACTTTCGGATTACTGCATACTCATATCTCTACAACCCCAGTGTCACTGAACCTGAAGTGTGTAGACCCTACGGGTTCGGGAGATATGTAGACATGACCGAGACGGCTCTCCGGCCAATAACCAACAGCGGGATTTGGATACCCATGTTGGCTCCCACATGCTCCTCGATGATCTCATTGGATGAACCACGATGTCAAGGACTTAATCAATCCCGTATTCAATTCTCTTTGTCAATCGGTACGTTACCTGCCCGAGACTCGATCGTCGGTATCCCAATACCTTGTTTAGTCTCGTTACCGGCAAGTCACTTTACTTGTATCGTAATGCATGATCCTGTGATCAACCATGTAACACTCCAGATGTAACTTTCCCAATTTATACTCCAACTCTCGCCGTTTTCGGCATTAAGTTATTTATTTTTCTCGGGTTCGGGTCTTTGTCTCCGTGTGTTATTATCTTTGTCATGCATACCATATCATGTCATCATGTGCATCGCATTTGCATACGTGTTCATCTCATGCATTCGAGCATTTTCCCCGTTGTCCGTTTTGCATTCCGACGCTTCGTTCTCCTCCGGTGGTCATTTCTAGCTTTCTTTCGTGTGTGGGGATTAAACATTTCTGGATTGGACCGTGACTTGCCAAGCGGCCTTGGTTTACTACCGGTAGACCGCCTGTCAAGTTTCGTATCATTTGGACTTCGTTTGATACTCCAACGGTTAACCGAGGGACCGAAAAGGCCTCGTGTGTGTTGCAGCCCAACACCCCTCCAATTTGGCCCAAAACACACCTAAGTCTTCTCCATCATCTAGATCGTTCAATCACGATCGCGTGGCCGAAAACCGCACCTCATTTGGACTCTCCTAGCTCCCTCTATGCCTATAAATAGGTCCCCTCCGATTTCAGATCTCCTTCTTCCCCCGAAACCCTAAAAAAATCCCCTCGCGCGCACCGGACATGTCCGCCGCACCGGACATATTGCCCGTCGCCGCCCCCGGCCACTAGCACGCTGCCACGTGGCGACTCCTGCCCGCGCCG
>NC_041384.1:193467530-193469805 GCF_002162155.2 Triticum dicoccoides | reverse complement strand
GAGCTTCGCCGCCGCCTCCCTGGACGCCGCGCCAAGGCCCGGCCGCCGCCGCCCTCGACTCTCCTCGTTGGCAAGCCGCCGCCCGGCCTCCTCTTCTCGGCGGCGACCTCGGCTCTGTCGCGGTGAACAGTAGATCGCGCGGGTGAACAGTAAACCCTAGATCTCGGGGTGATTTTTTCTCTAAGTCCCGAAATTGCAGATCCAAGTGCTCCTGTTTATAGCTCCGTAACTTTGCATCCGCAGCTCCGATTCATGCATATAGTATATCAAAATGTTCATCTCAGAGAGTACATCATTTAATTCCATTGCATCATTTTCTTTTGAGTTCATCTTGATATCCGAAATGCTGTTAGAAGAGGGCTACTTGAGTTAATTGTCAGATCTGCTACTCCATTTAGCTTTTTGTCATTTTTTCCATGATTAATGTGTGCATGTTATGCCTTGATGCTCTACATGTGTTTTGTTAAGATTTTTGTCATCTTTCCAGAGGTTCAACCCCTGTATTTTTGTGATTTGTGTGGTGACTAGTGCAAGCTTGCAAAGTGGTGCACTTAGTAATTCTGTTTTCAGGGACTTAGCAATTCCACTAAGTCCTTGAGCTGTTTATCTCATGTTGTCATATGTTCATGTTGTTTCCTAGTGATCCGTGCCTCTTTTGAGGATGATCAGTAAGGATGTTTTGTTAATATTGTAGTGCTCTATACATCCATGTCTTTGTTTGCAATTATGGAGCACCCTAGCTTGAGTCAATCGAGCTCTACTTTTGCTACTTTGTGAATCTGGGCAGATTGTCAACTTGTTTGCAATTTTGCCGATGATGTTGTAGTTGATCCGTGCATGCTATGCTATTGTTCTTGCCATGTCTACCTTCCATTTTGTGCCTTCTTGATGGGTGTATGCTTAGATTATCATGACTTGCACCGTAGTGAGTGCATCGAGCTTGTAAACATGCCTACTTGAGTTATGTTTCAGCATGTGCCAGTTTTCACGAAGTCTGAAAACTGATTATGTTTTGCTATGTTCACATGCTTGCAATTGTATTTTCTGATCCCTTTTGGCTCAAGGTCACTAAGGGACTTTTGTTAAGCTCTTTGTGTAGCTCCATGCCATGCTTTACTTTACCATGTTCAGGTCCTGTAGCATGTTGTTTTGTTGCTCCGAAGAGAGCTACCTGATCTGAAATTCCAGACAAGTGTTAATTTCACTAAGTCTGAGATCTGTTTGCCATATGCAGTTTTGCCATGCTTGTTTGAACCTGTTAATGGATGAATTGGCCGTAGCTCAGTGCTAGACTTTTGTTAAGCATCTTGAATACATCCCTTCAATGTATTTTTTTTGTCATGTTTGGGTGCTTTAGCATGTTAATATCATTCAATTAGATGGCTACTTGCTGTAAATCGCAGACCGGTGTCATATTTGAATCGCTTGCCATTTCCAAACCGTAACTCCGATTCCGGTGTTCTTTATATCATTTTCAAGCAATTTCATCTCATCTTTCCAGTGGCACACTTGGAATTCTAAGTTGAGGCCAGGTTCTTGCATTTCCTGTCATATCTTGCATATGCATCCCGCATAGCATATCATCTTTGCATCATCTTGTTTGATCCTTGCACGTGGTTGAGTGTGTCCTTGTTGCTTGTTTGTCTTGTTTGGGTAGAGCCAGGAGACGAGTTCGCTAACGAGGAGCCCGTTGAGTTTGCTTTCGAGGATCCAGTCAACTCTGACAACTGTGCAGGCAAGATGATCATACCCTCGAAATCACTACTATCTTTGCTATGCTAGCTTGCTCGCTCTTTTGCTATGCCAATGCTACGATGCCTACCACTTGCTTTCAAGCCTCCCAAATTGCCATGTCGAACCTCTAACCTACCATGTCCTAGCAAACCGTTGATTGGCCATGTTACCGCTTTGCACAGCCCCTCTTATAGCGTTGCTAGTTGCAGGTGAAGATCGGAGGCCGTTCCTTGTTGGAACATTTATTTACTTGTTGGGATATCATTATATTGCCATGTTATCTTAATGCATCTATATACTTGGTAAAGGGTGGAAGGCTCGGCCTCTCGCCTAGTGTTTTGTTCCACTCTTGCCGCCCTAGTTTCCGTCATATCAATGTTATGTTCCCGGATTTTGCGTTCCTTACGCGGTTGGGTTATAATGGGAACCCCTTGACAGTTCACCTTGATTAAAGCTTTTCCAGCAATGCCCAACCTTGGTTTTACCATTTGCCACCTAGCCTTTTCTTTCCCTTTGGTTCTGCAGACTCAAGGGTCATCTT
>NC_041384.1:193370426-193467381 GCF_002162155.2 Triticum dicoccoides | reverse complement strand
CCAGTGCTCCTCTGAGTGTTGGTCCAAACTGTCAGCCGCCGGTGGCTACCAGGGGCAACTCTGGGCTGGCCTACCGGAAGTTTGGACAATCTGATTGTGCCCTGAGAAAGAGATATGTGCAGCTCCTATCGGGATTTGTCGGCACATTCGGGCGGTGTTGCTGGTCTTGTTTTAACCTGTCGAAGTGTCTTGAATAACCGAGGTACCGAGTCTGATCGGAACGTCTTGGGAGGAGGTCTATTCATTCGTTGACCGTGAGAGCTTGTCATGGGCTAAGTTGGGACTCCCCTACAGGGATTTGAACTTTCGAAAGCTGTGCCCGCGGTTATGGGCAGATGGGAATTTGTTAATGTCCGGTTGTAGATAACTTGAACCTTAATTTAATTAAAATGAATCAACTGAGTGTGTTACCGTGATGGCCTCTTCTCGGCGGAGTCCGGGAAGTGGACACGGTGTTGGAGTAATGTTTGCGCAGGTTGCTCTCTAGTTTCTCGATCGTGCTTTGCCTCCTCTTCTCGCTCTCTTTTGCGTATAGTTTAGCCACCATATTTGCTAGTCGCTTGCTGCAGTTCCACTCATATTTACCTTGCCATACCTATAAGCTTAAATAGTCTTGATCGCGAGGGTGCGAGATTGCTGAGTCCCTGTGGCTCACACATTACTATTACACCAGATGCAGGGCCTGATGATTCCACTCCAGGAGACGCGCTTGAGCTCAAGTGGGAGTTCGACGAAGACTCTCAATGTTACTATGTTTCCTTTCCCGATGATCAGTAGTGGTGCAATGTTGGGGGTGATTGGGACCGTGTCGCATGTTGGGTTATCTTTTATTTTGGCGCCGTAGTCGGGCCATGAGTGTTTGGATGATGTAATGTTATTTATGTACTTGATTGACGTGGCGAGTGTAAGCCAACTATGTTATCTCCCCTTTTATTATCATATTACATGGGATGTTGTGAAGATTGCCTAACTTGCGACATATGCCTTCAATGCAATTATGCCTCTAAGTCATGCCTCGACACGTGGGAGCTATAGTCGCATCGAGGGTATTACAAGTTGGTAATCAGAGCCTTCCCCGACCTTAGGAGCCCCAGTGTCTAGAAAAATGTTTTGAGTAATTTAGGAATTATATATCGGAGAGTTTAGGAATTCTTTTTACTTCCCAGTCTCCTCATTGCTCCTGACGTAGAGTTTTGACTCTTCTCTTCTCAAATTTCACTAAAAAAATCTAGGATCACGCGGGTATCTTGGAATCGTTCCGATGGTTTTATGATGAGAACATTGTCTTGGTGCCTCCTGTTAGGGGTTTAGTGGAAGTGTCCTGGGGAGTTGAGCTCTGAGGTGTTGTCATCATAATTTTATCGTTGCAGTTCTGGAATACCTGAGTTTAGTACGCCGACATCGAAAATCTCTTTTATGCAGTTCGTTGGTGAGATAACCTCGACGCCACCCAGTACTGGGGCGGGAGTTTGGGAGTATCGCCATAACTTGTATAACGGATGCTTTTCGAAGGTTGATGTAGATGGTTTCCGAAGGTTTCTTGGTTATGTGTTGAAGGATGGATACAGCTGGATGTAGGATTTGCTAGTTTGGGTGAGATATTATGCTTCCCCTGTATCCCCAACACCTCATTGCATAACCGGAAAGGTTCGGGAGATTGATAGGTGGGAATTCTAGTAGCTCTAGTTCTTCTTCCACGGATATTGGTTTGAGATTGGGATTTCTTACCGATTATTCGTTCTTGATCCGTACATTGTTGATTTATTTCTCTACCTTAATTCTACGTGGCTTCTCAATTTATGGATATGTGACCATTTCAAGAGGAATGCATTCGTTCATTTTGTTCGGATGTGAAGACTATATGTTGCAATTTTCATTCTGTTGGATTCAGCTGCAATATTTGTCTGCCAATGTGCTAATGGTGGTCAACCTCTTCAGGATGGCTCCTCCAACGCGCACGACTCCGAATCCTGATCCGCCACCACCTCCACCTCCTCCGGAGGCATGGCAAGCTGTGATGGCCGCAGCCAATGCAAACACTCAGTTGATCATGCAAATTCTCCTAGAGCGCAATCAAGGCAACCAAGGGAATCAAGGCAACAATCAGAATCACTTTGCTACACTCAACCAGTTCCTTGCTAACGGGCCAAAGACTTTCAGCAATTATGTTGAGGCAACCGATGCTGACGATTGGCTTGTGGATCTGTGTAAGCATTTCGAGTGCAGTAGCGTCAGGCCTGAGGACTTTGTTAAGTTCGCTTCCTTCCAACTCAAAGATCAAGCCGCAGAATGGTTCCAGCAGTACAAGGACTCCAGAGGTGGACGTGTTATCACTTGGGATGATTTCCGTCGAGATTTCCGAGCTCATCATATTCCGCAGAGCGTGGTTGAAAGCAAGCGTGAGGAATTCCGCAACCTAAAGCAAGGCTCTTTGTCTGTCTATGACTACAACAAGTTGTTCCAGAAGCTCGCCCGCTTTGCCAAGCAGGACGTCCCTGATGAGAAGAGCATGATATACCAGTTCAGGGGTGGTCTCAGAGAAGAAATCCAGCTTGCTCTTGTTCTCTTTGAGCCCTTGAGGTACGATGAGTTCTACAACATGGCACTGAAGCAAGAGGCTGCTCAGTTGAGGTGTGATGCTTCCAAG
The DNA here is from genome assembly GCF_002162155.2 of Triticum dicoccoides. NCBI lineage: Eukaryota > Viridiplantae > Streptophyta > Magnoliopsida > Poales > Poaceae > Triticum > Triticum dicoccoides. The sequence goes on along the minus strand of NC_041384.1, from coordinate 193,464,734 downwards.
AAGCGAGTCAGAGATGCTACTCCTTCTTCCTCTACTCAAGTGGCCAAGCAGCAGAAGTATTGGCTTCCTCCTCCTCCGTTCCGTCAGCCGTATCAGCAGAAGAGCAAAGGTGGAAGTGGTTCTTCCCACCCACCCAACCCTGGCTTTCAGAGCAAGACTTCATCTCAAGCTCCAAGATCAAGTGCTCCGTATCACCGTCCGCTTTCAGAGGTCACGTGCAACAAGTGCCAATAGAAGGGTCACTATGCCAACAAGTGTCTCAACCAGAGGCGTCTTCCTCCTTATCCTCCTGTCAGATCGGCAAGTATAGTTGTGGTCAAGCATAACCCCAAGCACGCCAAGGTCAATTTGATGAATGCGGCTCAGGCAGAGGACTCGTCAGATGTGATCATGGGTAACCTTCGTGTTAACGATGTTCCTGCAAAAGTTATTTTTGACACGGGTGCATCTCATTGTTTCATCTCGAAGCCTTTTGCATCTAGGCATGAGTTGACTTCCCAAGTTATGCATAAACCGTTAGCAGTTGCGTCTCCTGGTAAATGTTTGCTCGCTAACCACGAGATTCCGGATATTTCTATCATGATGGGTGATTTCAAGTTTCTGGCTTCTCCAATGGTTCTTGGTAACTCGGATATTGATCTTATTCTCGGGATGGATTGGCTTTCTAAGCACAAGGCTCAGCCCGATTGTGCAGCCAGGCAGATTCAATTGACTCATTCGTCTGAGGATGTAATTGTCTTTGCCGCTAGGGTACTTCAGGATATTCTTGACCGCTGTCCAGTGTTCCATGCCGGGATTACTTTGGTACCTTCCTACCAAACTCACGGCAAGGTTTACATCAGGTCTGGTACATAGCATAGAATACATGATAGACCCTATGGCCGAGGCATAGGGGACGACACTCATCTTTTCTCTATCTTCTGCCGTGGTCGGGCATTGAGCCATGCTCAATCTCGTACCTTGCAATACAGGCAAGAACCCCTTCTTTGACTGATCCATTTTGAACTTCTTCAATATCTTGTCAAGGTACGTACTCTGTGAAATACCAATGAGGCGTCTCGATTTATCTCTATAGATCTTGATGCCTAATATATAAGCAGCTTCTCCAAGGTCCTTCATTGAAAAACACTTGTTCAAATAGGCCTTTATGCTTTCCAAGAATTCTATATGATTTCCCATCAACAGTATGTCATCCACATACAATATGAGAATTGCTATAGAGCTCCCACTCACTTTCTTGTAAATGCAGGCTTCTCCATAAGTCTGCATAAACCCAAACGCTTTGATCATCTCATCAAAGCGAATGTTCCAACTCCGAGATGCTTGCACCAGCCCATAAATCGAGCGTTGGAGCTTGCACACCTTGTCAGCATTCTTAGGATCAACAAAACATTCCGGCTGCATCATATACAATTCTTCCTTAAGGAAACCATTAAGGAATGTCGCTTTGACGTCCATTTGCCATATCTCATAATCATAGAATGCGGCAATTGCTAACATGATTCGGACGGACTTCAGCTTCGCTACGGGTGAGAAAGTCTCATCGTAGTCAACCCCTTGAACTTGTCGATAACCCTTAGCGACAAGCCGAGCTTTATAGATGGTCACATTACCATTCGCGTCTGTCTTCTTCTTAAAGAACCATTTATTTTCTATGGCTCGCCGATCAACGGGCAAGTCAGTCAAAGTCCATACTTCATTTTCATACATGGATCCTATCTCGGATTTCATGGCTTCCAGCCATTTGTCGGAATCTGGGCCCGCTATCGCTTCTTCATTGTTCGAAGGTTCACCGTTGTCTAACAACATGATTTCCAAGACAGGGTTGCCGTACCACTCTGGTGCGGAACATGTCCTTGTGGACCTACGAAGTTCAGTAGCAACTTGATCTGAAGTTTCATGATCATCATCATCACCTTCCTCTCTAGTCGGTGCAGGCACCTCAGGAACATTTTCTTGAGCTGCGCCACTTACCGGTTCAAGAGGTAATACTTCATCAAGTTCTACCTTCCTCCCACTTATTTCTTTTGAGAGAAACTCTTTCTCTAGAAAGGACCCATTCTTGGCAGCAAAGATTTTGCCTTCGGATCTGAGGTAGAAGGTATACCCAACAGTTTCTTTAGGGTATCCTATGAAGACGCATTTTTCCGACTTGGGTTCGAGCTTTTCAGGTTGAAGTTTCTTGACATAAGCATCACATCCCCAAACTTTTAGAAACGACAGCTTAGGTTTCTTCCCAAACCATAATTCATACGGTGTCGTCTCAACGGATTTCGACGGAGCCCTATTTAAAGTGAATGCGGCAGTCTCTAAAGCATAGCCCCAAAATGATAGTGGTAAATCGGTAAGAGACATCATAGATCGCACCATATCTAATAGAGTGCGATTACGACGTTCGGACACACCATTACGCTGAGGTGTTCCAGGCGGCGTGAGTTGTGAAACTATTCCACATTTTCTTAAGTGTGTGCCAAATTCGTGACTCAAGTATTCTCCCCCACGATCTGATCGCAAGAACTTGATTTTCCTGTCACATTGATTCTCAACCTCACTCTGAAATTCCTTGAACTTTTCAAAGGTCTCAGACTTGTGTTTCATTAAGTAGACATACCCATATCTACTCAAGTCATCAGTGAGGGTGAGAACATAACGATAGCCACGGCGAGCCTCAACACTCATTGGACGACACACATAAGTATATATGATTTCCAATAAGTTGGTTGCTCGCTCCATTGTTCCTGAGAACGGAGTCTTGGTCATTTTACCCATGAGGCATGGTTCGCACGTGTCAAATGATTCGTAATCAAGAGACTCTAAAAGTCCATCTGCATGGAGCTTCTTCATGCATTTGACACCTATGTGACCAAGGTGGCAGTGCCACAAGTATGTGGGACTATCATTATCAACCTTACATCTTTTGGTATTCACACTATGAATATGTGTAGCATTATGCTCGAGATTCATTAAGAATAAACCATTCACCATCGGAGCATGACCATAAAACATATCTCTCATATAAATAGAACAACCATTATTCTCGGATTTAAATGAGTAGCCATCTCGAATTAAACGAGATCCTGATACAATGTTCATGCTCAAAGCTGGCACTAAATAACAATTATTGAGGTTTAAAACTAATCCCGTAGGTAAATGTAGAGGTAGCGTGCCGACGGCGATCACATCGAACTTGGAACCATTCCCGACGCGCATCGTCGCCTCGTCTTTCACCAGTCTCCGCTTATTCTGCAGCTCCTGCTTTGAGTTACAAATGTGAGCAACCGCACCGGTATCAAATACCCAGGAGCTACTACGAGTACTGGTAAGGTACACATCAATTGCATGTATATCACATATACCTTTCGTGATGCCGGCCTTCTTGTCTGCTAAGAATTTGGGGCAGTTCCGCTTCCAGTGACCACTTCCCTTGCAATAAAAGCACTCAGTCTCGGGCTTGGGTCCATTCTTTGGCTTCTTCCCGGCAGCTAGCTTACCGGTCGCGGCAACTCCCTTGCTGTCCTTCTTGAAGTTCTTCTTACCCTTGCGCCTTTCTTGAACTTAGTGGTTTTATTTACCATCAACACTTGATGTTCCTTTTTGACTTCTACCTCTGCTGATTTCAGCATTGAATATACCTCAAGAATGTTCTTTTCCATCCCCTGCATATTGAAGTTCATCACAAAGCTCTTGTAGCTCGGTGGAAGCGACTGAAGGATTCTGTCAATGACCGCGTCATCTGGGAGATTAACTCCTAGCTGAGTCAAGCGGTTATGCAACCCAGACATTCTGAGTATGTGCTCACTAACAGAACTATTTCCCTCCATCTTACAGCTGAAGAATTTGTCGGAGACTTCATATCTCTCGTTCCGGGCATGACCTTGGAAAACCATTTTCAGCTCTTTGAACATCTCATATGCTCCATGTCGCTCAAAACGCTTTTGGAGCCCCGGTTCTAAGCTGTAAAGCATGCCGCACTGAACGAGGGAGTAATCATCATCACGTGTCTGCCAAGCGTTCATAACGTCTTGGTTCTGTGGGACGGGTGCGTCACCTAGCGGTGCTTCTAGGACACAATCTTTCTTGGCAGCTATGAGGATGATCCTCAGGTTCCGGACCCAGTCCGTATAGTTGCTTCCATCATCTTTCAGCTTGGTTTTCTCTAGGAACGCGTTGAAGTTGAGGACAACGTTGGCCATTTGATCTACAAGACATATTGTAAAGATTTTAGACTAAGTTCATGATAATTAAGTTCATCTAATCAAATTATTCAATGAACTCCCACTTAGATAGACATCCCTCCAGTCATCTAAGTATAACATGATCCGAGTTGACTAGGCCGTGTCTAATAATCACGTGAGATGGACTAGTCAACATTGGTGAACATCTTCATGTTGATCGTATCTTCTATACGACTCATGCTCGACCTTTCGGTCTTCTGTGTTCCGAGGCCATGTCTGTACATGCTAGGCTCGTCAAGTCAACCTAAGTGTATTGCGTGTGTAAATTTGTCTTACACCCGTTGTATGTGAATGTTGGAATCTATCACACCCGATCATCACGTGGTGCTTCGAAACAACGGACTGTCGCAACGGCGCACAGTTAGGGGGAACACTTTCTTGAAATTATTACGAGGGATCATCTTATTTACTACCATCGTTCTAAGTAAACAAGATGCAAAACATGATAAACATCACATGCAATCAAATAATAGTGACATGATATGGCCAATATCATATAGCTCCTTTGATCTCCATCTTGGGGCTCCATGATCATCTTGTCATCGGCATGACACCATGATCTCCATCATCATGATCTCCATCATCGTGTCTCCATGAAGTTGCTCGCCAACTATTACTTCTACTACTATGGCTAACACGTTTAGCAATAAAGTAAAGTAATTTACATGGCGTTTCTCAATGACACGCAGGTCATACAAAAATAAAGACAACTCCTATGGCTCCTGCCGGTTGTCATACTCATCGACATGCAAGTCGTGATTCCTATTACAAGAACATGATCAATCTCATACATCACATATATCATTCATCATTCATCACAACCTTTGGCCATATCACATCACGAAACACTTGCTGCAAAAACAAGTTAGACGTCCTCTAATTGTTGTTGCAAGTTTTTACGTGCCTTCTATAAGTTTCTAGCAAGAACGTCTCTTACCTATGCCAAAACCACAACATGAATTGCCAATTTCTATTTACCCTTCATAAGGACCCTATTCATCGAATCCGATCCGACTAAAGTGGGAGAGACAGACACCCGCCAGCCACCTTATGGAACTAGTGCATGTCAGTCGGTGGAACCGGTCTCACGTAAGCGTACGTGTAAGGTTGGTCCGGGCCGCTTCATCCCACGATGCTGCCGAATCAAGATAATACTAGTAACGGCAAGATAATTGACAATATCGACGCCCACAACTACTTTGTGTTCTACTCGTGCATAGTAACTACGCATAGACCTAGCTCATGATGCCACTGTTAGGGAACGTTGCAGAAAACAAAAAAAATTCCTAGGTTTCACCAAGATCAATCTATGGAGTCAACTAGCAACGAGAGGAGAGTGCATCTACATACCCTTGTAGATCGCGAGCGGAAGCGTTCAAGAGAACGGGGATGATGGAGTCGTACTCGCAGTGATCCAAATCACTGATGACTAAGTGCCGAACGGAAGGCACCTCCGCGTTCAACACACGTATGGAGCGGATGACGTCTCCTCCTTGATCCAGCAAGGGGGAGGAGAGGTTGATGAAGATCTAGCAGCACGACGGCGTGGTGGTGGATGCAGCAGTGATCGCAGCAGGGCTTCGCCGAGCTTCTGCGAGAGGGAGAGGTGTAGCGGGGGAGAGGGAGGCGCCAAGACTTGAGGTGCGGCTGCCCCTCCCTCCCCCCCCCCCTTTATATAGGCCCCCTGGGGGGGCGCTGGCCCTGGAGATGGGATCTCCCAAGGGGGGGCGGCGGCCAAGGGGGTGGAGTGCCCCCCAAGGCAAGTGGAGGCGCCCCCCACCCTAGGGTTTCCAACCCTAGGCGCAGGGGGCCCAAGGGGTGGTGCACCAGCCCACTATGGGCTGGTTCCCCTCCCCACTTCAGCCCATGGGGCCCTCCGGGATGGGTGGCCCCACCCGGTGGACCCCCAGGACCCATCCGGTGGTCCCGGTACAATACCGGTGACCCCGAATCTTTCCCGCTGGCCAAAACTACACTTCCTATATATAATTCTTCACCTCCGGACTATTCCGGAACTCCTCGTGACGTCCAGGATCTCATCCGGGACTCCGAACAACTTCTGGATTACTGCATACTCATATCTCTACAACCCTAGCGTCACCGAACCTTAAGTGTGTAGACCCTACGGGTTCGGGAGACACGTAGACATGACCGAGACGGCTCTCCGGCCAATAACCAACAGCGGGATCTGGATACCCATGTTGGCTCCCACATGCTCCTTGATGATCTCATCGGATGAACCACAATGTCGAGGACTTAATCAATCCCGTATTCAATTCCCTTTGTCAATCGGTACGTTACTTGCCCGAGACTCGATCGTCGGTATCCCAATACCTTGTTCAGTCTCGTTATCGGCAAGTCACTTTACTCGTACCGTAATGCATGATCCCGTGATCAACCACTTGATCACATTGAGCTCATTATGATGATGCATTACTGAGTGGGCCCAGAGATACCTCTCCGTCATACGGAGTGACAAATCCCAGTCTCGATTCGTGCCAACCCAACAGACACTTTCGGAGACACCTGTAATGTACCTTTATAGTCACCAGTTACGTTGTGACGTTTGGCACACCCAAAGCACTCCTACGGTATCCGGGAGTTGCAGAATCTCATGGTCTAAGGAAATGATACTTGACATTCAGAAAAGCTACAGCAAACGAACTACACGATCTTTGAGCTAAGCTTAGGTTTGGGTCTTGTCCATCTCCCGTTATCAATGACATCCCCATGTCCATAGCCAGGAAACCATGACTATCTGTTGATCAACGAGCTAGTCAACTAGAGGCTCACTAGGGACACATTGTGGTCTATGTATTCACACATGTATTACGATTTCCGGATAATACAATTATAGCATGAATAATAGACAATTATCATGAACAAGGAAATATAATAATCATTTTATTATTGCCTCTAGGGCATATTTCCAATAGTATCAACATTCTATATTATTGTACATTCCGCCATATGGGGTTGACAGATAAGAATCTTAAACCGTCAAATACTATTTTTCATGTTGTGGTACCTGGTAAGTCCGCATATCCAGTGGGCAAGATAGCCTTAGAGGTGGGTTTTGGAGATGATTATGATTCAAGGTAAGAAACATTGACTTTTCAGGTGGTGAAAATCAAAAGTCTGTACCACGCCCTGTTTGGGCGGCCGGCTTATGCTAAATTCATGGCAAGGCCGTGTTATGTTTATCTACAGCTTAAAATGCCAGGTCATAAGGGGACTATCACAGTACATGGAAGCAGAAAGATCGCTTTGGAGTGTGAGGAAGGTGATGCGGCTTATGCTGAGTCGGTTTGTGCCACAGAGGAGTTGAAATTCTATAAGGAGCAGGTTGATCCGGCAGATATGACCTCTTTGAAAAAGCCGACTACGGAGCACGATCCGGCGTTGAAGTTCAAATCGGCTACAGATACTAAGATGGTTGATTTTGTTCCTGGCGACTCATCCAAGCAATTCAGCATCAGTGCTAACGTGGATCCCAAATAGGAAAGCGCGCTCATCGAGTTCATCCGTGAGAACCAGGACATCTTTGCATGGAAACCTTCTGACATGCCAGGTGTACCGAGAGAACTCGCTGAGCACACACTCAACATTGATCCTAAGTTTAAACCGGTCCGGCAGTTTCTCCGCCGCTTCAATGAAGAAAGGCGTAAGGCTACCGGTGAAGAGGTAGCTCGGTTGTTGGCCGCAGGGTTTATCGTGGAGGTCTTTGATCCGGAGTGGTTGGCTAATCCGGTGCTGGTTCTTAAGAAAAACGACACTTGGCGTATGTGTGTGGATTACACAGATTTAAACAAGGCTTGACCTGCAGACCCCTTTGCCCTCCCTTGTATTGATCAGATAATTGATGCTACGACAGGTTGTGACCGTTTGTGTTTTCTGGATGCTTATTTTGGTTATCATTAGATCAAAATAGCGGTTAAGGACCAGGAGAAGAAAACTTTCATAACTCCCTTTGGAGCCTTCTGCTATGTCTCCATGCCCTTTGGGCTCAAGAGTGCCCAAGCAACTTATCAGCGCTGTGTTCAGAATTGCCTTCATAAGCAGATTGGGCGCAATATTCATGCATATGTGGATGACATTGTGATAAAGTCCAGAAAGGAGGAAACATTGATAGATTATTTGAGAGAAACCTTTGACAACCTCCGGGTTTACAAGATGATGCTCAATCCGGAGAAGTGTGTCTTTGGTGTCCCGACACGCAAGCCTTGGGTTTCCTGGTGTCAAACAGAAGCATTGAGGCTAATCCGGAAAAAATTGCAGCGATCACATCTTTGTCTAAACTGGCGTGTATCAATGACGTTCAACGTCTGGTCGGCCGGATTACAGCTTTGAGCCGTTTTATCAATCGTCTCCAAGAAAAGGCCATCCCTTTATATTAGATGCTCAAGAAAACAGATAATTTTGTCTGGAGCGAGGCAGCTGATAAGGCGTTTGAGGATCTGAAGAGGCAATTAGCTAAACCACCTGTGCTTGCAGCACCAATCGATAAGGAGCCGTTATTGCTATATGTGGCTGCTAACGCCCGAGCTGTTAGCGTGGCTATCGTGGTAGAGCGCAAGGAAGTTGGCAAGGAATATCCGGTTCAACGGCCGGTTTATTATATCAGTGAGGTGCTCATTGAGTCAAAGCTGAGGTTTCCACATTGGCAGAAGCTGGTGTATGGAGTGTTTATGGCAAGCCGGAAGCTTAAACACTACTTTCAGGGCCATCCCATCACAGTGGTCAGTTCAACCCTTCTGGGAGATATCATTCAAAACAGAGAAGCAACTGGCCGGATTGCCAAGTGGGCTATTTAGCTTGGACCTCATGGGCTTAAATATATACCCCGCGCAGTGATAAAATCCCAGGCACTCGTGGACTTCAATAATGATTGGACGTAGTTACAGGTACCAGAAGAAAAACTGGATAATACATATTGGACTATTCATTTTGATGGGTCCAGATAGTTGGAAGGCTCGGGGGCTGGAGTCATACTAACTTCCCCACGAGGTGAAAAGTTTTGTTATGTCCTCCATTTAATGTTCCCTTGTACTAATAATGCAGCTGAATATGAGGCTTTACTCCACAGTCTTCGGATGGCTAAGGAGATGAACTTAAGCCAGGTTAAGTGCTTCGGCGATTCAGATCTGGTGGCTCAACAGGTGTCTAGCACTTGGGATTCTAAAGACCCACTCATGGCTGCATATCGAGGAGAGGTGGATACAGTGGTGGTCACTTCAAGGGTTATCAGGTGGACCATGTAGACCAGCGAAAGAATGAAGCGGTAGACGCTTTAAGTCGTCTTGGTTCTCAGCGTAAACCGGTTCCACCTAATGTGTTTCTTGACGTATTGCATAATCCGTCAGTAAAGGTACCAACAGAAGTTGGCTATTTCTGACCCGGAGGCTCAATTGGTTGCAGCTTTGCACGTCATACCGGATTGGACAATCCCATATCAGGTTACATGAACCGGGGCGAGTTACCAGATGATGAAACGTTGGCTCGACAGATAATCCGGCGTTCCAAGTCCATGACCATACTCAACGGGGAGTTACATCGTTACAGTGTTTCAGGAGCAATTCAGCGTTGTGTTTCTCCTCAAGAGGGTTGTGAGATTTTGTGAGAAATCCATGAAGGGGACTGCGGTCACCACGCCGGTTCAAAGTCTTTGGTTGCTAAAGCTTTTTTCCATGGTTTTTACTAGTTAACAACACATGCTGATGCGGCAGATTTAGTCAAGAGACGCGATGGTTGTCGAAAATTTGCACGCCGTGCTCACATTCCGGCTCAGGAGTTGAGGATGATTCCAATAACTTGGCCGTTTGTGACTTGGGAGCTTGATATGGTTGGACCCTTCAAGCGATCCAAGGACAAAAAGACCCACTTATTAGTGGCAGTTGATAAATTCACCAAATGGGTGGAAGCAGAGCCAGTCAGCAAGTGTGATGCGGCCACCGCGGTTCAATTCATCAAAAAGGTGATATTACGGTTTGGTTTTCTACACAGCATTATAACTGATAATGGTACTAATCTGTCAAAGGGAGAGATGGAGGAATTTTGCCAATGTGAGCACATCCGGCTTGATATAGCATCAGTGGCTCACCCTCAATCTAATGGTCAAGCGGAAAGGGCAAATCAAGAAATTTTGAGAGGTATTAAACCCTGGCTTATGGTTCCTTTGAAGCGGACACCGGGTTGTTGGGTGGAGGAATTACCTTCTGTGTTATGGAGCATCAACACCACACCTAACATATCGACGGGTTACACACCTCCCTAGTGACATCCCTCATGATTCGCCCCGGGTGGCAGCTTATGTTGAAGCAGATAATGAGACAGCACGTCAGGATTCTCTGGACCTGTTAGATGAAGAGCGTGATCTTGCAGCAGCACGTTCGGCGATTTATCAACAGGATCTCAGACGATATCACAGCCGCCGGGTTAAGAACAGAACCTTTCAGGAGGGCGATTTGGTGCTCCGGCTCATTCAGGATCAAACTGATATGCACAAATTATCCCCACCTTGGGAAGGACCTTTTGTGGTCAACAAGAATCTGCACAACGGGTCATACTACCTCATTGATGTTCGAGAGCACCAAGACTCACGTAAGTCGGAGGAGGAGACCAAGCGGCTGTGGAACATAGTTCTTCTTCGGCCTTACTATACTTGAGCCATAAGCTCTTCATATGTACATATTTATGACAATGTATATATTATATAATAAACCGGAGCCTCCATTCAAGCGGGGTATCTGTTCTTTTTACATCATGTGTGTGCTTACAAGAGTTTATTGACCAAGCGGAGTGTTTTGTTAATCCAGTCTCTGCAGCCACACGGATATAAAGAAAATCACTAGGGGGCTTGGTCATATCTGCACCATAGCCACACCTTTTGATCGGTTTGAAACCACGAAGGGATATCACTAGGGGGCTTGGTTGTTATCACACCATAGCTACACCTCTTGATAGGCGTTTAAGCCACAAAGCAAAATATGTGGGGCCAAAGAGAGTGTTGCACAAAGCACAAACTCAAACATGGGCACCCACTGAGCACAGCTCACAAAAGTTACTTGGGGGCTCTTTTTGCAAAGCACCAAAGAGTTTGAAAGGACCCTTGTAATTGGCTATCAAGCCACGGCTTGGAAGCCTGGTGTATTCACCTAAAAACCCGGGTTAACCTGCCTTCATCAAGTAAGCCACTCCTGTCCAGGTAATCCTGGTATGACCCGCCGAACGTTTGACAAGTCAATCTTTTATAGACCCTGAACTTGTCAAAGTTAAAACGACGATTGGTTAATTGGAGGCCCATCTTAAAAGGCTTTGTTAAATGGTTTAACTCAGAGGCCTGGCAGCCCATGAAAAGCCTCAATTTGGAGCCTGGCAGCTCGTAAAAAGCCTTGCATATTTCCTTTTTGACTCTTATTTGTTAAAGATTTTTTACTTTATAAAAGTTCATAAGTGTCTTCTGATAAACCGGCGTCCTTGACCCGGCTTGCTTTTCAACTACAAGTTGTCAGTACATGATTAGTTATAAACCGGTGTTCGTTGTCCCGGTCTTGTTTGACTAAATCGCCAGCACTATAAAGAAAACCCGGTGATTATTATATCCTGGTATGGTTTATTATCATAATCCGGCAATATAAGGATGGAGTTATTATTACTTCGGATTGGTGTTAACACCTTTACCAAACAATTGGTCAACTCACGAGGTATGTTGCACATATTACTTTTTATATACAACAACTTTGATCATTCATCTAAGTATGGTATATATGTTGAGCATCATAACCCGTCCAGTGGTAAACCACTAGGACACTTTGCAAGTTCCTGTACCCAGGAACACAATTCATCATGGGCTATGCATGAATATATCCCAAAAGGTGGAACAAGTTGTCACGAGTTATTACAAAATATGCTCGATGGCACGACAGCTAAAGGAGTTTTGGCTATCCTATTACAAGAAGTTTTCAAAACGGCCCCAATCGCATAATTGTTTTTAAAGTATCGGCACATAATAGCCAGTAAGCCGGCGAACGGTTTTAAGACGCTTCATCTGGACGACTTGATGGTTGAGGGTCAGTTGGTGTGGGCACTTTTTCATCCCTCCCCAGTCGCTGGAAATTAACCGTCGACCAATCGATTCCAGTTAAAGCTTGAAATACTGCCTCTTCATGGATAAGACTGGATGGGTTAATATCAGGAGCGTAAGTATGCTTACGAATCGGAGGCACAAGTTCTTCAACTTCTTGGATTTCAGCAGGCTGTCTTTTCCCTTCACCGTCATAAGCCGGTTGAAAATGAGACAAGTTTGTGTCTTCGGCCAGCTTGCTGGCTATTGGCCGCATCTCTTTGGTCAGTCTCCGGAGGTCGTCATTGTCGAAGTTTGAACCGTCCTCCTTTACGCCTGGGTATCCTTTAATGATATCCTCCGCTTCAAGGTCTGGAATCCAGGCCTTGGCTCGAATAAGGGTGGTTAAAGCTCCTGCTCTTGCAGTTGCCTTCTTCAATTCGACAATCCGGGCTGGTAACATGGCCAGCTTCTCAAGTGTTTCCTTTATGTGTTGATGGTTAACAAGACCACTAGTTTCAAGAAAAAGGGCAAAGGGAAGAAGAAGGGGAACTTCAAGAAGAACGGCAAGCAAGTTGCTGCTCAAGAGAAGAAACCCAAGTCTGGACCTAAGCCTGAAACTGAGTGCTTCTACTGCAAGCAGACTGGTCACTGGAAGCGGAACTGCCCCAAGTATTTGGCGGATAAGAAGGATGGCAAGGTGAACAAAGGTATATGTGATATACATGTTATTGATGTGTACCTTACTAGAGCTCGCAGTAGCACCTGGGTATTTGATACTGGTTTTGTTGCTAATATTTGCAACTCGAAACAGGGACTACGGATTAAGCAAACACTGGCGAAGGACGAGGTGATGATGCGCGTGGGAAACGGTTCCAAAGTCGATGTGATCGCGGTCGGCACGCTACCTCTACATCTACCTTCGGGATTAGTATTAGACCTAAATAATTGTTATTTGGTGCCAGCGTTGAGCATGAACATTATATCTGTATCTTGTTTAATGCGAGACGGTTATTCATTTAAATCAAAGAATAATGGTTGTTCCATTTATATGAGTAATATCTTTTATGGTCATGCACCCTTGAAGAGTGGTCTATTCTTATTGAATCTCGATAGTAGTAATACACATATTCATAATGTTGAAGCCAAAAGATGCAGAGTTGATAATGAAAGTGCAACTTATTTGTGGCACTGTCGTTTAGGTAATATCGGTGTAAAGCGCATGAAGAAACTCCATACTGATGGACTTTTGGAACCACTTGATTATGAATCACTTGGTACTTGCGAACCGTGCCTCATGGGCAAGATGACTAAAACACCGGTCTCCGGTACTATGGAGAGAGCAACAGATTTGTTGGAAATCATACATACCGATGTATGTGGTCCGATGAATATTGAGGCTCGTGGCAGATATCGTTATTTTCTCACCTTCACAGATGATTTAAGCAGATATGGGTATATCTACTTAATGAAACATAAGTCTGAAACATTTGAAAAGTTCAAAGAATTTCAGAGTGAAGTTGAAAATCATCGTAACAAGAAAATAAAGTTTCTACGATCTGATCGTGGAGGAGAATATTTGAGTTACAAGTTTGGTGTACATTTGAAAAACTGTGGAATAGTTTCGCAACTCACGCCACCCGGAACACCACAGTGTAATGGTGTGTCCGAATGTCGTAATCATACTTTACTAGATATGGTGCGATCTATGATGTCTCTTACAGATTTACCGCTATCGTTTTGGGGTTATGCTTTAGAGACGGCCGCATTCACGTGAAATAGGGCACCATAAAAATCCGTTGAGGCGACACCTTATGAACTATGGCTTGGCAAGAAACCAAAGTTGTCGTTTCTTAAAGTTTGGGGCTGCGATGATTATGTGAAAAAGCTTCAACCTGATAAGCTCGAACCCAAATCGGAGAAATGTGTCTTCATAGGATACCCAAAGGAGACTGTTGGGTACACCTTCTATCACAGATCCGAAGGCAAGACATTCGTTGCTAAGAATGGATCCTTCCTAGAGAAGGAGTTTCTCTCGAAAGAAGTGAGTGGGAGGAAAGTTGAACTTGACGAGGTAACTGTACCTGCTCACTTACTGGAAAGTAGTACATCACAGAAAACTGTTTCAGTGACACCTACACCAGTTAGTGAGGAAGCTAATGATAATGATCATGAAACTTCAGATCAAGATACTACTGAATCTCGTAGATCAACCAGAGTAAGATCCGCGCCAGAGTGGTACGGTAATCCTGTTCTGGAAGTCATGCTACTAGATCATGATGAACCTACGAACTATGAAGAAGCGATGGTGAGCCCAGATTCTGCAAAATGGCTTGAAGCCATGAAATCTGAGATGGGTTCCATGTATGAGAACAAAGTATGGACTTTGGTTTACTTTCCCGATGATCGGCAAGCAATTGAGAATAAATGGATCTTCAAGAAGAAGACTGACGCTGATGGTAATGTTACTGTCTACAAAGCGCGACTTGTCGCAAAAGGTTTTCGATAAGTTCAAGGGGTTGACTACGATGAGACTTTCTCACCTGTAGCGATGCTTAAGTCTGTCCGAATCATGTTAGCGATTGCCGCATTTTATGATTATGAAATTTGGCAGATGGATGTCAAAACTGCATTCCTGAATGGATTTCTGGAAGAAGAGTTGTATATGATGCAACCGGAAGGTTTTGTCGATCCAAAGGGAGCTAACAAAGTGTGCAAGCTCCAGCGATCCATTTATGGACTGGTGCAAGCCTCTCGGAATTGGAATAAACGCTTTGATAGTGTGATCAAAGCATTTGGTTTTATACAGACTTTTGGAGAAGCCTGTATTTACAAGAAAGTGAGTGGGAGCTCTGTAGCATTTCTGATATTATATGTGGATGACATATTACTAATTGGAAATGATATAGAATTTCTGGATAGCATAAAGGGATACTTGAATAAAAGTTTTTCAATGAAAGACCTTGGTGAAGCTGCTTACATATTAGGCATTAAGATCTATAGAGAAAGATCAATACGCTTAATTGGACTTTCACAAAGCACATACCTTGACAAAGTTTTGAAGAAGTTCAAAATGGATCAAGCAAAGAAAGGGTTCTTGCCTGTGTTACAAGGTGTGAAGTTGAGTAAGACTCAATGCCCGACCACTGCAGAAGATAGAGAGAAAATGAAAGATGTTCCCTATGCTTCAGCCATAGGCTCTATCATGTATGCAATGCTGTGTACCAGACCTGATGTGTGCCTTGCTATAAGTTTAGCAGGGAGGTACCAAAGTAATCCAGGAGTGGATCACTGGACAGCGGTCAAGAACATCCTGAAATACCTGAAAAGGACTAAGTATATGTTTCTCGTATATGGAGGTGACAAAGAGCTCAACGTAAAAGGTTACGTTGATGCAAGCTTTGACACTGATCTGGACGATTCTAAATCGCAAACCGGATACGTGTTTACATTAAACGGTGGAGCTGTCAGTTGGTGCAATTCTAAACAAAGCGTCGTAGCGGGATCTACATGTGAAGCGGAGTACATAGCTACTTCGGAAGCAGCGAACGAAGGAGTCTGGATGAAGGAGTTCATATCCGATCTAGGTGTCATACCTAGTGCATCGGGTCCAATGAAAATCTTTTGTGACAATACTGGTGCAATTGCCTTGGCAAAGGAATCCAGATTTCACAAAAGGACCAAGAACATCAAGAGACGCTTCAACTCCATCCGGGATCTAGTCCAGGTGGGAGACATAGAGATTTGCAAGATACATACGGATCTGAATGTTGCAGACCCGTTGACTAAGCCTCTTCCACGAGCAAAACATGATCAGCACCAAGGCTCCATGGGTGTTAGAATCATTACAGTGTAATCTAGATTATTGACTCTAGTGCAAGTGGGAGACTGAAGGAAATATGCCCTAGAGGCAATAATAAAGTTATTATTTATTTCCTTATATCATGATAAATGTTTATTATTCATGCTAGAATTGTATTAACCGGAAACATAATACATGTGTGAATACATAGACAAACTTAGTGTCACTAGTATGCCTCTACTTGACTAGCTCGTTAATCAAAGATGGTTATGTTTCCTAACCATGAACAAAGTGTTGTTATTTGATTAACGAGGTCACATCATTAGTTGAATGATCTGATTGACATGACCCATTCCATTAGCTTAGCACCCGATCGTTTAGTATGTTGCTATTGCTTTCTTCATGACTTATACATGTTCCTATGACTATGAGATTATGCAACTCCCGTTTGCCGGAGGAACACTTTGTGTGCTACCAAACGTCACAACTTAACTGGGTGATTATAAAGGAGCATTACAGGTGTCTCCAAAGGTACATGTTGGGTTGGCGTATTTCGAGATTAGGATTTGTCACTCCGATTGTCGGAGAGGTATCTCTGGGCCCTCTCGGTAATGCACATCACATAAGCCTTGCAAGCATTACAACTAATATGTTAGTTGTGAGATGATGTACTACGGAACAAGTAAAGAGACTTGCCGGTAACGAGATTGAACTAGGTATTGGATACCGACGATCGAATCTCGGGCAAGTAACATACCGATGACAAAGGGAACAACGTATGTTGTTATGCGGTCTGACCGATAAAGATCTTCGTAGAATATGTAGGAGCCAATATGGGCATCCAGGTCCCGCTATTGGTTATTGACCGGAGACGTGTCTCGGTCATGTCTACATTATTCTCGAACCGTAGGGTCCGCACGCTTAACGTTACGATGACAGTTATTATGAGTTTATGCATTTTGATGTACAGAAGGTTGTTCGAAGTCCCGAATGTGATCACGGCCATGACGAGGAGTCTCGAAATGGTCGAGACATAAATATTGATATATTGGAAGCCTATGTTTGGATATCGGAAGTGTTCCAGGTGAAATCGGGATTTTACCGGAGTACCGGGAGGTTACCGGAACCCCCCGGGAGCTATATGGGCCTTAGTGGGCTTTAGTGGAAAGGAGAAAGGGGCAGCCCAAGGTGGCTGTGCGCCTCCCCCCTTCCCCTAGTCCTATTAGGACTAGGAGAGGTGGTCGGCCCCCTCTCTCTCTTTCCCCCCTCAAGGAATCCTATTCCAACTAGGATTGGGGGGGGGAATCCTACTCCCAGAGGGAGTAGGACTCTCCTGGCGCGCCCTCCCTTGGCCGGCCAGCCTCCCCCCTCTAGTCCTTTATATACAGAGGCAGGGCACCCCAAAGAACACACAAGTTGATCCACGTGATCTATTCCTTAGCCGTGTGCGGCGCCCCCAGCCACCATAGTCCTCGATATTACTGTACCGGAGTTTAGGCGAAGCCCTGCTGCTGTAGTGCATCAAGATCGTCACCACGCCGTTGTGCTGACGGAACTCTTCCCCGACACTTTGCTGGATCGGAGTCCGGGGATCGTCATCGAGCTGTACGTGTGCTAAGAACTCGGAGGTGCCGGAGTAACGGTGCTTGGATCGGTCGGATCGGGAAGACGTACGACTACTTCCTCTACATTGCGTGAACGCTTCCGCAGTCGGTCTGCGTGGGTACATAGACAACACTCTCCCCTCTCGTTGCTATGCATCACCATGATCTTGCGTGTGCGTAGGAAATTTTTTGAAATTACTGCGTTCCCCAACAGTGACTTCACATTCTCTTGCAAGTCAGTGTTTCGGGCATCTCTATTCCTCAGTTCAGCCTGCAACATTGAAGATATATCAAACAACAGGATATATATGTTCTAAGTACAAAGCGTATAACAAGTTATGCACTTCGTACTTGGGGGCTAATGCCTACTTGCTCTAAATTACTACATTTTATACAAGTCTCCAGAATAATGCAAGCATTATCCTTGACACTTGGGGGCTAATGTACGTCTGTTCAAAAATGGATGCATGGATTAAAACCCGGATTAACATGCCAAATTAAACCAGCCTTTGGGGGCTACGATGCGGAAAGCTATCTAATTGTTAAAGGATGAGTCTTGGTTCTTATTAGAGACCTGACATTTTGAGGATCAATGACGAGAAACTTAAAGTGCTACAAAGACCCGGTTTATGATTAACATCATAAAACGGCCCTTGGGGGCTACTTGGGCTAGTATTTCAACTTTGAATCAACAAACAAAGGGAGATGAAAATACCTCATATCGCTCCTTCATCAAATTCACCAAACCGTCTTCATAGTCCCGGTTTGAGTGAAGACGGTTCAAGAAGCCAGAGTGAAGTTCTTCAGCGTTGAGATGAGCATAACTTGATAAATCGCTACTCCATTTGCCTTTTTCCCTAGCAGCCTGCTCTTCTTTGGCACTATGTTGAGCCAAGATTACGGGATGGCCAGGAGAGCTGTGGCCCATTCCAGTAATGATAACGTCGTCTACTTGGCCTTCAGTGTTTTTGGCTGGTGATAATGGAGTCTCACCATCTCTCACCGGACTAGCCCGGTTTGGCTCTGCCGGTTCAGTTCAGGCGCACCAGGCTCAGTGTCTGTTGGTTCATCAGTGTTTTGGCCTTGAAGGGGCGGGTCGTCAGAGGCGGCTTCAGGATGAGGGCCCTCCGGTTCACAAGTTTGGTTCGGTTCAGCTCTTGGTTCTTCTTCAAAAGTGGCTGGGTCTTCGGGCGGATTGTTGACCTGAGCTTTCTTGCTGGGTCTGGCTTTGGCTCTGCACACAAAATTAAAAAGAGAGTTAACATTTTATTCCAGATTTACAACACATTGAAATGAAAGGTTTTAAAGCTTACCCAGCCACAGTTTTCAGAGGGGGGAGTTGAGTTGCTGTCGATTCGCCAGAGGATGAGGGAGGTGTCACCTGATAATTTGAATCGGACGGATTAAGAGGTTGTCTGAAATAACCTGCCTTGGGGTAAGAATTGTCAGGAGTAGGAGAGACCTCAGACCGGCGCTTCCGAACCGGAGTGTCAGGTAAACGGTTGAAGTAACCTGTTGGCCACTGTGCCGGGTTGTCCGGCGAGCTTCATGCTGCTGAGGCTTCAAGATAAATGCTGGATCCAAATGAGCAAGAGGATGAGAAAAGCTTACTTTCCGGACTGCTTGACGGGTTTTTTGTGTTGGCTTAGAGTTTGAACCGGAGGAAAGGGTAATTACCTCTACATCATCATCTTGACTGCCTTCTGCGTCCTCCTGAGGAAGATCATTGTTAATGAGATGCATGAAAAGGGAGCCAAGTGAGTCAAGTTCTACCTCAACTTCCAGATCATCAGCATCATCATCAAGTTCCATGTTGATCCGGTCAGCCGTTTTCAAGTTTCATCGTCACCCTATACATACATACATACATACATACATACATACATAGAAGAAGGATTACAAGTTGAACAAATTAAAGATATCAAAGATGAAAAGGAAGAATAGTGCTTACAGCAGGCGGTTTGTTCTTGGTATAGAAGTGGTTCAAGCCGGTTTGACTACACACTAATTCTGATTCATTCAAAATTTTCTTTACACCTTCAGTAACTTCTTCATCGGTCACCTGAATGTTGCAATGGCGTTGAGGGTCTTCAACATCACTGGTGTACTCGCACATTAAAACGGGGCGCCGGCTTAGCGGCAAGATACTCCAAGATATCCAATAGCGCACAAAATCAACGCCTGTTAAACCGTTGGCCATAAAATCCTGGAGTTTGGCAAGTTGAGGGGCATATTTGGCCCTTTCTGTGGAACTTAAGCGCTGCGGCATTGGATGGGTGTTGGAAAGCCGGTGATCACGAAAGCCTGGGAGGGGATTTTTGTTGGAAATATTCCCTAGAGGCAATAATAAAATGATTATTATATTTCCTTGTTCATGATAATTGTCTATTATTCATGCTATAATTGTATTATCCGGAAATCGTAATACACGTGTGAATACATAGACCACAGTGTGTCCCTAGTGAGCCTCTAGTTGACTAGCTCGTTGATCAACATATAGTCATGGTTTCCTGGCTATGGACATGGGGATGTCATTGATAACGGGATCACATCATTAGGAGAATGATGTGATGGACAAGACCCAAACCTAAGCTTAGCTCAAAGATCATGTAGTTCGTTTGCTATAGCTTTTCTGAATGTCAAGTATCATTTCCTTAGACCATGAGATTGTGCAACTCCCGGATACCGTAGGAGTGCTTTGGGTGTGCCAAACGTCACAACGTAACTGGGTGACTATAAAGGTACATTACAGGTGTCTCCGAAAGTGTCTGTTAGGTTGGCACGAATCGAGACTGGGATTTGTCACTTCGTATGACGGAGAGGTATCGCTAGGCCCACTCGGTAATGCATCATCATAGTGAGCTCAATGTGATCAAGTGGTTGATCACGGGATCATGCATTACGGTACGAGTAAAGTGACTTGCCGGTAACAAGACTGAACAAGGTATTGGGATACCGACGATCGAGTCTCGGGCAAGTAACGTACCGATTAACAAAGGGAATTGAATACGGGATTGATTAAGTCCTCGACATCGTGGTTCATCCGATGAGATCATCGAGGAGCATGTGGGAGCCAACATGGGTATCCAGATCCCGCTGTTGGTTATTGGCCGGAGAGCCGTCTCGGTCATGTCTACGTGTCTCCCGAACCCGTAGGGTCTACACACTTAAGGTTCGGTGACCCTAGGGTTGTAGAGATATGAGTATGCAGTAATCCGAAAGTTGTTCGGAGTCCCGGATGAGATCCTGGATGTCACGAGGAGTTCCGGAATGGTCCGGAGGTGAAGAATTATATATAGGAAGTGTAGTTTCGGCCATCGGGAAACATTCGGGGTCACCGGTATTGTACTGGGACCACCGGATGGGTCCCGTGGGTCCACCGGGTGGGGCCACCCATCCCGGAGGGCCCCATGGGCTGAAGTGGGGAGGGGAACCAGCCCATAGTGAGCTGGTGCGCCCCCCCCTTGGGCCCCCTGCGCCTAGGGTTGGAAACCCTAGGGTGGGGGGCGCCTCCACTTGCCTTGGGGGGCACTCCACCCCCCTTGGCCGTCGCCCCCCTTGGGAGATCCCATCTCCAGGGCCGGCGCCCCCCAGGGGGCCTATATAAAGGGGGGGAGGGGCAGCCGCACCTCAAGTCTTGGCGCCTCCCTCTCCCATGCTACACCTCTCCCTCTCGCAGAAGCTCGGCGAAGCCCTGCTGCGATCACTACTGCATCCACCACCACGCCGTCGTGCTGCTGGATCTTCATCAACCTCTCCTTCCCCCTTGCTGGATCAAGAAGGAGGAGACATCATCCGCTCCGTACGTGTGTTGAACACAGAGGTGACGTCCGTTTGGCACTTGGTCATCGGTGATTTGGATCACGGCAAGCACGACTCCATCATCCCCGTTCTCTTGAAAGCTTCCGCTCGCGATCTACAAGGGTATGTAGATGCACTCTCCTCTCGTTGCTAGTTGACTCCATAGATTGATCTTGGTGAAACGTAGGAAATTTTTTTGTTTTTGCAACTTTCCCCAACAGTGGTATCATGAGCTAGGTCTATGCGTAGTTACTATGCACGAGTAGAACACAAAGTAGTTGTGGGCGTCGATATTGTCAATTTACTTTCCATTACTAGTCTTATCTTGATTCGGCGGCATCGTGGGATGAAGCGGCATGGACCAACCTTACACGTACGCTTACGTGAGACCGGTTCCACCGACTGACATGCACTAGTTGCATAAGGTGGCTGGCGGGTGTTTGTCTCTCCCACTTTAGTCGGATGGATTCGATGAACAGGGTCCTTATGAAGGGTAAATAGAAATTGGCAATTCATGTTGTGGTTTTTGCGTAGGTAAGAAGCGTTCTTGCTAGAAACCTATAGCAGCCACGTAAAAACTTGCAACAACAATTAGAGGACGTCTAACTTGTTTTTGCAGCAAGTGTTTTGTGATGTGATATGGCCAAAGGTTGTGATGAATGATGAATGATATATGTGATGTATGAGATTGATCATGTTCTTGTAATAGGAATCACGACTTGCATGTCGATGAGTATGACAACCGGCAGGAGCCATAGGAGTTGTCTTTATTTTTTGTATGACTTGCGTGTCATTGAGAAACGCCATGTAAATTACTTTACTTTATTGCTAAACGTGTTAGCCATAGTAGTAGAAGTAATAGTTGGCGAACAACTTCATGGATACACGATGATGGAGATCGTGATGATGGAGATCATGCTGTCATGCCGGTGACAAGATGATCATGGAGCCCCAAGATAGAGATCAAAGGAGCTATATGATTTTGGCCATATCATGTCACTATTATTTGATTGCATGTGATGTTTATCTTGTTTTTGCATCTTGTTTACTTAGAACAACGGTAGTAAATAAGATGATCCATCATAATAATTTCAAGAAAGTATTCCCCTTAACTGTGCGCCGTTGCGACAGTTCGTTGTTTCGAAGCACCACGTGATGATCGGGTGTGATAGATTCCAACGTTCACATACAACGGGTGTAAGACAGATTTACACATGCAATACACTTAGGTTGACTTGATGAGCCTAGCATGTACAGACATGGCCTTGGAACACAGAAGACCAAAAGGTTGAGCATGAGTCGTATAGAAGATACGATCAACATGAAGATGTTCACCGATGTTGACTAGTCCGTCTCACGTGATGATCGGACACGGCCTAGTCAACTCGGATCATGTTATACTTAGATGACTGGAGGGATGTCTATCTAAGTGGGAGTTCATTGAATAATTTGATTAGATGAAATTAATTATCATGAACTTAGTCTAAAATCTTCACAATATGTCTTGTAGATCAAATGGCCCACGTTGTGCTCAACTTCAACGCGTTCCTAGAGAAAACCAAGCTGAAAGACGATGGCAGCAACTATACGGACTGGGTCCGGAACCTGAGGATCATCCTCATAGCTGCCAAGAAAGATTATGTCCTAGAAGCACCGCTAGGTGATGCACCCATCCCACTGAACCAAGACGTTATGAACACTTGGCAGACACGTGCTGATGATTACTCCCTCATTCAGTGCGGCATGCTTTACAGCTTAGAACCGGGGCTCCAAAAGAGTTTTGAGCGACACGGAGCATATGAGATGTTCGAAGAGCTTAAAATGGTTTTCCAAGCTCATGCCCGGGTCGAGAGATATGAAGTCTCCGACAAGTTCTTCAGCTATAAGATGGAGGAAAATAGTTCTGTCAGTGAGCACATACTCAAAATGTCTGGGTTGCATAACCGCTTGACTCAGCTGGGAGTTAATCTCCCAGATGACGCGGTCATTGACAGAATCCTTCAGTCGCTTCCACCGAGCTACAAGAGCTTTGTGATGAACTTCAATATGCAGGGGATGGAAAAGACCATTCCTGAAGTATTTGCAATGCTGAAATTAGCAGAGGTAGAAGTCAAAAAGGAACATCAAGTGTTGATGGTGAATAAAACCACTAAGTTCAAGAAAGGCAAGGGCAAGAAGAACTTCAAGAAGGACGGCAAGGGAGTTGCCGCGCCCGGTAAGCAAGCTGCCGGGAAGAAGCCAAAGAATGGACCCAAGCCCGAGACTGAGTGTTTTTATTGCAAGGGGAGTGATCACTGGAAACGGAACTGCCCCAAATACTTAGCGGACAAGAAGGCCGGCATCACAAAAGGTATATGTGATATACATGTAATTGATGTGTACCTTATGTTGGGGAACGTAGCATAAATTCAAAATTTTCCTACGTGTCACCAAGATCTATCTATGGAGTCATCTAGCAATGAGGGAAGAATGGATCTACATACCCTTGTAGATCGCGCGCGGAAGCGTTCAAGAGAACGGGGTTGATGGAGTCGTACTCGTCATGATCCAAATCACCGATGATCGTTGCGCCGAACGAACGGCACCTCCGCGTTCAACACACGTACGGAGCAGCGACGTCTCCTCCTTCTTGATCCAGCAAGGGGGGAGGAGAGGATGATAGATATCCAACAACACGATGGCGTGGTGGTGGAAGTAGCGGGATTCCAACAGGGCTTCGCTAAGCGCTGCGGGAGGAGGGAGATGTGTCACAGGAGGGAGAGGGAGGCGCCAGGCCTTAGATTGGATTGCCCTCCCTTTCCCCCACTATATATAGGGCCAAGGGAGAGGGGGAGGGCGCAGCCTTGCCCCTTCCTCCAAGGAAGGGTGCGGCCAAGGGGGGGGAGGAGTCCATCCTCCCCAAGGCACCTCGGAGGTGCCTTCCCCCTTTAGGACTCTTCCTTTCCCCTCTTCTCTTGGCGCATGGGCCTCTTGGGGCTGGTGCCCTTGGCCCATATGGGCCAAGGCGCACCCCCTACAGCCCATGTGCCCCCCCGGGGCAGGTGGCCCCACCCGGTGGACCCCCGGCACCCTTCCGGTGGTCCCGGTACAATACCGGTGACCCCGAAACTTGTCCCGATGGCCGAAATAGCACTTCCTATATATAATTCTTTACCTCCGGACCATTCCGGAACTCCTCATGACGTCCGGGATCTCATCCGGGACTCCGAACAACTTTCGGGTTACCGCATACTAATATCTCTATAACCCTAGCGTCACCGAACCTTAAGTGTGTAGACCCTACGGGTTCGGGAGCCATGCAGACATGACCGAGATGACTCTCCGGTCAATAACCAACAGCGGGATCTGGATACCAATGTTGGCTCCCACATGTTCCACGATGATCTCATCGGATGAACCACGATGTCAAGGACTTAATCAATCCCGTATACAATTCCCTTTGTCTAGCGGTACGATACTTGCCCGAGATTCGATCGTCGGTATCCCGATACCTTGTTCAACCTCGTTACCGGAAAGTCTCTTTACTCGTTCCGTAACACATCATCCCGTGATCAACTCCTTGATCACATTGTGCACATTATGATGATATCCTACCGAGTGGGCCCAGAGATACCTCTCCGTTTACACGGAGTGACAAATCCCAGTCTCGATTCGTGCCAACCCAACAGACACTTTCGGAGATACCTGTAGTGTACCTTTATAGCCACCCAGTTACGTTGTGACGTTTGGCACACCCAAAGCATTCCTACGGTATCCGGGAGTTGCACAATCTCATGGTCTAAGGAAATGATACTTGACATTAGAAAAGCTTCAGCATACGAACTACACGATCTAGTGCTATGATTAGGATTGGGTCTTGTCCATCACATCATTCTCCTAATGATGTGATCCCGTTATCAACGACATCCAATGTCCATGGTCAGGAAACCGTAACCATCTATTGATCAACGAGCTAGTCAACTAGAGGCTTACTAGGGACATGGTGTTGTCTATGTATCCACACATGTATCTGAGTTTCCTATCAATACAATTATAGCATGGATAATAAATGATTATCATGAACAAGGAAATATAATAATAACTAATTTATTATTGCCTCTAGGGCATATTTCCAACAGTCTCCCACTTGCACTAGAGTCAATAATCTAGTTCACATCGCCATGTGATTAACACTCACAGGTCACATCGCCATGTAACCAACATCCAAAGAGTTTACTAGAGTCAATAATCTAGTTCACATCACTATGTGATTAACACTCAATGAGTTCTGGGTTTGATCATGTTGCTTGTGAGAGAGGTTTTAGTCAACGGGTCTGAACCTTTCAGATCTGTGTGTGCTTTACAAATCTTTATGTCATCTCCTAGATGCAGCTACCATGCTCTATTTGGAGCCATTTCAAATAAATGTTCTACTTGGAGTTATTCTAAATTGTTGCTCCATTATACGTATCCGGTATCTCTACTCAGAGCTATCCGGATAGGTGTTAAGCTTGCATCGTTGTAACTCTTTACGTCGAACTCTTCATCACCTCCATAACCGAGAAAATTCCTTAGTCCACTAGTTACTAAGGATAACTTTGACCGCTGTACTGTGATCCATTCTTGGATCACTCTTGTACCCCTTGACTGACTCATGGCAAGGCACACTTCAGGTGTGGTACACAGCATAGCATACTGTAGAGCCTATGTCTTAAGCATAGGGGACGACCTTCGTCCTTTCTCTCTATTCTGCCGTGGTCGAGCTTTAAGTCTTAACTTCATACCTTACAAATCAGGCAAGAACTCCTTCTTTGACTGATCCATCTTGAACACCTTCAAGATCATGTCAAGGTATGTGCTCATTTGAAAGTACCATTAAGCGTTTTGATCTATCCTTATAGATCTTGATGCTCAATGTTCAAGTAGCTTAATCCAGGCTTTCCATTGAAAAACACTTTCCAAATAACCCTATATGCTTTCCAGAAATTCTATGTCATTTCTGATCCATAATATGTCAACAACATATACTCATCAGAAATTCTATAGTGCTCCCACTCACTTCTTTGGAAATACAAGTTTCTCATAAACTTTGTATACACCCAAAATCTTTGATCATCTCATCAAAGCATACATTCCAACTCCGAGATTCCTACTCCAGTCCTTAGAAGGATTGCTGGAGCTTTGCATACTTATTAGCATGTCTCAGGATTGACAAAACCTTCCGGTTGTATCACATACAACCTTTTCTCAAGAAAATCGTTGAGGAAACAATGTTTTGACATCCTATCTGCAAGATTTCATAAATAATGCAGTAATCGCTAATATAATTCCAACAGACTCTTAGCATCGCTACGAGTGAGAAAGTCTCATCGTAGTCAACTCCTTGAACTTGTCGGAAAACATCTTAACGACAAGTCGAGCTTTCTTAATGGTAATACTTACCATCATTGTCCGTCTTCCTTTTAAAATCCATCTGCACTCAACAGCCTTACGACCATTGAGCTGTTCTGCCAAAGTCTACACTTTGTTTTCATATATGGATCCTCTCTCGGATTATATGGCCTCGAGCCATTTTGGAATCCAGGCCCACCATCGCTTCTCCATAGCTCGTAGG
This sequence comes from Triticum dicoccoides, assembly GCF_002162155.2. NCBI lineage: Eukaryota > Viridiplantae > Streptophyta > Magnoliopsida > Poales > Poaceae > Triticum > Triticum dicoccoides. The sequence goes on along the minus strand of NC_041384.1, from coordinate 193,437,637 downwards.
TTCATTGTTGTCTAGCAACATGACTTCCAAGACAGGATTACGTACCACTCTGAAGTAGTACGCATCCTTGTCATCCTACGAGGTTTGGTAGTGACTTGATATGAAGTTTCATGATCACTATCACAAGCTTCCACTTCAATTGGTGTAGGTGCCACAGGAACAACTTCCTGTGCCCTGCCACACACTAGTTGAAGAGACGGTTTAATAACCTCATCAAGTCTCCACCATCCTCCCACTCAATTCTTTCGAGAGAAACTTTTCCTTGAGAAAGGACCCGATTCTAGAAACAATCCCTTATTGCTTTCGAATCTGAGACAGGAGGTATACCCAACTGTTTTGGGTGTCCTATGAAGATGCATTTTTCCGCTTTGGGTTTGAGCTTATCAGCCTGAAACCTTTTCACATAAGTGTCGCAGCCCCAAACTTTTAAGAAATGACAGCTTAGGTTTCTCTAAACCATAGTTCATAGTGTCATCTCATCGGAATTACATGGTGCCCTATTTAAAGTGAATGTGGTTGTCTCTAATGCCTAACCCATAAACTATCGTGGTAATTTGATAAGAGACATCATGGTATGCATCATATCCAATAGGGTGCAGTTATGATGTTCGGACACACCATCACACTATGGTGTTCCAGGCTGTATTAGTTGTGAAACAATTTCCACAATGTCTTAATTTTGTGCCAAACTCGTAATTCAGATATTCATCTCTATTATCATATCATAGATATTTTATCCTCTTGTCACGACGATCTTTCAACTTCACCCTGAAATTACTTGAACCTTTCAATAATTCAGACTCGTGATTCATCAAGTAAATATACTCAACATCTACTCAAATCATCTGTGAAGTAAGAACATAACGATATCCACTACACGCCTCAGCACTCATTGGACTGCACACATCAAAATGTATTACTTCCAACAAGTTGCTTTCTATTTCCATTTTACTGAAAATGAGGCTTTCAGTCATCTTGCCCATGTGGTATGATTTGCATGTCTCAAGTGATTCAAAATCAAGTGAGTCCAAACGATCCATCTGTATAGAGTTTCTTCATGCATATCTACCAACAAACATGGTTCGCATGTCTCAAACTTTTCAAAAATGAGTGAGTCCAAAGATCCATCAACATGGAGCTTCTTCATGCGTTTTATACCGATATGACTTATGTGGCAGTGCCACAAGTGGGTGGTACTATCATTACTATCTTATATCTTTTGGCATGAACATGCGTATCACTACGATCGAGATTCAATAAACCATTCATTTTAGGTGCAAGCCCATTGAAGGTATTATTCAAATAAACAGAGTAACCATTATTCTCCTTAAATGAATAACCGTATTGCGATAGACATAATCCAATCATGTCTGTGCTCAATGCAAACACCAATCTCGATGGTAGAGGGAGCGTGCGATGCTTGATCATATCAACATTGGAAACACTTCCAACACTTACCGTCAGCTCACCTTTAGCTAGTCTCCGTTTATTCCGTAGCCTTTTGTTTCGAGTTACTAACACTTAGCAATTGAACTGGTATCTAATACCCTGGTGCTACTAGGAGTACTAGTAAAGTACACATCAACACAATGTATATACAATATACTTCTATCGACCTTGCCAGCCTTCTCATCTACCAAGTATCTAGGGTAATTCTGCTCCAGTTGCTGTTCCCCTTATTAAAGAAGCACTCAGTCTCGGGTTTGGGTTCAACCTTGGGTTTCTTCACTAGAGCAACAACTGAATTGCCGTTTCATGAAGTATCCCTTTGTTCCCTTGCCCTTCTTGAAACTAGTGGTTTCACCAACCATCAATGATTGATGCTCCTTCTTGATTTCTACTTTTGTGGTGTCAAACATCGCGAATATCTCAAGGATCATCATATATGTCCCTGATATATTATAGTTCATCACGAAGCTCTAGCAGCTTGGTGGAAATGACTTCGGAGAAACATCACTATCTTATCTGGGAGATCAACTCCCACTCGATTCAAATGATTGTTGTACTCAGACAATCTGAGCACAAGCTCAACAATTGAGCTTTTCTCCCTTAGTTTGCAGGCTAAGAAAATCGTCGGAGGTCTTTTACCTCTTGACGTGGGCACGAGCCTGAAATCCCAATTTCAGCTCTCGAAACATCTCATATGTTCCGCGATGTTTCAAAAAACATCTTAGGCGCATCAATTCTAAACCATTTAGCATTACGCACTGAACTATCATGTAGTTATCAAAATGTGTATGTCAGATGTTCGCAACATCCACAGACAACGTTCGAGGTTCAGCACACTGAGCGGTGCATTAAGGACATAAGCCTTCTATGACGCAATGAGGACAATCCTCAGTTTACGGACCTAGTCCGCATAATTGATACTATCAACTTTCAACTAAATTTTCTCTAGGAACATATCTAAACAGTAGAACTGAAGCGCGAGCTACGACATAATTTGTGAAGACCTTTTGACTATGTTCAGGATAATTAAGTTCATCTTATGAACTCCCACTCAGATAGACATCCCTCTAGTCATCTAAGTGATTACATGATCCGAGTCAACTAAGCCGTGTCCGATCATCACGTGAGACGAACTAGTCATCATCGGTGAACATCTTCATGTTGATCGTATCTACCATACGACTCATGCTCGACCTTTCGGTCTCTTGTGTTCCGAGGCCATGTCTGTACATGCTAGGCTCGTCAAGTTAACCCTAAGTGTTTTGCATGTGTAAAACTGTCTTACACCCGTTGTATGTGAACGTAAGGATCTATCACACCCGATCATCACGTGGTGCTTCGAAACGACGAACTTTAGCAACGGTGCACAGTTAGGGGAGAACTCATTCTTGAAATTGTAATGAGGGATCATCTTATTTACTACCGTCGTTCTAAGTAAACAAGATGCAAAAACATGATAAACATCACATGCAATCAAATAGTAGTGACATGATATGGCCAATATCATATAGCTCCTTTGATCTCCATCTTGGGGCTCCATGATCATCTTGTCACCGGCATGACACCATGATCTCCATCATCATGATCTCCATCATCGTGTCTTCTTGAAGTTGCCTCGTCATCTATTACTTCTACTACTATGGCTACGCTTTAGCAATAAAGTAAAGTAATTACATGACGTTTAAGTTGACACACAGGTCATAAATAAATTAAGACAACTCCTATGGCTCCTGCCGGTTGTCATACTCATCGACATGCAAGTCGTGATTCCTATTACAAGAACATGATCATCTAATACATCACATATATCATTCATCACATCCTTTGGCCATATCACATCACATAGCATACCCTGCAAAAACAAGTTAGACGTCCTCTAATTGTTGTTTGCATGTTTTACGTGGCTGCTATGGGTTTCTAGCAAGAACGTTTCTTACCTACGCAAAAACCACAACATGATATGCCAATTGCTATTTACCCTTCATAAGGACCCTTTTCATCGAATCCGATCCGACTAAAGTAGGAGAGACAGACACCCTCTAGCCACCTTATGCATCTAGTGCATGTCAGTCGGTGGAGCTGTCTCACGTAAGAGTACGTGTAAGGTCGGTCCGGGCCGCTTCATCCCACGATGCCGCCGAATCAAGATAAGACTAGTAATGGCAAGCATATTGAACAAAATCAACGCCCACAACTACTATGTGTTCTACTCGTGCATAGAAACTACGCATAGACCTAGCTCATGATGCCACTGTTGGGGAACGTAGCATAAATTCAAAATTTTCCTACGTGTCCTCAAGATCTATCTATGGAGTCATCTAGCAATGAGGGAAGAGTGGATCTACATACCCTTGTAGATCGCACGCGGAAGCGTTCAAGAGAACGGGGTTGATGGAGTCGTACTCGTCGTGATCCAAATCACCGATGATCCTTGTGCCGAACGGACGGCACCTCCGCGTTCAACACACGTACGGAGCAGCGACGTCTCCTCCTTCTTGATCCAGCAAGGGGGGAGGAGAGGTCGATAGAGATCCAACAACACGACGGCGTGGTGGTGGAAGTAGTGGGATTCCAACAGGGCTTCGCTAAGCACTGCGGGAGGAGGGAGAGGGAGGCGCCAGGCCTTAGATTGGATTGCCCTCCCTTTCCCCCACTATATATAGGGCCAAGGGAGAGGGGGAGGGCGCAGCCTTGCCCCTTCCTCCAAGGAAGGGTGCGGCCAAGGGGGGGGAGGAGTCCATCCTCCCCAAGGCACCTCGGAGGTGCCTTCCCCCTTTAGGACTCTTCCTTTCCCCTCTTCTCTTGGCGCATGGGCCTCTTGGGGCTGGTGCCCTTGGCCCATATGGGCCAAGGCGCACCCCCTACAGCCCATGTGCCCCCCCGGGGCAGGTGGCCCCACCCGGTGGACCCCCGGCACCCTTCCGGTGGTCCCGGTATAATACTGGTGACCCCGAAACTTGTCCCGATGGCCGAAATAGCACTTCCTATATGTAATTCTTTACCTCCGGACCATTCTGGAACTCCTCGTGACGTCCGGGATCTCATCTAGGACTCCGAACAACTTTCGGGTTACCGCATACTAATATCTCTATAACCCTAGCGTCACCGAACCTTAAGTGTGTAGACCCTATGGGTTCAGGAGACATGCAGACATGACCGAGATGACTCTCCGGTCAATAACCAATAGCGGGATCTGGATACCCATGTTGGCTCCCACATGTTCCACGATGATCTCATCGGATGAACCACGATGTCATGGACTTAATCAATCCCGTATACAATTCCCTTTGTCTAGCGGTACGATACTTGCCCGAGATTCGATCGTCGGTATCCCGATACCTTGTTCAACCTCGTTACCGGCAAGTCTCTTTACTCGTTTCGTAACACATCATCCCGTGATCAACTCCTTGATCACGTTGTGCACATTATGATGATGTCCTACCGAGTGGGCCCAGAGATACCTCTCCGTTTACACGGAGTGACAAATCCCAGTCTCGATTCGTGCCAACCCAACAGACACTTTCGGAGATACCTGTAGTGTACCTTTATAGCCACCCAGTTACGTTGTGACGTTTGGCACACCCAAAGCATTCCTACGGTATCCGAGAGTTGCACAATCTCATGGTCTAAGGAAATGATACTTGACATTAGAAAAGCTTCAGCATACGACCTACACGATCTAGTGCTATGCTTAGGATTGGGTCTTGTCCATCACATCATTCTCCTAATGATGTGATCCCGTTATCAACGACATCCAATGTCCATGGTCAGGAAACCGTAACCATCTATTGATCAACGAGCTAGTCAACTAGAGGCTTACTAGGGACATGGTGTTGTCTATGTATCCACACATGTATCTGAGTTTCCTATCAATACAATTATAGCATGGATAATAAACGATTATCATGAACAAGGAAATATAATAATAACTAATTTATTATTGCCTCTAGGGCATATTTCCAACAGTCTCCCACTTGCACTAGAGTCAATAATCTAGTTCACATCGCCGTGTGATTAACACTCACAGGTCACATCGCCATGTAACCAACATCCAAAGAGTTTACTAGAGTCAATAATCTAGTTCACATCACTATGTGATTAACACTCAATGAGTTCTGGGTTTGATCATGTTGCTTGTGAGAGAGGTTTTAGTTAACGGGTCTGAACCTTTCAGATCCGTGTGTGCTTTACAAATCTTTATGTCATCTCCTAGATGCAGCTACCACGCTCTATTTGGAGCCATTTCAAATAACTGTTCTACTTGGAGTTATTCTAAATTGTTGCTCCATTATACGTATCCGGTATCTCTACTCAGAGCTATCCGGATAGGTGTTAAGCTTGCATCGTCGTAACTCTTTACGTCGAACTCTTCATCACCTCCATAACCGAGAACATTCCTTAGTCCACTAGTTACTAAGGATAACTTTGACCGCTGTACTGTGATCCATTCTTGGATCACTCTTGTGCCCCTTGACTGGCTCATAGCAAGGCACACTTCAGGTGCGGTACACAGCAAAGCATACTGTAGAGCCTATGTCTTAAGCATAGGGGACGACCTTCGTCCTTTCTCTCTATTCTGCCGTGGTCGAGCTTTAAGTCTTAACTTCATACCTTACAACTCAGGCAAGAACTCCTTCTTTGACTGATCCATCTTGAACACCTTCAAGATCATGTCAAGGTATGTGCTCATTTGAAAGTACCATTAAGCGTTTTGATCTATCCTTATAGATCTTGATGCTCAATGTTCAAGTAGCTTAATCCAGGCTTTCCATTGAAAAACACTTTCCAAATAACCCTATATGCTTTCCAGAAATTCTACGTCATTTCTAATCCATAATATGTCAACAACATATACTCATCAGAAATTCTATAGTGCTCCCACTCACTTCTTTGGAAATACAAGTTTCTCATAAACTTTGTATACACCCAAAATCTTTGATCATCTCATCAAAGCATACATTCCAACTCCCTGATGCCTACTCCAGTCCTTAGAAGGATTGCTGGAGCTTTGCATACTTATTAGCATCTCTCAGGATTGACAAAACCTTCCGGTTGTATCACATACAACCTTTCCTCAAGAAAATCGTCGAGGAAACAATGTTTTGACATCCTATCTGCAAGATTTCATAAATAATGTAGTAATCGCTAATATAATTCCAACAGACTCTTAGCATCGCTACGAGTGAGAAAGTCTCATCGTAGTCAACTCCTTGAACTTGTCGGAAAACATCTTAACGACAAGTTGAGCTTTCTTAATGGTAATACTTACCATCATTGTCCGTCTTCCTTTTAAAATCCATCTGCACTCAACAGCCTTACGACCATCGAGCTGTTCTGCCAAAGTCTACACTATTTTTCATATATGGATCCTCTCTCGGATTATATGGCCTCGAGCCATTTTGGAATCCAGGCTCACCATCGCTTCTCCATAGCTCGTAGGTTCATTGTTGTCTAGCAACATGACTTCCAAGACAGGATTACGTACCACTCTGAAGTAGTACGCATCCTTGTCATTCTACGAGGTTTGGTAGTGACTTGATATGAAGTTTCATGATCACTATCACAAGCTTCCACTTCAATTGGTGTAGGTGCCACAGGAACAACTTCCTGTGCCCTGCCACACACTAGTTGAAGAGACGGTTTAATAACCTCATCAAGTCTCCACCATCCTCCCACTCAATTCTTTCGAGAGAAACTTTTCCTCGAGAAAGGACCCGATTCTAGAAACAATCCCTTATTGCTTTCGAATCTGAGACAGGAGGTATACCCAACTGTTTTGGGTGTCCTATGAAGATGCATTTTTCCGCTTTGGGTTTGAGCTTATCAGCCTGAAACCTTTTCACATAAGCGTCGCAGCCCCAAACTTTTAAGAAATGACAGCTTAGGTTTCTCTAAACCATAGTTCATATAGTGTCATCTCATCGGAATTACATGGTGCCCTATTTAAAGTGAATGTGGTTGTCTCTAATGCCTAACCCATAATCTATCGTGGTAATTCGATAAGAGACATCATGGTATGCATCATATCCAATAGGGTGCAGTTATGATGTTCGGACACACCATCACACTATGGTGTTCCAGGCGGTATTAGTTGTGAAACAATTTCCACAATGTCTTAATTTTGTGCCAAACTCATAGTTCAGATATTCATCTCTATGATCATATCATAGATATTTTATCCTCTTGTCACGACGATCTTTCAACTTCACCCTGAAATTACTTGAACCTTTCAATAATTCAGACTCGTGATTCATCAAGTAAATATACTCAACATCTACTCAAATCATCTGTGAAGTAAGAACATAACGATATCCACTACACGCCTCAGCACTCATTGGACTGCACACATCAAAATGTATTACTTCCAACAAGTTGCTTTCTATTTCCATTTTACTGAAAACGAGGCTTTCAGTCATCTTGCCCATGTGGTATGATTTGCATGTCTCAAGTGATTCAAAATCAAGTGAGTCCAAACGATCCATCTGTATAGAGTTTCTTCATGCATATCTACCAACAAACATGGTTCGCATGTCTCAAACTTTTCAAAAATGAGTGAGTCCAAAGATCCATCAACATGGAGCTTCTTCATGCATTTTATACCGATATGACTTATGTGGCAGTGCCACAAGTAGGTGGTACTATCATTACTATCTTATATCTTTTGGCATGAACATGCGTATCACTACGATCGAGATTCAATAAACCATTCATTTTAGGTGCAAGACCATTGAAGGTATTATTCAAATAAACAGAGTAACCATTATTCTCCTTAAATGAATAACTGTATTGCGATACACATAATCCAATCATGTCTATGCTCAACACAAACACCAATCTTGATGGTAGAGGGAGCGTGCGATGCTTGATCATATCAACATTGGAAACACTTCCAACACTTATCGTCAGCTCACCTTTAGCTAGTCTCCGTTTATTCAGTAGCCTTTTGTTTCGAGTTACTAACACTTAGCAACCGAACCGGTATCTAATACCCTGGTGCTACTAGGAGTACTAGTAAAGTACACATCAACACAATGTATATCCAATATACTTCTATCGACCTTGCCAGCCTTCTCATCTACCAAGTATCTAGGGTAATTCTGCTCCAGTGGCTGTTCCCCTTATTACAGAAGCACTCAGTCTCGGGTTTGGGTTCAACCTTGGGTTTCTTCACTAGAGCAGCAGCTGAATTGCCGTTTCATGAAGTATCCCTTTGTTCCCTTGCCCTTCTTGAAACTAGTGGTTTCACCAACCATCAATGATTGATGCTCCTTCTTGATTTCTACTTTTGTGGTGTCAAACATCGCGAATATCTCAAGGATCATCATATATGTCCCTGATATATTATAGTTCATCACGAAGCTCTAGCAGCTTGGTGGAAATGACTTCGGAGAAACATCACTATCTTATCTGGGAGATCAACTCCCACTCGATTCAAATGATTGTTGTACTCAGACAATCTGAGCACAAGCTCAACAATTGAGCTTTTCTCCCTTAGTTTGCAGGCTAAGAAAATCGTCGGAGGTCTTATACCTCTTGACGTGGGCACGAGCCTGAAATCCCAATTTCAGCTCTCGAAACATCTCATATGTTCTGCGACGTTTCAAAAAACATCTTTGGTGCCTCAATTCTAAACCATTTAGCATTACGCACTGAACTATCATGTAGTTATCAAAATGTGTATGTCAGATGTTCGCAACATCCATAGACAACGTTCGAGGTTCAGCACACTGAGCGGTGCATTAAGGACATAAGCCTTCTATGACGCAATGAGGACAATCCTCAGTTTACGGCCTAGTCCGCATAATTGATACTATCAACTTTCAACTAAATTTTCTCTAGGAACATATCTAAACAGTAGAACTGAAGCGTGAGCTATGACATAATTTGTGAAGACCTTTTGACTATGTTCAGGATAATTAAGTTCATCTTATGAACTCCCACTCAGATAGACATCCCTCTAGTCATCTAAGTGATTACATGATCCGAGTCAACTAGGCCGTGTCCGATCATCACGTGAGACGGACTAGTCATCATCGGTGAACATCTTCATGTTGATCGTATCTACCATACGACTCATGCTCGACCTTTCGGTCTCTTGTGTTCTGAGGCCATGTCTGTACATGCTAGGCTCGTCAAGTTAACCCTAAGTGTTTTGCATGTGTAAAACTGTCTTACACCCGTTGTATGTGAACGTAAGGATCTATCACACCCGATCATCACGTGGTGCTTCGAAACGACGAACTTTAGCAACGGTGCACAGTTAGGGGAGAACACATTCTTGAAATTGTACTGAGGGATCATCTTATTTACTACCATCGTTCTAAGTAAACAAGATGCAGAAACATGATAAACATCACATGCAATCAAATAGTAGTGACATGATATGGCCAATATCATATAGCTCCTTTGATCTCCATCTTGGGGCTCCATGATCATCTTGTCACCGGCATGACACCATGATCTCCATCATCATGATTTCCATCATCGTGTCTTCTTGAAGTTGCCTCGTCATTTATTACTTCTACTACTGTGGCTAACGCTTTAGCAATAAAGTAAAGTAATTACATGATATTTAAGTTGACACGCAGGTCATAAATAAATTAAGACAACTCCTATGGCTCCTGCCGGTTGTCATACTCATCGACATGCAAGTCGTGATTCCTATTACAAGAACATGATCATCTCATACATCACATATATCATTCATCACATCCTTTGGCCATATCACATCACATAGCATACCCTGCAAAAACAAGTTAGACGTCCTCTAATTGTTGTTTGCATGTTTTACGTGGCTGCTATGGGTTTCTAGCAAGAACGTTTCTTACCTACGCAAAAACCACAACGTGATATGCCAATTGCTATTTACCCTTCATAAGGACCCTTTTCATCGAATCCGATCCGACTAAAGTACGAGAGACAGACACCCGCTAGCCACCTTATGCATCTAGTGCATGTCAGTCGGTGGAACCAGTCTCACGTAAGAGTACGTGTAAGGTCGGTCCGGGCCGCTTCATCCCACGATGCCGCCGAATCAAGATAAGACTAGTAACGGCAAGCATATTGAACAAAATCAACACCCACAACTACTATGTGTTCTACTCGTGCATAGAAACTACGCATAGACCTAGCTCATGATGCCACTGTTGGGGAACGTAGCATAAATTCAAAAATTTTCTACGTGTCACCAAGATCTATCTATGGAGTCATCTAGCAATGAGGGAAGAGTGGATCTACATACCCTTGTAGATCGCACGCGGAAGCGTTCAATAGAACGGGGTTGATGGAGTCGTACTCGTCGTGATCCAAATCACCGATGATCCTTGCATCGAACGGACGACACCTCCGCGTTCAACACACATACGGAGCAGCGACGTCTCCTCCTTCTTGATCCAGCAAGGGGGGAAGAGAGGTTGATAGAGATCCAACAACACGACGGCGTGGTGGTGGAAGTAGCGGGATTCCAACAGGGCTTCGCTAAGCGCTGCGGGAGGAGGGAGAGGGAGGCGCCAGGCCTTAGATTGGATTGCCCTCCCTTTCCCCCACTATATATAGGGCCAAGGGAGAGGGGGAGGGTGCAGCCTTGCCCGTTCCTCCAAGGAAGGGTGCGGCCAAGGGGGGAGGAGTCCATCCTCCCCAAGGCACCTCGAAGGTGCCTTCCCCCTTTAGGACTCTTCCTTTCCCCTCTTCTCTTGGCGCATGGGCCTCTTGGGGCTGGTGCCCTTGGCCCATATGGGCCAAGGCGCACCCCCTACAGCCCATGTGGCCCCCCGGGGCAGGTGGCCCCACCCGGTGGACCCCCGGGACCCTTCCGATAGTCCCGGTACAATACTGGTGACCCCGAAACTTGTCCCGATGGCCGAAATAGCACTTACTATATATAATTCTTTACCTCCGGACCATTCCGGAACTCCTCGTGACGTCCGGGATCTCATCCAGGACTCCGAACAACTTTCGGGTTACCGCATACTAATATCTCTATAACCCTAGCATCACCGAACCTTAAGTGTGTAGACCCTACGGGTTCGGGAGACATGCAGACATGACCGAGATGACTCTCCGGTCAATAACCAACAGCGGGATCTGGATACCCATGTTGGCTCCCACATATTCCACGATGATCTCATCGGATGAACCACGATGTCAAGGACTTAATCAATCCCGTATACAATTCCCTTTGTCTAGCGGTACGATACTTGCCCGAGATTCGATCGTCGGTATCCCGATACCTTGTTCAACCTCGTTACCGGCAAGTCTCTTTACTCGTTCCGTAACACATCATCCCGTGATCAACTCCTTGATCACATTGTGCACATTATGATGATGTCCTACCGAGTGGGCCCAGAGATACCTCTCCGTTTACACGGAGTGACAAATCCCAGTCTCGATTCGTGCCAACCCAATAGACACTTTCGGAGATACCTGTAGTGTACCTTTATAGCCACCCAGTTACGTTGTGACGTTTGGCACACCCAAAGCATTCCTACGGTATCCGAGAGTTGCACAATCTCATGGTCTAAGGAAATGATACTTGACATTAGAAAAGCTTCAGCATACGACCTAAACGATCTAGTGCTATGCTTAGGATTGGGTCTTGTCCATCACATCATTCTCCTAATGATGTGATCCCGTTATCAACGACATCCAATGTCCATGGTCAGGAAACCGTAACCATCTATTGATCAACGAGCTAGTCAACTAGAGGCTTACTAGGGACATGGTGTTGTCTATGTATCCACACATGTATCTGAGTTTCCTATCAATACAATTATAGCATGGATAATAAACGATTATCATGAACAAGGAAATATAATAATAACTAATTTATTATTGCCTCTAGGGCATATTTCCAACACCTTACCAGTACTCGTAGTAGCTCCTGGGTATTTGATACCGGTGTGGTTGCTCACATTTGTAACTCAAAGCAGGAGCTGCGGAATAAGCGGAGACTGGCTAAGGACGAGGTGACAATGCGCGTCGGGAATGGTTCCAAGGTCGATGTGATCGCCGTCGGCACGCTACCTCTACATTTACCTATGGGATTAGTTTTAAACCTCAATAATTGTTATTTAGTGCCAGCTTTGAGCATGAACATTGTATCAGGATCTCGTTTAATTCAAGATGGCTACTCATTTAAATCCGAGAATAATGGTTGTTCTATTTATATGAGAGATATGTTTTATGGTCATGCTCCGATGGTGAATGGTTTATTCTTAATGAATCTCGAGCGTAATGCTACACATATTCATAGTGTGAATACCAAAAGATGTAAGGTTGATAATGATAGTCCCACATACTTGTGGCACTGCCGCCTTGGTCACATAGGTGTCAAACGCATGAAGAAGCTCCATGCATATGGACTTTTAGAGTCTCTTGATTACGAATCATTTGACACGTGCGAACCATGCCTCATGGGTAAAATGACCAAGACTCCGTTCTTAGGAACAATGGAGCGAGCAACCAACTTATTGGAAATCATACATACTGATGTGTGCGGTCTAATGAGTGTCGAGGCTCGCGGTGACTATCGTTATGTTCTCACCCTCACTGATGACTTGAGTAGATATGGGTATGTCTACTTAATGAAACACAAGTCTGAGACCTTTGAAAAGTTCAAGGAATTTCAAAGTGAGGTTGAGAATCAACGTGACAGGAAAATCAAGTTCTTGCAATCAGATCGTGGGGGAGAATACTTGAGTCACGAATTTGGCACACACTTAAGAAAATGTGGAATAGTTTCACAACTCACGCCGCCTGGAACACCTCAGCGTAATGGTGTGTCCGAACGTCGTAATCACACTCTATTAGATATGGTGCGATCTATGATGTCTCTTACCGATTTACCGCTATCATTTTGGGGCTATGCTTTAGAGACTGTCGCATTCACTTTAAATAGGGCTCTGTCAAAATCCGTTGAGACGACACCGTATGAATTATGGTTTGGGAAGAAACCTAAGCTATCGTTTCTAAAAGTTTGGGGATGCGATGCTTATGTCAACAAACTTCAACCTGAAAAGCTCGAACCCAAGTCGGAAAAATGCGTCTTCACAGGATACCCTAAGGAAACCATTGGGTATACCTTCTACCTCAGATCCGAAGGCAAGATCTTTGTTGCCAAGAATGGATCCTTTCTAGAGAAGGAGTTTCTCTCGAAATAAGTAAGTGGGAGGAAAGTAGAACTTGATGAAGTATTACCTCTTGAACCGGTAAGTGGCGCAGCTCAAGAAAATGTTCCTGAGGTGCCTGCACCAACTAGAGAGGAAGTTGATGATGATGATCATGAAACTTCAGATCAAGTTGCTACTGAACTTCGTAGGTCCATAAGGACACGTTCCGCACTAGAGTGGTACGGCAACCCTATCTTGGAAATCATGTTGTTAGACAACGGTGAACCTTCGAACTATGAAGAAGCGATGGCAGGCCTGGATTCTGACAAATGGCTGGAAGCCATGAAATCCGAGATAGGATCCATGTATGAAAACGAAGTATGGACTTTGACTGACTTGCCCGTTGATCGGCGAGCCATAGAAAATAAATGGATCTTTAAGAAGAAGACAGACGCGGATGGTAATGTGACCATCTATAAAGCTCGGCTTGTCGCTAAGGGTTATCGACAAGTTCAAGGGGTTGACTACGATGAGACTTTCTCACCCGTAGCGAAGCTGAAGTCCGTCTGAATCATGTTAGCAATTGTCGCATTCTATGATTATGAGATATGGCAAATGGACGTCAAAACAGCATTCCTTAATGGTTTCCTTAAGGAAGAATTGTATATGATGCAGCCGGAAGGTTTTGTCGATACTAAGAATGTTGACAAGGTGTGCAAGCTCCAATGCTCGATTTATGGGCTGGTGCAAGCATCTCGGAGTTGGAACATTCGCTTTGGTGAGATGATCAAAGCGTTTGGGTTTATGCAGACTTATGGAGAAGCCTGCATTTACAAGAAAGTGAGTGGGAGCTCTGTAGCATTTCTCATATTGTATGTGGATGACATACTATTGATGGGAAAGGATATAGAATTCTTGGAAAGCATAAAGGCCTATTTGAACAAGTGTTTTTCAATGAAGGACCTTGGAGAAGCTGCTTATATATTAGGCATCAAGATCTATAGAGACAGATCGAGACGCCTCATTGGTCTTTCATAGAGTACGTACCTTGACAAGATATTGAAGAAGTTCAAAATGGATCAGTCAAAGAAGGGGTTCTTGCCTGTATTGCAAGGTATGAGATTGAGCATGGCTCAATGCCCGACCACGGCAGAAGATAGAGAAAAGATGAGTGTCGTCCCCTATGCCTCGGCCATAGGGTCTATCATGTATGCTATGCTGTGTACCAGACCTGATGTAAACCTTGCCGTAAGTTTGGTAGGAAGGTACCAAACTAATCTCGGCATGGAACACTGGACAGCAGTCAAGAATATCCTGAAGTACCTGAAAAGGACTAAGGAAATGTTTCTCGTTTATGGAGGTGAAGAAGAGCTCGTCGTAAAGGGTTACGTCGATGCTAGCTTCGACTCTAAGTCACAAACCGGATACGTGTATATTTTGAATGGTGGGGCAGTAAGCTGGTGCAGTTGCAAGCAAAGCGTTGTGGCGGGATCTACATGTGAAGCGCAATACATGGCAGCCTCGGAGGCAGCACACGAAGCAGTCTGGGTGAAGGAGTTCATTACCGACCTAGGAGTCATACCCAATGCGTCGGGGCCGATGACTCTCTTCTGTGACAACACTGGAGCTATTGCCCTTGCCAAGGAGCCCAGGTTTCACAGGAAGACCAGGCATATCAAGCGTGGCTTCAACTCCATTCATGAAAGTGTTCAAAATGGAGACATAGAAATTTGTAAAGTACATACGGACCTGAATGTAGTAGATCCGTTGACTAAACCTCTCCCTAGAGAAAAACATGATCAACACCAGAATTCCATGGGTGTTCGATTCATCACAATTTAACTAGATGATTGACTCTATTGCAAGTGGGAGACTGTTGGAAATATGCCCTAGAGGCAATAATAAAATGATTATTATATTTCCTTGTTGATGATAATTGTCTATTATTCATGCTATAATTGTATTATCCGGAAATCGTAATACATGTGTGAATACATAGACCACAATGTGTCCCTAGTGAGCCTCTAGTTGACTAGCTCGTTGATCAACAGATAGTCATGGTTTCCTAGCTATGGACATGGGGATGTCATTGATAACGAGATCACATCATTAGGAGAATGATGTGATGGACAAGACCCAAACCTAAGCTTAGCTCAAAGATCGTGTAGTTCGTTTGCTGTAGCTCTTCTGAATGTCAAGTATCATTTCCTTAGACCATGAGATTGTGCAACTCCCGGATACCGTAGGAGTGCTTTGGGTGTGCCAAACGTCACAATGTAACTGGGTGACTATAAAGGTACATTACAGGTGTCGCCGAAAGTGTCTGTTGGGTTGGCACGAATCGAGACTGGGATTTGTCACTCCGTATTACGGAGAGGTATCTCTGGGCCCACTCGGTAATGCATCATCATAATGAGCTCAATGTGATCAAGTTCTTGATCACAGGATCATGCATTACGGTACGAGTAAAGTGACTTGCCGGTAACGAGACTGAACAAGGTATTGGGATACCGACGATCGAGTCTCGGGCAAGTAACGTACCGATTGACAAAGGGAATTGAATACGGGATTGATTAAGTCCTCGACATCGTGGTTCATCTGATGAGATCATCGAGGAGCATGTGGGAGCCAACATGGGTATCCAGATTCCGCTGTTGGTTATTGGCCGGAGAGCCGTCTCGGTCATGTCTACGTGTCTCCCGAACCCGTAGGGTCTACACACTTAAGGTTCGGTTGCGCTAGGGTTGTAGAGATATGAGTATGCAGTAATCCGAAAGTTGTTCGGAGTCCCGGATGAGATCCTGGACGTCATGAGGAGTTCCGGAATGGTCCGGAGGTGAAGAATTATATATAGGAAGTGTAGTTTCGGCCATCGGGAAAGATTCAGGGTCACCGGTATTGTACCGTGACCACCGGATCGGTCCTGGGGGTCCACCGGGTGGGGACTCATGGGCTGAAGTCGGGAGGGGAACCAGCCCATAGTGGGCTAGTGCGCCCCCCCCCTTGGGCCCCCCCTGCGCCTAGGGTTCAAAACCCTAGGGTGGGGGCGTCTCCACTTGCCTTGGGGGGCACTCCACCCCTCTTGGCTGCCGCCCCCCTTGGGAGATTCCATCTCCAGGGCCAGCCCCCCCAGGGGGCCTATATAAAGGGGGGAGGGGCAGGCGCACCTCAAGTCTTGGCGCCTCCCTCTCCCCTGCTACACCTCTCTCTGTCGCAAAAGCTCGGCGAAGCCCTGCTGCGATCACTGCTGCATCCACCACCACGTCGTCGTGCTACTGGATCTTCATCAACCTCTCCTTCCCCCTTGCTGGATCAAGAAGGAGGAGACGTCATCCGCTCCGTACGTGTGTTGAACACGGAGGTGCCGTCCGTTCGGCACTTGGTCATCGGTGATTTGGATCACGGCGAGCACGACTCCATCATCCCCGTTCTCTTGAATGCTTCCGCTCGTGATCTACAAGGGTATGTAGATGCACTCTCCTCTCGTTGCTAGTTGACTCCATAGATTGATCTTGGTGAAACGTAGGAATTTTTTTTGTTTTCTGCAACGTTCTCCAACAATTTTCATCTTCAGGAGAAGTGTCTCTGTAGTAAAACCAAGTATGGTTCCATTCCTTAGGGTGGCTATGCAGTTTGGCATGAGGAAATTCAACTTCCTTCCTCTTCTGAATGGAGACACCACCAAGTTCAGTGTTGGGGCCATTTAAAAATTCTGTGTGCCGGTTCAAAAGAAATCCTGGAACAGCTCCGCAGTTGGTTCTTCCTGTAAGTACACTTCACAGAAGACCTGGAAGTTGCATAGATTAGATACTGAGTTGGGCCTGATGTCTTGAGGATGGAGTTGGAAACTGGCTAGCACATCTCGGTAAAACTTTGACCCTGGCGGTTTGAAGCCATGGCCTATGTGGAAAAAAAAGACCACCACCTCACCCTGCCTCGGGGTCAGAGGATTTTCTGCTCCTGGAACTCACCATTTAATTTCAGTCTTCTTAGGCAAAGTACCAATGCTAACCATATCATTCAATTGTTCCTCAGTGACCCTGGAATGAGCCCAGTTGCAAGTGGTAAATTGCTTGGCCATTGTAGAGCAAAAAGCTTGTGGAAGAAACGCAGGTTTACAAATCACTCAGGATGACATACAAGATGTCACATCCCTAATTCTGGTATGACCTAGGCTAGCTAGTCATGTGTGCATCATGTTTAAATTTCATTTAACTTTGAAATGGGGATTGTGAAACCCTCAGAAATCATTTCTGGAAATGACCCAGATAAAAATTTCTCCAAAAAGGTCCAAGAAAATGTTCATGTTGCTCTCTGAAAATATTGGACACAGATAAAAATCAAACCAATATCTTTCGGAGCTCATAAGTATTTATTTTGGGCATTTGGGATTAATCCAGTAATTATTTGCGTTGGATAAATATTTTATTATATATATAATATTGTCCAATAATTCTAAATTTTGGTGAGGGGCTTTGGAATAATCCCTTAGGCCCCTGCAAAAATTGTCAGAATTGAATAAAATGATTTGGTATTTTTATCAAATCAAAACAAATGTCAGATAAATAGAAAAAAATAGAAATGGTAAAAACCAACCTGTGCTTACCTGCGGCCCAGCTCCTGTGCTGGCCCAGCACTATGCAGCCCAGCAGTAGCCCAGCCCACCTATCCCCCTCCCCCTGTCGTCTTCCTCCTGCCAGGAGGACAGCGCGTGTGGCCGCCGCGCGCGAGCACGCGCCGACCACCTCCTACTTCCCCGCTCGCTGCTGGACGCCCCCGACGACGCCACGCACTCCCCTCGGCCTCTCTCACTCCCTCTCCCTCTCTCTAGTGGCCGCCCCTCCTCTCTCTCGCCCTTCCCCGCGAACGCCCGAGCGCTGTCGTTGCCGCCGCTCACCATAGCCGTGCCCACTGTGCTCCCCTCGCATCGCTGCTGTGTCATAGAGCTCCGCCCTATCGCCTTCTTCATCTTCGTCAATCCACGCAGCTGGGGACGCCCTACCTCGACCTCGTTGCCGCTGTTTTCCACCGCGGGCGCCCGAGATCGCCGGCACCCGTATGTCGCCGTCTGGCCTTCCCCAAGCCCGCTTCGACGCCCTCTGCGACCGCTGTGAGCTCCATCGTCGTTTGCCCCTCTTCCCCTTGCCTCTCGATCACCGCAGCCGCTGTTTCGATCGAAGCCGTAGCACCTCGTCGCCGGCCATGGCGCCATCGTGGCCAGGGGCCGAGCCAGCCGCACCCGCGCACGTCACCATGCTCCTGGTGATGCCAGGAGGCCGTAGAGCCTCTCCGCTCGCCTTCCCATGCACCACAGCCCTCGCCCGCACTTGGCCATCCTCTGGCCACCGCCGCGAGCCTCGCTCCGGTGAGCTCCGGCCACCCCTCCTCCTCGTATCTGTCCCACTAGATGCGGGAGAGCACGAGCTACGCCCCGATGCTCTCCGCCGTCCTTTTGGTCACCGGAATGGTGATCCCGAGCCCTCAGCCGCGTTCGGCCTCGCCGGCGGCTAAACGCCGGTGGGGTTGACCGGTCTAACCCCCCCAGTTGACCTGGGGTTTGACTACCTAGGGACAATGACAGGTGGGGCCCGGCCTGCTAATGTTTCTATTAGGATTAGTTTAATATCTAATTAACACTATTAACTAACAATGAGCCAATGACATGTGGGACCCGGTCGTCAGGTTTGACCTGGTCAGCTCCGTTGACCTGCTGACGCAGGCATGACGCAATGCTGACGCAGTTATTCTTTTTCTGGAATTATTTTTAAACAGGAAATTCCAGAAAATGTTCAAAACTTAAAAAATTCATAGAAATTCAACCGTAGCTCAGATTGAAATAATTTATATATGAAAAATTATCAGAAAAATTCAATCTATCCATCTGTACCATTTTCATGCATGACAAACCATCTATACATGCTGTATATATGAAAACACACTTATGGCATATTTAAGAACTTAATTTGGAGTTGTATTTGAACCCTTGGTTCAAATGGACTTCAACCAAATAAATGCTAGATGCATTAACTCAAACAACATCACATACTCATGCCATGTTCATGCATCATAATGTTGCATATGCTTGTGTTTGATTTCCGACACCGTCCCTTCTCGATAGGTCCTGCTCCGGAAAGTGTTCGAGAGTACCTATCAGTGGAGCAGTGCCCCCTATTGATCTACCAGGCAAGCAACCCCCCCCCCTTGTTCATTCCGATAAAATCCTACTCTCTCGCTCCTGCTCTCATTTATTGCATTAGGACAACAACGATTCAACTGCTACTTTATGCTACGGTAGTTGAACCCATTCCTCTGCATGACCTATCATTGCCACAGTAAATAGTTAAAACCCACTAGCACGTGTAGGAGTTGTTTGAGCCATGTTGTGTTCCTACCATGCCATGCCTGCTATTGCTTAGAGTTGTGTCAGGTCTCATTCATCGGGAATGAATTGGAGTGTTATGATATGTTCTGGTGCTGAGAGTTAAGCGTGTGAACACGATTTGGTAAAGGTAGCGGTGAGAGGCCATGTAGGAGTACATGGTGGGTTGTCTCATTGGGACCGTCCTTAAGAACTGAGTTCTGTGTAAGTTGTCCAATGACTAGCTACTACCACACATTGGGCTCCGGGCGCTCCAAGCTCTCTCGACTTATTAACCGCCTTGATCTTGTCCAGGAGTTGCAAATAGTTTCTGGTGTTTGTAGGTAGTGCTATTTTTCTACCGAGTGGCACCCGGTAGGGTGGGCTCAGGACAGACTAGGCACAGGTGGCACGGTGTACCAAGTGGCACCCGGATGGTGGGCTTGGGAACCCTGCTCACATCGTTTGGGGCCGTCAGCGACACCCCGGCCGGATCTCCTTGCGGATGGAACCCAGATAGGCGATAAACCTAGACTAGAGTCTTGCATGGTTAGTCAGGTCGTGGCCGACACCCTCGCCAGGCTTCCGCTTGAAGGTTGCCAAGATACATGACGTGTATATGGTGATAAGTGGTGAGAGCGTGTGTGAAGAAGTACACCCCTGCAGGGTTACCATGATCTATTCGAATAGCCGTGTCCTCGGTTATGGACTTCTTGGATGCTTATGTGGTACCTAGACAACTTAAAGTGGATACTCTAAAATGCTCAAGACAAGTGTGAGTGCTATGGATGGCCTTCTCGTAGGAGAGACGGGGATGAATCCATAGTAGTGTATTGATGTGGTGATTAGTGGACTCGTGTGCGCTGCCTCACCTCAAAGAAGTTTCTCATTGTCGTAGAACAGGATAGACACTGAGTCAAAGCTGCCTTGCTGCAACTAAACCCCACATTACCTTCTTGATACAAATGCATGTATGATAGGATCTGATGTAAGTCTTGCTGAGTATCTTTGTACTCATGTTTGCTTTATTTATGTTTTGCAGGTGAGACATCTGTCTCACTAGTAGTACCGCTTGGACTTCGACGAGTAGCTTGTTACCTCAGCTACGATCTTGTACCTTGGAGGGACTTGTAGATAGTCAGGCTTCTCGGCCTTTTTCTTTTGTAGTTGTCTGTACTCAGACATGTAATGCTCTTGTTGCTTGTATGCTCTGAATGATGGGTCATGTGACCCTGTTTGTATTTATGCTATGTGGCTCTTTTGAGCCTTTATCTATATGAGTTGCGTTATGTTGTGATGCCATGTTGTACATCACATACTTGCATGTGATGCGTACGTGTGACGTGTATTGCTATGTGTGGGATCCGACAATCTAGTTGTTTGTCCTTGGCAGCCTCTCTTATGGGGAAATGTAGTCTAGTGCTTCCTTGAGCCATAGTAGTCCGCTACAGCCCGGTTCACCGGAGTCCTGCTAGCCCAGCACTACTGCTCAGAACACTTGACTGGCCGGCATGTGTTCCACTTTGTTCCTATGTCTGTCCCTTCGGGGAAATGTCACGCGGTGACTTCCAGAGTCCTGTTAGCCCAGTGCTACAGCCTGGATTCATAAGCTGTTGACCGACATGCTCGATGTGATTCATGTATGCCTGTCTCCATAGGTCTGTGCCGCTTTGGGTTCACGACTAACCATGTCGGCCCGGGTTCTCTGTCATATGGATGCTAGCGACACTATCATATACGTGAGCCAAAAGGCGCAAACGGTCCCGGGCCATGGTAAGGCGACACCTGTGGGGATACCGTGCGTGAGGCCGCAAAGTGATATGAGGTGTTACATGCTAGATCGGTGTGACTTAGAATCGGGGTCCCGACAGCTTTGGTATCAGAGCCTGACTACCTGTAGGATTTCCAAGCCAACCTGGTCAAAGTTGAGTCTAGAAATTCTTTAGCTATATAGGGGAATTGATTGTGGAAGGGAACGTAAGGCTCTTTTTACTCCTTATGCCTCATGTCTTCTGATCTGAGTCATCCTATCTTTCCTACGGGGTTAAGGAACTAGGCTTTCTCTTCCGTCTATCAGGATCACGTGTTACTACTCCGTAGTCCCTTAGGATTGGTTGATCAGAGTCTTATCCCAGTTTGAGTGCCTCCGGTGTAACCTATTTAGCAATATCTCAGAACGTTGAGTGATGATGTTGAGTATGGTGCTACCCCGTCTTTGGCGGAATGTCTCATTTCGAGCATTTTACTGCCGTTATGCTGCCGGAATTGTCCTAGGAGTTCAAGAGATAGTATTTTTCCTCGTACTATAATCTACATCCTTATGATGATGCTAAATCCATCCTTTGTTTCCTTGGTTGGTTCTTCAGGATGTCGTCAGTTAACCGAAGTTCTGTTGCTCGTAGCCGGAACCACGGAGATGGTAGGGATGAGGATCCTCCCGACCAGTCTTCATTGACAGAGTTCATGTTAGAGATGGAGAGGAACAAGCATGATTCTAACCGCTTGTTAGCACGTATCGAGGAGAACACCGCACCCCAGTGCAAAGAGTCAGCGACCATCTATGATTTCATTGGTCTGAAACCACCTACCTTCCATCATTCCATTGAACCACTCGATGCAGATGACTGGCTCCGTAGTATCACACACAAGCTGCATTTGGTGAACGTAGCTGAAAGTAACAAGGTCACCTACGCTGCATATCACCTGGAAGGTCCTGCTAGTCTTTGGTGGCAGAACTATGAGGCTATGCTTCCAGCTGGCCAGATACCTACCTGGAAGGATTTCACTGAGGCTTTTTGCAAGCATCACATTCCTCAAGCCCTCATTGACCGCAAGAGAGAAGAGTTCTGTAGCTTCACACATGGTAAGATGGCTGTTGATGCTTACAGTAGAGAATTTGAGAACCTTGCCCGCTATGCTACAGAAGAAGTGTCCACAGACGCCAAGAAGCAGGCTAGGTTCCGGAAGGGTCTCAACCCCAAGTTGCGTCGTGATCTCCACTTGCATCATTGCAATACATTCCAGGCTCTTGTGAACAAGGCCATTAATGCAGAAACAGCTCAACTCACTTACGAGGAGTCTCGTAAGCACAACCGTGATTTGGTTTCTTCCTCCGGTTCTACTTCGCAGAAGCGTCGGATTTGGATTCCGAACTCTGCTCTTCCACCCGGTTATACACCGAGGCCCTCTTCTGTGGCGCCTCACCCAGTTCAGTCATATGCTCCACCCAGACCTATTGGTAGACCGCTTGTCAATGTGGGCCCACGTCCTACTTCAGGGACTTGCTTCACATGCGGAGAGCCAGGACATTATGCACGTGACTGCTCTCAAACCAACTATGCTCCACCCGAGCCTGAGAAGTCTGTTGGTCGTGGTAAGCCATCACGCAAGATGATTAGTGTCAAGTCAGCTCCCACTGAACGTGGATGTGTGCATCACGTCTCAGCTAAAGACACTCATGATGATCCGGATGTCGTTCTTGGTACCCTCCTTGTCAATTGCCATCCAGCTTCAGTTCTGTTCCATACCAGAGCATCTCACTCCTTCATTTCTGAAGGCTATGCTCGTTTGCACGACATGTCATTTTGCGATATGCCAACTCCACTTCAAATCCAAACTCCAGGGTCTAGATGGCAAACTACCAGAATAAGCCATGGTAATGAAATCCTTGTTGACAGACTTGTATTCCTTGCATCACTTATAGCCCTCAAGTCTACAGATATTAACATCATCTTGGGTATGGACTGGATGAAAGCTCATCTTGCCAAGATTGATTGTTACACAAGGTCTGTTCAGCTTACACACCCATCCGGCAAGATAGTCACCATCTCCACTAGAGTTGCAAAGCGTCAACTCTATTCTCTTAATGCCAACCCTCTTCCAGACCTTGAAGATATCCCGGTAGTCTATGACTTTCCGGATGTATTTCCATAGGAACTGCCAGGTATTCCACCTGACAGAGATGTAGAATTTGTCATAGATCTTATCCCAGGAACCGCTCCAATCTCTAGGAGACCTTACAAGATGGCACCCTTAGAACTAGCTGAGCTTAAGAAACAACTCGATGAATCCTTGCAAAAGGGTTTCATCCGTCCTAGTTCTTCTCCCTGGGCTTGCCCCGTCCTTTTCGTCAAGAAGAAGGATGGTACGGACCGGATGGTTGTAGATTATCGTCCCGTTAATTTGGTCACGATAAAGAACAAGTATCCGCTCCCAGGATCAACGACCTGTATGATCAGCTCGCTGGATCCTCAGTCTTTTCCAAGATGGATTTGAGGTTAGGCTACCACCAAATCAAGATCAGAAATGGGGACATTCCTAAGACGGATTTTGTCACTCGTTATGGTCAGTACGAGTACACCGTCATGTCCTTTGGTCTAACCAACGCTCCAGCTACTTTCTCCCGCTTGATGAACTCGATCTTCATGGAGTACTTAGATAAGTTCGTCGTGGTTTACCTTGATGATATTCTTATTTACTCGAAGAACGAGGAAGATCATGCCGAACATCTTAGACTTGTGCTAGAAAAACTCAGAGAGCATCGCGTTTATGCCAAGTTCTCCAAGTGCGAATTTTGGTTGCTAGAAGTGACCTATCTCGGCCACGTAATCTCTGGTAAGGGCATTGCTGTCAATCCCGAAAGAGTTCAGGCTGTTCTTGATTGGACTCTGCCTGAAACAGTTAAGCAAGTTAGCAGTTTCCTTGGTCTAGCCAGTTATTGTCGCCGATTCATTGAGAACTTCTCCAAAGTGGCCAAACCTCTCACGGAACTTCTCAAGAAAGATAAAAAGTTTGAGTGGTCCCCACAGTGTGAGCACAGTTTTCAGAAACTGAAAAGACGCCTGACTTCTGCTCCCGTACTTGTGCCACCGGATTTCACTAAGGACTTTGTTATCTACTGCGACGCCTCACGACAGGGACTAGGTTGCATTCTTATGCAACATCGCCATGTGATTGCCTATGCATCTCGACAGTTGCATCCACATGAGGAGAATTATCCTACACATGATCTAGAGCTTGCAGCCGTAGTCTATGCACTTAAGCATGGCGACATTACCTTCTCAGTAAACGTTGCGAGATTTACACCAATCACCAGAGTCTCAAGTATATCTTCACCCAACCAGACTTGAACCTTAGGCAAAGACGTTGGTTGGAGTTGATCTCAGATTACGACTTAGGGATTACCTACACCCCAGGCAAGGGGAATGTCATGGCTGATGCGCTAAGTCGTAAGTCCTATTGCAACAATCTCACGTTGCGGCAGGGCCAACCACTTCTCCATGAGGAATTATGTAAGCTTAACCTCCACCTTGCTCCTCACGGATTCCTTTCTACCTTGGTGGCGAAACCTACTCTTGTGGATCAAATCACCTCTGCTCAGAAGCAGTATACGGGAATTTCCCGGATAAAGAGAAACATTAACAAAGGAGTTGGTGGTAGTTTCTCTATAGATGATTGTGGTGTTGTTTTCTTTGAGAGTCGCTTGGTGGTTCCCAAGAATCAACATCTTCGACAATTAATCCTTAAGAAGGCGCATGAATCTCCTCTCACGATTCATCCCGGTAGTACTAAGATGTATCAGGACCTACGCCAGAGGTTCTGGTGGACTAAGACGAAGAGACAAATTGCTCAATTTATTGCTAACTATGACGTTTGTCGTCGCGTGAAGACAGAGCATCAGAGACTTGCTGGCACCCTTTAACCTTTAGCTATTCCTGAGTGGAAATGGGATAAAGTTGGTATGGACTTCATCACCGGCTTTCCCAGGACCAAGAAAGGGAATAACGCTATCTTCGTAGTCATTGATCGTCTTTCCAAAGTGGCTCACTTCCTACCTGTTCGAGAGAATATCACTGCTAGTCAGCTCGCTGACTTATATATTTCTCGAATAGTGTCACTTCATGGTGTTCCACTAGAGATCAATTAAGACCGTGGTAGTCTTTTCACTTCTCATTTCTGGGAGAGTTTCCAAACTGCCATGGGCACCCATCTTTCCTTCAGTACCGCTTTCCACCCTCAATCAAGTGGTCAGGTGGAAAGGGTCAACCAGATTCTTGAAGACATGCTTAGAGCTTGTGTTATCTCATTCGGTATGGATTGGGAGAAGTGTATTCCCTTCGCCGAGTTTGCTTATAACAACAGCTACCAATCCAACCTCAAGAAAGCTCATTTTGAGGTTCTGTATGGACGAAGATGTAGAACACCTTTGAACTGGTCAGAAACCGGTGAAAGACAATTCTTTGGACCGGATATGATCCAGGAGGCAGAAGAACAAGTTCGCATCATTCGTGAGAATTTGAAAACAGCCCAATCTCGTCAAAAGAGCCAGTATGACCATAGTCATAAGGAAGTGGCTTATGAAATTGGCGATAAAGCTTACCTTCGGGTTACCCCTTTGAAGGGTACCCATCGATTCGGTATCAAGGGCAAGTTGGCTCCTCGTTACATTGGTCCCTTTCTTATTCTCGCTAAACGAGGAGAGGTTGCCTACTAGTTGGAACTACCACCACATCTTTCTCGAGTTCATGATGTTTTCCACGTCTCTCAACTCAGGCGTTGCTTCTTGGATCCCATCCGCGGAGTGGACCACGAAACGCTTGATCTCCAAGATAACCTCACTTATCGGGAGTACCCTGTCTGCATCCTTGATCAAGCAGAGCGTGTCACTCGATGTCATAACATCATGTTTCTCAAGGTTCAGTGGTCTCATCATTCCGAGAGAGAAGCTACTTGGGAGCGTGAAGATCGTCTTCGACTTGAGTACCCCGCTTTCTTCCCGCCGACTCCTGAATCTCGGGACGAGATTTCTTCGAGTGGGGGCGAGTTGTCACATCCCTAGTTCTGGTATGACCTAGGCTAGCTAGTCATGTGTGCATCATGTTTAAATTTCATTTAACTTTGAAATGGGGATTGTGAAACCCTCAGAAATCATTTCTGGAAATGACCCAGATAAAAATTTCTCCAAAAAGGTCCAAGCAAATGTTCATGTTGCTCTCTGAAAATATTGGACAGAGATAAAAATCAAACCAATATCTTTAGGAGCTCATAAGTATTTATTTTGGGCATTTGGAATTAATCCAGTAATTATTTGCGTTGGATAAATATTTTATTATATATATAATATTGTCCAATAATTCTTAATTTTGGTGAGGGGCTTTGGAATAATCCCTTAGGCCCCTGCAAAAATTGTAAGAATTAAATAAAATGATTTGGTATTTTTATCAAATCAAAACAAATGTCAGATAAATAGAAAAGAAACAGAAATGGTAAAAACCCACCTGTGCTTACTTGCGGCCCAGCTCCTGTGTTGGCCCAGCACTGTGCAGCCCAGCAGCAGCCCAGCCCACCTGTCCCCCTCCCCCTGTTCTCTTCCTCGTGCCAGGAGGACAGCGCGTGTGGCCGCCGCGCGCGAGCACGCGCTGGCCACCTCCTGCTTCCCCGCTCGCTGCTGGAGGCCCCCGACGACGCCACGCACTCCCCTCGGCCTCTCTCACTCCCTCTCCCTCTCTCCAGTGGCCTCCCCTCCTCTCTCTCGCCCTTCCCCGCGAACGCCCGAGAGCTGTTGTTGTCGCCGCTCGCCATAGCCGTGCCCACTGTGCTCCCCTCGCATCGCTGCTGTGTCCTAGAGCTCCGCCCTGTCGCCTTCTTCGTCTTCGTCAAGCCACGCAGCTGGGGACGCCCTACCTCAACCTCGTTGCCGCCGTTTTCCATCGTGAGCGCCCGAGATCGCTGGCGCCCGTACGTCGTCGTCTGGCCTTCCCCGAGCCCACTTCGACGCCCTCTGTGACCGCTGTGAGCTCCATCGTCGTTTGCCCCTCTTCCCCTTGCCTCTCGATCACCGCAGCCGCCGTTTCGACTGAAGCCGTAGCACCTCGCCGCCGGCCATGGCGCCACCGTGGCCAAGGGCCAAGCCAGCCGCACCCGCACGCGTCACCGTGCTCCTGGTGACGCCAGGAGGCCGTAGAGCCTCTGCGCTCGCCTTCCCATGCACCGCAGCCCTCGCCCGCACTTGGCCGTGCTCCGCCGCGAGCCTCGCTCCGGCGAGCTTCGGCCACCCCTCCTCCTCCTATCTATCCCACTAGATGCGGGAGAGCACGGGCTACGCCCCGGTGCTCTCCTCCGTCCTTTTGGTCACCAGAATGGTGATCCCGAGCCCTCCACCGCGTTCGGCCTCGCCGGCGGCTAAACGCCGGTGGGGTTGACCGGTCTAACCCCCCCAGTTGACCCGGGGTTTGACTACCCAGGGACAATGACAAGTGGGGCCCGGCCTGCTAATGTTTCTATTAGGATTAGTTTAATATCTAATTAACACTATTAACTAACAATGAGCCAATGACATGTGGGACCCGGTCGTCAGGTTTGACCTGGTCAGCTCCGTTGACCTACTGACATAGGCATGACGCAATGCTGACGCAGTTATTCTTTTTCTGGAATTATTTTTAAACAGGAAATTCTAGAAAATGTTCAAAACTTCAAAAATTCATAGAAATTCAACCGTAGCTCAGATTGAAATAATTTATATATGAAAAATTATCAGAAAAATTCAATCTATCCATCTATACCATTTTCATGCATGACAAACCATCTATACATGCTATATATATGAAAACACACTTATGGCATATTTAAGAACTTAATTTGGAGTTGTATTTGAACCCTTGGTTCAAATGGACTTCAACCAAATAAATGCTAGATGCATTAACTCAAACAACGTCACATACTCATTCCATGTTCATGCATCATAATGTTGCATATGCTTGTGTTTGATTTCCGACACCGTCCCTTCTCGATAGGTCCTGCTCCGGAAAGTGTTCGAGAGTACCTATCAGTGGAGCAGTGCCCCCCTATTGATCTACCAGGCAAGCAACCCCCCCTTGTTCATTCCGATAAAATCCTACTCTCTCGCTCCTGCTCTCATTTATTGCATTAGGACAACAACGATTCAACTGCTACTTTATGCTACGGTAGTTGAACCCATTCCTCTGCATGACCTGTCATTGCCACAGTAAATAGTTAAAACCCACTAGCACGTGTAGGAGTTGTTTGAGCCATGTTGTGTTCCTACCATGCCATGCCTGCTATTGCTTAGAGTTGTGTCAGGTCTGATTCATCGGGAATGAATTGGAGTGTTATGATATGTTCTGGTGCTGAGAGTTAAGCGTGTGAACATGATTTGGTAAAGGTAGCGGTGAGAGGCCATGTAGGAGTACATGGTGGGTTGTCTCATTGGGACCGTCCTTAAGAACTGAGTTCTGTGTAAGTTGTCCAATGACTAGCTACTACCACACATTGGGCTCCGGGCGCTCCAAGCTCTCTCGACTTATTAACCGCCTTGATCTTGTCCAGGAGTTGCAAATAGTTTCTGGTGTTTGTAGGTAGTGCTATTTTTCTACCGAGTGGCACCCGGTAGGGTGGGCTCGGGACAGACTAGGCATAGGTGGCACGGTGTATCAAGTGGCACCCAGATGGTGAGCTTGGGAACCCTGCTCACATCGTTTGGGGCCGTGAGCGACACCCCGGCCAGATCTCCTTGCGGATGGAACCCAGATAGGCGATAAACCTAGACTAGAGTCTTGCATGGTTAGTCAGGTCGTGGCCGACACCCTCGCCAGGCTTCCGCTTGAAGGTTGCCGAGATACATGACGTGTATCTGGTGATAAGTGGTGAGAGCGTGTGTGAAGAAGTACACCCCTGCAGGGTTATCATGATCTATTCGAATAGTCGTGTCCTCGGTTATGGACTTCTTGGATGCTTATGTGGTACCTAGACAACTTAAAGTGGATACTCTAAAATGCTCAAGACAAGTGTGAGTGCTATGGATGGCCTTCTCGTAGGAGAGACGGGGATGAATCCATAGTAGTGTATTGATGTGGTGATTAGTGGACTCGTGTGCACTGCCTCACCTCAAAGAAGTTTCTCATTGTCGTAGAACAGCATAGCCACTGAGTCAAAGATGGCTTGCTGCAACTAAACCCCACATTACCTTCTTGATACAAATGCATGTATGATAGGATCTGATGTAAGTCTTGCTGAGTATCTTTGTACTCACGTTTGCTTTATTTATGTTTTGCAGGTGAGACATCTGTCTCACTAGTAGTACTGTTTGGACTTCGACGAGTAGCTTGTTACCTCAGCTACGATCTTGTACCTTGGAGGGACTTGTAGATAGTCAGGCTTCTCGGCCTTTTTCTTTTGTAGTTGTCTGTACTCAGAAATGTAATGCTTCCGTTGCTTGTATGCTCTGAATGATGGGTCATGTGATCCCTGTTTGTATTTATGCTATGTGGCTCTTCTGAGCCTTTATCTATATGAGTTGCGTTATGTTGTGATGCCATGTTGTACATCACATACTTGCATGTTATGCGTACGTGTGACGTGTATTGCTATGTGTGGGATCCGACAATCTAGTTGTTTGTCCTTGGCAGCCTCTCTTATGGGGAAATGTAGTCTAGTGCTTCCTTGAGCCATAGTAGTCCGCTACAGCCCGGTTCACCGGAGTCCTGCTAGCCCAGCACTACTGCTCAGAACACTTGACTGGCCGGCATGTGTTCCACTTCGTTCCTATGTCTGTCCCTTCGGGGAAATGTCACGCGGTGACTTCCAGAGTCCTATTAGCCCAGTGCTACAGCTCGGATTCATACGCTGTTGACCGACATGCTCGATGTGATTCATGTATGCCTGTCTCCATAGGTCTGTGCCGCTTTGGGTTCACGACCAGCCATGTCGGCCCGGGTTCTCTGTCATATGGATGCTAGCGACACTATCATATACGTGAGCCAAAAGGCGCAAACGGTCCCGGGCCATGGTAAGGCGACACCTGTGGGGATACCGTGCGTGAGGCCGCAAAGTGATATGAGGTGTTACATGCTAGATCAGTGTGACTTAGAATCGGGGTCCTGACACAAGATGTAATGATATCAACATATACTGGTACATAAGATTGCGTAAACCAGAGATTGATATAATAGTGATGGACAAGGTCATATCAAGGATATAAGCATATTGCTAAACCAGAGTTGGCAATTCTATACCAGAATTTATTAAATAAAGGCTATAAGAGGAAGTACATTGGCAGTTCAACAAGGGGACTAATGGTGTATACCGGATTATCATTCTTGCAAATTTAAACCGCCTATATTGGTGTGAGGAGTACAGATCTAAGAATACTTAACTAAGGGGAAACAGATTTCACAGAGTTATATGAAAATTTCAGATATAAAGTATGACAGAAATTGGAATATATTCAGGTTCAAGCTTCAGGTATTTAAACAGCTCAGTAGATTCAGATAAGTTGTTCTTGATATAAAGAGGGAGTCTAATGAGGAGAATACGATTATGGCTACGGTCGTGCAAGGATAACAGGTCCAACCTAGCCTGGGATGCTACAGAGCAGAAAAGAGAAGAACAGCACTGAGTTTTTGATGAACTCCGATGAGCAGTGAAACCCTAAAAAACAAGATCTAGTGTAACGCCCTCGATGCGGCTATATCTCCCACGTGTCGAAGCATGACTTAGAGGCATAACCGCATTGAAAGCAATGTCGCAAGTGAGGTAATCTTCACACAACCCATGTAATACATAAGGGAGAAAGATACATAGTTGGCTTACAATCGCCACTTCACACAATTACATGAATAAAGCATTACATCATCTAGATACAATCAAGGTCCGACTACGGAACCAAAATAAAAGAAGACTACCCCAAATGCTACACAGATCCCCGATCATCCCAACTGGGCTCCACTACTGATCAACTGGAACGAAACAACACAAAGGACAAGGTCTTCATCGAGCTCCTTCTTGAGCTTGGTTGCGTCACTTGCTCAGTAACATCGGCACCTGCAAACTGGTTTTGGAAGTATCTGTGAGTCACGGGGACTCAGCAATCTCACACCCTCGCGATCAAGATTATTTAAGCTTATAGGAAGGGTAAAAGGTATGATGTGGAGCTGCAGCAAGCGACTAGCATATGTGGTGGCTAACATACGAAATGAGAGCGAGAAGAGAAGGCAAAAGCACGGTCAAACAACTATGATCAAGAAGTGATCCTAGAACAACCTACGTCAAGCATTACTCCAACACTGTGTTCACTTCCCGGACTCCACCGAGAAGAGACCATCACGGTTACACACGCGGTTGATGTGTTTTACTTAAGATCAACTTTAGGTTTTCTACAACCGGACATTAACAAATTCCCATCTGCCCATAACCGTGGGCACGGCTTTCGAAAGTTGAAATCCCTGCAGGGGAGTCCCAACTTAGCCCATCACAAGCTCTCACGGTCAACGAAGGATATTCCTTCTCCCAAGACATTCCGATCAGACTCGGCATCCAGGTTACAAGACATCCTCGACAATGGTAAAACAAGTCCAGCAACACCGCCCGAATGTGTCGACAAATCCCGATAGGAGCTGCACATATCTCGTTCTCAGGGCATACTCAGATGAGCGCTCCATACAACTAAAACCAAACCTCGAGTTTCCCCGAGGGGGCGCTGCACAGGGCTCTAGTTTGGACCAACACTCAGAGGAACACTGGCCCGAGGGGGGGTTAAAATAAAGATGACCCTTGAGTCTGCAGAACCCAAGGGAAAGAAAAGGCTAGGTGGCAAATGGTAAAACCAAGGTTGAGCATTGCTGGAGGAGTTTTATTCAAGGCGAACTATCAAGGTGTTCCCATTATAACCCAACCGCGTAAGGAACGCAAAATCCGGGAACATAACACTGATATGACGGAAACTAGGGCGGCAAGAGTGGAACAAAACACCAGGCATAAGGTCGAGCCTTCCACCCTTTACCAAGTATATAGATGCATTAATTAAATAAGAGATATTGTGATATCCCAACAAAATATCCATGTTCCAACAAGGAACAAACTCCAATCTTCACCTGCAACTAACAACGTTATAAGAGGGGCTGAGCAAAGCGGTAACATAGCCAAACAACGGTTTGCTAGGACAAGGTGGGTTAGAGGCTTGGCTTAACAATATGGGAGGCATGAGAAGCAAGTGGTAGGTATCGCAGCATAGGCATAACAATAGAGCGAGCAACTAGCAAGCAAAGATAGAAGTGATTTCGAGGGTATGGTCATCTTGCCTGAAATCCCGCAAGGAAGAAGAACGAGTCCATGAAGAAGACAAACGGACGTAGCTGAAGGGGTCCTCACAAACACAACGTTAATGGAACCAACCCGAAGAAGCAACACCAGAAAGAAGCACACAACATAGTAAACAACCAACACATGAACATGGCATGATATGCAGGATGCGGTATGCGATGCATATGCATGATTTGAAAAGGAAAGGTTGAACCTGGCCTCAACTTGGAAATCTAAGAGTGCCATTGTAAAGGGGAGTTGGTTTCGGTTGAAATCGATATAAAGATCACCGGAATCGGATGCACAGTTTGGAAATGGCAAGCAAAACAAAAATGGCACCGGTCTGCGATAATCAGCAAGTGACCATCTAAATGCATCAAGATAAATATGCTACAGCACTAAAACATGGCAACAAAATACATGGCATGGATCCACTCAAGATGCTTGACAAAATATGAACACTGAGCTATGGCTAATTCATCCATTAACAGGTTCAGACAAGCATGGCAAAAGAGCAAATGATAACAGGTTTCAGACTTAGTGAAATTAACACAAGTCTGGAATTTATCATCGGGAAGCATACTTTAGAGCATGATAACTACATGCTACAGGAACATATCATGGCAAAGCAAGGCATGTCATGAAGCTACTCAAAGCATATAACAAAAGTCCCTTAGTGACCTTGAGCCAAAAGGGATCATCAAATACAATTGCAAGCATGTGAACATAGCAAAAACATAAACAGATTCAGACTTAGTAAAAAACTGGAGCATGCAAACAGATTAACAAGTAGGCATGTTTACGAGCTCAATGCACTCACTATAGAGCATTGCATGACAAACTAAGAATACATCCATCAAGAAGACATGGCATAGGAGCTAGACATGGCAAGAACAATAGCATAGCATGCACGGATCAATAACAACATCCTCGGCAAAATCGCTAAACATGTCAACAATCTGCGAGGAACATTTTATAGCAAAAGTAGAGCTTGATTGACTCAAGCTAGGTTTCTCCATAATTGCAAACAAAGACATGGATGGATAGGGCACAACAATATTAACAAAACATCCTCACTGATCATCCTCAAAAGAGGCACGGATCACTAGGAAACAACATGAACATATGGCATAAAGACAAAAACAGGACAAGGACTTGGTGAAATTCTAAGTCCCTGAAATCAGCATCATTGAGTAAGCTACTTTGCATGCTTATGCTCGTCACCAAAAAGATCAAAAAAAATACATGGCATACACCCCTGTAAAGATGGCATGACATTCTACAAAACACATGTAGAGCTCAGGATCATAGCATGCACACATTAATCATGACAAAAATGCGAAAAGGCCATTTGCTGAAACAGATCTGACATAATCATCACATAGCCCTCTTCCAATAGAATTTCAGGCATCAAGATGAGCTCAAATGAAAATGATGCAATGAGATGAAATGATGTACTCGTCGAGACGAACATTTTGATATGCTACATGCACAAATCGGAGCTACGATGACAGAGTTATGACATGATGAAATATGCATAAAAAATACTGAGATCTAGGGACTTGGAGATATTTCGATCTCAGAGAGGGTGGACATGTACGGTCCAGGGCGGACACGTCCGATGTGGCTGGGTCGTCTTCCACCTCCACGAGGTCAATGGCGGGATCGGCGAAGAAGGAGTCGTCATTCCTGCATCGTTGGGGTGCGGGAGGAGCCGGAGGAGGCCGAGGACGGGCAGATCCGGCCGCGGGGCATCCATTCCTAGCCGGATCTGGCCGGAGTTGGCGGGGATCGGTGATGGTAGGGGCGGCGGCGAGCTTCAAGCCATGGCGTCGCGGCGGCGGGGTAGACCGAGCGAAGCTCCGACGATGGCGACGTCTCCTGCGGAGCTCGCCGGCAGGGGCGGCGCACTGGCTCGGGACGAGGCACGAAGGCGGCGCCGGCGGGAGTGGAAGAGGCGGCGCAGCTTTCGGTGATGATGGCGGCGGTGGCAGGCGTCTCTCCGGCGAGACTCCGGCGGGCGGCGAGCAGGGCGGACGCGAGCGCCGGTGAGGAGGCGAGGCGCGGGACGGCGGGGCACTTGCGGGCCGAGCGGCGACGCGGTTGGGCTCGCGCGGGCCCGATTTGGGCTCTGCGGGCCAGCGGCGGGGATGGAGGAGAGAGAGGCCAGAGTTGCTGACGTGTCGCGCTGTGGTTGGCTGCGGCGGGCGGCGCGGACATGTCCGACGTGGTACGGACATTGTCCGGCGGCGGCAGGGTAGAGTTTTAGGGTTTCGGGGAAGGAGACCCGAGATTGAAAAGAAGGGGTCTATTTATAGAGGTAGAGGGAGCTAGGAAACTCCAAATGGAATGCGGTTTTCAGCCACACGATCGTGATCGAACGCTCTAGACGATGGGAGAGGTTTTGTTTGGTTTTGGGCTAGAAAGAAAAGGTGTTGGGCTGCAACACTCACGAGGCCTTCTCGGTCCCTCGGTTAACCGTTGGAGTATCAAACGAAGTCCAAATGGAACGAAACTTGACAGGCGGTCTACTGATAGTAAACCAAGGCCGCATGACAAGTCTCGGTCCAATCCAAACACGTTTAACACCCACACATGAAAAGAGGTGGAAAGGACCACCGGAGGACATATGAGCGCCGGAATGCAAAACAGACAACGGGGAAAATGCTCGGATGCATGAGACGAACACGTATGCAAATGCAATGCACATGATGACATGATATGAGATGCATGACACGCAAGCAATGACAAGGCAACAACAGCGAATAACTGGAGGACACCTGGCACATCGGTCTCGGGGCGTTACATCTAGGGTGGAAGTAAAAAGGGTTACCAATGTCACGGGAACGATGGAGAGATGCCGTAGTATTCTGGTGCGTTCAGGGTGATGCAGCGGCCAGGGTTGGAGGAGAGGCGACGGTCGACGGTGGCGGCAGAGCTTTGGAGGTTGAGCAGCGCCAAGGAAGACGACGCGAAGAGGCACGAGGGGGAAGATTGAAAATGACCCCTCGGTCTTATTTATAAAGGCAAGGGATAGGTGTCAGGCGCGAAAATCGAGGAGCCAAAACTTGGAATTGAGGCAGAGCTGTCGCCTCGATTGTCGGAGGCCCATTAATGAAGATGTGTCATACGCAGTTTTACAGATGACGTCACGACGGTTTACCACGATCCGATAAGATGATGTCACGGCGGTTTACCAAAGTATGACAAGATGTGGAAGACGAAGTTTTTACTAAGGATTGACATGAAACCTGTTCAAATCAATCTGGGGCCTAATGTTGGGGATATTATTATTGGGCGTAAACTGGCGAGGAAAGGCCGGGTTAACTTCATCCATAGTGGATTATGCTTGAAGCCCATGTAAACATAAGAGGAAAGGCCTAGGGCCCAGAAACCGGTTTAAATCCTATAGCCGTGAACCGGAATTAGTATGTAACTTGCGTTGTAAGATAGAAAGAGTGGAGACCAAACCGGACACGTTTATGAGCCGGTTGCGGGACTCTGTAGACCGACGGGCGCCACGCATGTATATAAGGGGACGACCCGGCAGTGGGTTCAGGGGACAGACAACAACTCGAGAGCCAGACAAAGCGGATTCGCTCCCTGGCCTTCGAAACCCAAGCAATACCAATCACAACTAGAAGTAGGCTTTACCTTCATCGAAGGGGCCGAACTAGTATAAACTCTCCGTGTCCCCTTGTCCGGTTTAACCCCTTTAAGCTAACCCGTTGCGATGGCTCCACGACTAAGTCCTTTCATGAGGACATCTGCCGTGACAAACCCACGACAGAGGTCATAGCCTTGGTTTCACAACCTAGGAGAGTATGGCGTATAGCAAGGGAAATTACCACCGTAGAGGTCCTTACTTTGATGGTACTAATTTTGCTAGTTGGAAGAATGAGATGAAGATGCATATTCTTGGTCATAACCCCGCCGTTTGGGCTATTGTGCGTATCGGCTTGCAAGGTGATTTATTTGAGGATGGAAAAGAACCGGATCGTGAAGCGTCCATGGAAGAAATGAAGATGTTGCAATACAATGCTCAAGCCTGTGATACTCTCTTCAACAGATTGTGCCCTGAAGAATTCAACAAAAATAGCCACCTTGAGAATGCAAAGGAAATTTGGGATACTTTGGTTGATATGCACGAAGGTACCGAGTCCGTCAAGGAATGCAAATTGGATGTGCTTCAAAGTCAACTTGACAAGTTCAAGATAAAGCATGGTGAAGGAGTCGCTGAGATGTACTCTAGGCTTGCTCTCATCACAAATGAGATTGACGGCTTAGAAAGCGAAGAGATGACCGACAAATTCATCATCAAGAAAATCCTACGAGCCTTGGATGGAAAATATGATACCATGTGCACCTTGATCCAAATGATGCCCAACTACAAAGATCTCAAGCCCATGGAAGTCATTGGTAGAATTGTTGCTCATGAGATGTTACTCAAGGATAAGGAAGATCTCCACAACAAGTCAAGTGGCCCTTACAAAGCTTCAAGTAATGCTCCTACAACATCAAGTGAGAAGCAAGTCTCCCATGAAGAAATGAGTTTAATGGTGAAGAACTTCAAAAAATTCTACAAGAATAGAAGCAAAGAGAGAAGCTCCAAGTCAAGATCCTACAATGACAAAAGATCTTCTAAACGCGATCATAATTGCTACAATTGTGGAATACCCGTACACTACTCCAAGGAGTGTATGGTTCCCTACAAGAAAGGAAAAGTAGAAGAGATGAATCACCCCCAAGAGAGAGAAGGAGTAGAGATGATTGTTATGAATGAAGACCCTCTTGTAGAAGTGAGGATTCGGAAAGGAAGGACAAGTCATCAAAGAGCTACACAAGATAGAGACATCAAGCTCACGTAAGTGAATGGGTTTCCGGTTCCGACTCCAACAACTACTCCGAGAGAAGTTATCACTCTGACTCTGAAGGTACTCAAGATAAAGGTGTTGCCAGACTTGCACTCGAGTCATCCAACTCCTATGACATATTTGAATCACCAAATGAAGGAATTGGAAGATGCTTCATGGCTAAAGGCCCTAAGGTATCTGATATGTCTCCAACGTATCTATAATTTTTTATTGTTCCATGATGTAAAGCCCCAAGACCGGAGCTTCAGATGCCTTCCAGGGTTTCCGGGTTCCGTCGTGTGCCTTGTTTGGTTCTTTGCATTCATCATTGCATCATGTCATTAATCTTTGCATCTCAAGTCGACTAAATAAATCGTATGGATCTTTCGATCTATTTAAATCAAGGGAATTAACATGGTGATTTCTCTTTATAACATATCCTCCTGATATTTATGGAGCTATTACAAAATATTCCATTAATTTGGAATTTACCACAACACACGTTCATGATAAATCCGTTGGCCTTTTCTTCTTCATGTTTTGACTCTCTAACCTTGTCTATAATTCTTTCTTTATCTATCGAAGCCCCACCAAAATTCTCAACATTTTTGGACCTTCCCAACCCTCACTTCCTATTCATATCATTTGAATTTAAATCAAATGAGTTTGAATTTAAATCCTTCAATCATGGCCTTTTTCTATTTTCTCGGAACAAGCACATTTTTGTGAGTCCGGGAAAATTATCCGTGTGTCCAACTTCTTCCCCTAACCTCCCTTTCTTTTCTTTCTTATCTCTGTTTTGTTTTTATTTTCTTTAGAGCGAGAGAGATAAGAGAGCCCAGCAGGCTGGCCCATCTACAGCCCAGCCTGCACCCCTCCTAACCCTAGCCCACCTAGACCTCTGCTTATCCCCTCGCCCTTGCAGCCACTCATCCTCTCCCTCTTGTCCTCCCACGCCACCGCTACACACGCACGCAGAGGGGCAGTGCCCCACGCCCGATCCCCTCGGCCGCTACCTTGGCCCCGGCCATGGCGACCGCGCTGGCGACCCTGGAGGCTGCTGCTCTGTGCCATCTCCGCTTCCTCGTCCCTCTGCTCGTGCGCCGTTCGTCCTCCAGCCCTCATCCATGACCGCGCCAAGACCAGCGAGCAGCTGCCCGCGTTCCACGCTCGAGGTCTCCTCCTGGACTCCTCCGCCTTTTGCGTCGGCAACGGCGTCGCCATCCGTCCTCGCGCGCCCGCAGCTCTCGGTCTCCTTCCCGTGCCTGAACCTCCATGGCGTCGTCGCCCCCCGTCTTGAGCCCCGCCGGCGTCCAGCCTCCCCGTGCTCGACCTCAACCTCCTCTGCTTCGCCTTCTTGCCGCAGATCGCGTCGCTGCGTCTCCTTCACCTCCTGCCCGGGTCCCCTATCGGTGGTCTCCGTTGTCCCCGTGCACCTCCGCTTGCCGTTGCCATTGACGCCAAGATGGATGACTCTGAACAGGGAGTAGCGCCAAGTTCGATCATTGAAGATTTCGCCAAGTACCACGACACCCACGTTCATCTACAGAATGTGTACCACTACGCCGAAGAGCTTGGATGCACCAAGTTCCACTACTTCCACAACCAGCGCCTTGGGTTTCGGAAAGTTCCTATACGACCCGTGTACTACTACCGTTGCCAAGTTCAACTACGGTTGCCGTGTACGACTACTGTCGACCCTCGAAGACTCCATGGACGTCAAGTTCCTCGCCGTGACCTCGAACATCTACGGAATGTGTACGACTACGAAACGTGTACCACTACGTCCACTACCGTCACGAGAACGACTACTTCCACTATGACCCGTGAACGACTACTTCCCTCGACATTTTTGAACCGCCTCGAAATGCATGCTTCAAAGGTATAATGATGATACAACCGCCGTGGACCAAATGCATGTGTTGCATGAGATGCTCATGTTTGCACCGTGTCTGATTTGTCACTCGTTTCCATGTCTCTAACTCGTGGGACACCCGGAATCCGGGAGCGCCCCACCATCTTTTGCACGCATCCGCACATTTCTACTTTGCATCGGTATCTCACTCGAGTTACCGGAACCGGAATGTTGCCGTGGCACCGTTTCGTTATCGTTGCTGTGGCACCCCTTTTGTTTCCGCCACGATGACAAATGCTTCTTAATGCTCTTATCAACTTTTAATAAAAATTGCATAAACTTGTTCATGTCATCCGCATCATGTTAACAACTTTATGTTTATAATTGTTGTTGCACCAAATTGATAAATGCATGTGGGGATTTACCGGATTTGTTGTTGGTTATATCCAGCCTCATTTAAATTGTTAGATGGTATAGTTTTGTTATACTTCACCTCTTGCCATTTTAACCAACATTTAATATTGTTGGGTACCTAACAGGGAGAGAACTAAATAATTACTATGGTATTCCGTCAATATGCAACTCGTTGCATATTGAGCTCCACTTAATTTGTAGAATTTGCTTGTGCACTTTGCCATGCCATGCTTCATTAAATCGGACATGCATCATACTTGATTATGCATCATGCCATGCTTATGTGGTGGTTGTTTACTATGTTGTTTGCTTCTTTCCGGTGTTGCTTCTTCGGGTTTGTTCCGATAACTTCGCGTTTGTGAGGATCCGTTTGACTACGTCCGTTTGTCTTCTTCATGGACTCGTTCTTCTTCCTTGCGGAATTTCAGGCAAGATGATCATACCCTCAAAATCATGATCTTTGCTTGCTAGTTGCTCACTCTTTTGCTATGCCTATGCTGTGATACCTACCACTTGCTTATCATGCCACCCATATTGTTGAACCTAGCCTCTAACCCACTTTGTCCTAGCAAACCGTTGTTTGGCTATGTTACCGCTTTGCTCAGCCCTCTTATTGCGTTGTTAGTTGCAGGTGAAGTTTGAAGTTTGTTCCTTGTTGGAACATGGAGATGTTGTTCCTTGTTGGAACATGGAGATGTTGTTCCTTGTTGGAACATGTTCACTTGTTGGGATATCACAATATATCTTATTAAATTAATGCATCTATATACTTGGTAAAGGGTGGAAGGCTCGGCCTTATGCCTGGTGTTTTGTTCCACTCTTGCCTCCCTAGTTTCCGTCATATCGGTGTTATGTTCCCGGATTTTGCGTTCCTTACGCGGTTGGGCTATTATGGGAACCCCTTGACAGTTCGCCTTGAGTAAAGCTCTTCCAGCAATGCCCAACATTGGTTTTACTATTCGCCACCTAGCCTTTTCTTTCCCTTGGGAGTCGCGCTCCTGAGGGTCATCATTATTTTACCCCCCGCCCCCCGGGCCAGTGCTCCTCTGAGTGTTGGTCCAACTGAGCGATGTCCGAGGCTACCAGGGGCAACTCTGGGTTGGCTTACCCGACGTCTTGCTCATCCGGTGTGCCCAGAGAACGAGATATGTGCAACTCCTATTGGGATTTGTCGGCACATCTGGGTGGCTTTGCTGGTCTTGTTTTACCATTGTCGAAATGTCTTGTAACCGGGATTCCGAGTCTGATCGGGTCTTCCCGCTAGAAGGTCTATTCCTTCGTTGACCGTGAGAGCTTGTGATGGGCTAAGTTGGGACACCCCTGCAGGGATTTGAACTTTCGAAAGCCCTGCCCGCGGTTATGGGCAGATGGGAATTTGTTGACGTCCAGTTGTAGAAAACCTGAAGTTGACCTTAATTAAAATTCATCAACCGCGTGTGTTACCGTGATGGTCTCTTTCCGGCGGAGTCCGGGAAGTGAACACGGTGTTGGAGTTATGATTGACGTAGGTTGTTTTAGGATCACTTCTTGATCATAGTTTTATCGACCGTGCTTTGCCTTCTCTTCTCGCTCTCATTTGCGTATGTTAGCCACCATATATGCTAGTCGCTTGCTGCAACTCCACCTCATACTTTTACCTTACCCATAAGCTTAAATAGTCTTGATCGCGAGGGTGCGAGATTGCTAAGTCCCCGTGGCTCACAGATACTTCCAAAACCAGCTTGCAAGTGCTGATGAGTCCGTGCAGATGATGCAACCAAGCTCAGGAGGAGCTTGATGAAGATCTTGTCCTTTGTGTTGTTTTCGTTCTAGTTGATCAGTAGTGGAGCCCAGTTCGGGTCGATCGGGGACCGTGTCGCATTTGGGGTTCTTCTTTTATTTTGGTTCCGTAGACGGACCTTGATTGTATCTGGATGATGTAATCCTTTATTCATGTAATTGTGTGAAGTGGCGATTGTAAGCCAACTATGTATCTCTTTCCCTTATGTATTACATGGATTGTGTGAAGATTACCTCACTTGCGACATTTCTTTCAATGCGGTTATGCCTCTAAGTCGTGCTTCGACACGTGGGAGATATAGCCGCATCGAGGGCGTGACACATGATGTTATATTATCATTCTTGGATGTTCTACAATCATTTTATAGCAACTTTATATCATTTTTTCGGACTAACCTATTGACAGTGCCAAGTGCCAGTTGTTGTTTTCTGCTTGTTTCTTACAACGCAAGAAATCAATATCAAACGGAGTCCAAATGCAGCGAAACTTTTTGTGGATTTTTTTGGACCATAAGACACCTGTAGGGCCAAGAAAGTACTTGAGGGGAGCTCCGAGGGGAGCACAACCAACCAGGGCGTGCCTGGGGGCCCAGGCGCGCCCAGGGGGGTTGTGCCCACCTCGGTGGCCTCCTGCACCGCCTCTTTGGTCTATAAATACCCCAATATTCCAGAAACCCTAGGGGAGTTAACGAAAATCAATTCCAACCGCCGCAAGTTCCAGAACCACCAGATCCAATCTAGACACAATCACGGAGGGGTTCATGATCCTCATTGGTGCCTCTCCGATGATGCGCGAGTAGTTCATTGTAGACCTATGGCTCCGTAGTTAGTAGCTAGATGGCTTCCTCTCACTCTTTTGATTCTCAATACAATGGTCTCTTGGAGATCTATTTGATGTAACTCTTTTGCGGTGTGTTTGTTGATATCCGATGAACTTTGAGTTTATGATCAGATCTATGTTTTTATCCATGAAAGTTATTTCAGTATTTTGATTTCTTATATGCATGATTACTTATATCCTCGTATTTCTTCTTCAAATCTTTGGTTTAGTTAGGCCAACTGGATCGATTTTTCTTGCCATGGAAGAGGTGCTTTGTGATGGGTTCGATCTTACGGTGCTTGATCCTAGTGACAGAAGGGGAACTGACACATATGTATCGTTGCTATTAAGGATAACAAGATGGGGTATATTTCTACATAAATGGATCTTTTCTACATCATGGCATCATTCTTATTGTATTACT
Source organism: Triticum dicoccoides (assembly GCF_002162155.2). NCBI lineage: Eukaryota > Viridiplantae > Streptophyta > Magnoliopsida > Poales > Poaceae > Triticum > Triticum dicoccoides. Next base: position 193,394,483 of record NC_041384.1, on the reverse strand, counting down.
CCGTATCTCCATGAACTTAAAACACAAGATGCATGCTAGATAGCAGTCTGATACGTCCATTTTTTATCATGCTTTTATATCGATATTTATTGCATTATGGGCTGTTATTACACATTATGTCACAATACGTATCCCTATTCTCTCTTATTTTACAAGGTTTACACGAAGAGGGGGGATGCTGGCAGATGGAATTCTGGGCTGGAAGAGGAGCAAATATTAGACACCTACTCTGCACAATTCCAAAAGTCCCGAAACTTCCCGGGAGCACATTTCAGAATATATAAAAAATATTGGGTGAAAGAAGTACCAGAGGGGGCCACCCACTATCCATGAGGGTGGGGGCACGCCCCATGCCCTGTGGGCCCCCTGGCAGCCCTCTGATGCCCATCTTTGGCTATATGGAGTCTTTTGTCGAGGAAAAAATCATAAGCAAGCTTTCGGGAAGAAACTCCTCCGGCATGAGGCGGAACCTTGGTGGAACCAATCTAGGGCTCCGGTGGAGCTATTCTGTCGGGTAAACTTCCCTCCGGGATGGGGAAATCATCACCATCGTCATCACCATCGATCCTCTCATCGGGAGGGGGTCAATCTCCATCAACATCTTCACCAGCACCATCTCCTCTCAAACCCTAGTTTATCTCCTGTATCCAATCTTTGTCCCAATGCCTCAGATTGGTACTTGTGGGTTGCTAGTAGTGTTGATTACTCCTTGTAGTTGATGCTAGTTGGTTTATTCGGTGGAAGATCATATGTTCAGAACCTTTATGCATATTATTACCCCTCTGATTATGAACATGAATATGATTTGTGAATAGTTACGTTTGTTCCTGAGGACATGGGAGAAGTCTTGCTATAAGTAGTCATGTGAATTTGGTATTCGTTCGATATTTTGATGAGATGTATGCTGTCTTTCCTCTAGTGGTGTTATGTGAACGTCGACTACATGACACTTCACCATTGTTTGGGCCTAGAGGAAGGCATTGGGAAGTAATAAGTAGATGATGGGTTGCTAGAGTGACATAAGCTTAAACCCTAGTTTATGAGTTGCTTCGTAAGGGGCTGATTTGGATCCATATCTTTCATGCTATGGTTAGGTTTACCTTAATACTTCTGTTGTAGTTGTGGATGCTTGCAATAGGGGCTAATCATAATTGGGATGCTTGTCCAAGGAAGGACATTACCCAAGCACCGGTCCACCCACATATCAAATTATCAAAGTACCGAACGCGGATCATATGAACATCATGAAAACTAGCTTGACGATAATTCCCATATGTCCTCGGGAGTGCTTTCCTTTATATAAGAGTTTGTCTAGGCTTGTCCTTTGCTAAAAAAAGGATTGGGCCACCTTTCTGCACCTTATTTACTTTTATTACTTGTTACTCATTACAAATTACCTTACCACAAAACTATCTGTTACCGATAATTTCAGTGCTTGCAGAGAATACCTTGCTGAAAACCGCTTATCATTTCCTTCTGCTCCTCGTTGGGTTCGACACTCTTACTTATCGAAAAGGCTACGATAGATCCCCTACACTTGTGGGTCATCAATACTCTTTTCTGGCGCCGTTGTCGGGGAGTGAAGCGCCTTTGGTAGGTGGAATTTGGTAAGGAAAATTTATGTAGTGTGCTGAAATTTACTGTCACTTGTTACTATGGAACATAATCCTTTGAGGGGATTGTTTGGGGTATCTTCACCCCGACTAGTAGAGCAAAGAGTTGCTCCTCAACCTACTGAACCTACCAAAAATGTTTACTTTTAAATTCCTTTGGGTATGATAGAGAAACTGCTAGCTAATCCTTTTACAGGAGATGGAACATTGCATCCCGATTTGCACCTGATCTATGTGGATGAAGTTTGTGGATTATTTAAGCTTGTAGGTATGCCTGAGGATGTTATCAAGAAGAAGGTCTTCCCTTTATCTTTGAAGGGAAAGGCATTGACATGGTTTAGGCTATGTGACGATATGGTATCATGGAACTACAACCGATTGAAATTGGAATTTCATCAGAAGTTTTATCCTATGCATCTTGTTCATCGTGATCGTAATTATATATATAATTTCTGGCCTCGCGAAGGAGAAAGCATCGCTCAAGCTTGGGGGAGGCTTAAGTCAATGTTATATTCATGCCCCAATCATGAGCTCTCAAGAGAAATTAATATTCAAAAAATTTATGCTCTGCTTTCTCTTGATAACCGCTCCATGCTTGATACTTCTTGTACTGGCTCTTTTATGATGATGACTATTGAATTCAAATGGGATTTATTGGAGAGAATTAAACACAACTATGAAGATTGGGATCTTGACGAAGGTAAGGAGTCAGGTATAACACCTAAGTTTGATTGTGTCAAATCTTTTATGGATACCGGTGATTTCCGTGAATTTAGCACTAAATATGGACTTGACTCTGAGATAGTAGCTTCTTTTTGTGAATCCTTTGCTACTCATGTTGATCTCCCTAAGGAGAAGTGGTTTAAATATAATCCTCCCATTGAAGTAAAAGTAGTTGCACCTATTAAAGTTGAAGAAAAGACTATCACTTATAATGATCCTGTTGTTCCTACTGCTTATATTGAGAAACCACCTTTCCCAGCTAGAATAAGGGATCATGCTAAAGCTTCAACTGTAGTTCGTAAGAGTAATACTAGAACACCTACTCCCTCTGAGAAAATTAAAGTTGAACCTAGTGTTGATATGGTTAAAGACCTCTTGGCCGATAATATTGATGGGCATGTTATTTACTTATGTGATGAAGCTGCTAGAATTGCTAGGCTCGATACTAAAAATAAACATAGACCTGTTGTAGGCATGCCTGTTATTTCTGTTAAAATAGGAGATCATTGCTATCATGGCTTTTGTGATATGGGTGCTAGTGCAAGTGCAATACCCCATTCCTTATATAAAGAAATTATGCATGATATTGCACCTGCCAAGATAGAAGAGATAGATGTTACAATTAAGCTTGCTAATAGAGATACTATTTCACCAGTTGGGATTGTTAGAGATGTTGAAGTCTTGTGTGGGAAAGTTAAATATCCTGCTGATTTTCTTGTTCTTGGTTCCACACAAGATAACTTTTGTCCCATTATATTTGGTAGACCCTTCTTGAATACCGTTAATGCTAAGATAGACTGCATAAGGATATTGTTACTATTGGTTTGGGGGATATGTCTCATGAGTTTAATTTTGCTAAATTTCGTAGACAACCCTGTCGGATCACAGGTTCCGGCAAACCCTCAAGGTTCGAACACTGGGGTGCGCACGAAGGTTTCCTCCCTACCGATCCATGTCCTAGCTCTCTAAGATCTCGTGAATGAACTCGACGAACTCGCAACACAGAAAGACACAAGATTTATACTGGTTCGGGCCACCATTTTGGTGTAATACCCTACTCTAGTGTGGTGGTGGTGGATTGCCTCTTGGGCTGATGATGAACAATACAAGGGGAAGAACAGCTTCCTGAGGTTGAGGTGTTCTTGTGGTTGACGAACTTGTGTGGGTGAGATTCGAGCTCTCCCCCTACTGGGGTGGCTAGTTCTACTAATATAGGCCCTGGTCCTCTCCCCAAATATTGAGCGGGAAGGGAGCCAACAACGGCCAATTTGAAAGGGGACAGCTAGTACAACTTATCATGACAAAAGCGGTCTTCGCCTGCAAAAGGCTCTGGTGATGACGCCGTCTTTTGCTCCATGGCGACCTCCGTCTTGCAGTCCTTATGGTCTTGGTCTAGTTGCACCGATATGGAAACCTTTGCTTGATGCCCCGGTACTCCGCGGGTGTGCTTGCCCCCTTAGCACCAAAGAGGAAACAAGGACGCTGCGCGCGCTGGCGCCCGCCTAGTGCCCGCCTGGTCTCGATCGTCATGGCTCACGTCACGAGGACCTCATGAGGTTTTCCTTGCCTTGATCTCTCCGCCCCTTGTGAGCCTGCCTGGCGAGGCTACTCCTGAGGTGGTCTTGCATCATATACCTCGCGAGGCTTGGCCCCTCACGAGGGTCTTGATTCCTTGTTGATGAAGATGGGCCATACAGGCCTGCTAGCAAAGCCATGCCGTGGGCCGCAGGCAGGCAAGTCTGGGGACCCCCGTTCCCAGAACACCGACAGTAGCCCCCGAGCCAAGGTGCGCTTGGGCTTGGCTTCGAGGCGAAGCCAAAGGTCAAGCGTGGAGCGTCGCGGCCCCAAAGGCCTGCGGCCTCGGTTAACGCGTGGCGGTTGATTGGGCGTGGGCATCTCCGCTTCCCCATGCTGCCTCGGCAACTACCCGACTAGACAAGTCCCTGCGACATGCAAGGAAAACCATCATTACCTATGATCATGGGGGGCGCTGGTTGGCTTCCCCTGCTATAAATGAGGAAGGGGCGGAGCCCCTGTCCCCCACTTCTTCCCATTCCTCCTGCTTTTTCCTCCTCTGCTCCACCACCAACTCCAATGGCGTCGTCGAAGAGGTTCTCCGCCGCAGAGAAAGGAAAGGCCCCTTGCAAGGGGCTCGGCTCCCCGACGCCCAAGCGGGGATGCAGCCATCCCCGCAAGCACACCACGACTCCCGCCGTGCCCCCGGCTCCCAGGCTGGCGCCGCTGCACGTGGTGGGGGTCGCTCCGGTCGCGGTAGCCCTGTCGATGAGGTGAGACGTGTCATGGTTGCACGGCCTCCCCGGCCACGCTTCCATTCGGCAGAGGTGCTGCCGGAGTTCGTTGCCTGGTCGGAGTATCCGGCCGGCAACTGGCTTCAGCTTCCGCGCTTCTTTGTCAACATGCTATCGGCCTCTGGTCCAGGCGGGCTCTGGCTGCAGGTGGACGACTATTGCAGCAGGGCCTCCTAGGTCGCGGTTGAGGTCTCCGCGGCGAGCAGCATAGCTCTAGCCCGCAGTTCGCAAACGTTCGCCCGCGCGCGCGGCCTGGGCGGGCAGTGCACCCTCCATTTCAAGTATGACGGTGATGCGACACTCTACATGAGGGTGTTTGGGGAAGATGGTCGCCGCGCTGGGTGCTACCCCGAGACGAACGACGGCGAGGAGGTGCTCAGTCTGGGTGATGGCGCGACGAGGGCGAGCCCGCCAGCTGTGCCTCGTCCAGCTACGGTACCTCTTCTCTTGGCGAGAGCTCCAGCAGCGGCGGCTACAATCGGCCGACGCGCCTCCGCGCTCGCTTCGAAGGTGGCAGCCGGTCGTCTCGTCGACGCACCTCCGTGAAGCGCGAGGGGGGATCCGGCTGAGCTCGGGAGGATCCGGCTGAGCTCGAGACATCACTAGCGGCCTGCCCCCGTGGTTCGCTGCAACGCCGCCTTTGTTTTGTTCCTCTTTTCTTTCCTACATCAAAATGAAACCAGTATGGGCCCGGAGGGGCGTGTATCGAACTGTGATTCCTCAATCATTACGCTATGTTTGTTATTTCCGTGCTGTGTCATTATTTTGTCCAGAGATAACTTAGCCTGGCGTGTTCGGGGCAGCCTCTTCTTCACGAGGCACTTGTTTCCTCGTGCCCGTCTTGGCTTAGTGGTTGCTCAGGAACTGCAAAAAATTCGTTAGGGAGCTTGCTAGGAGACTTATCACTGACCCGAGCCTTGACCCAGCGCTTCATATCGCGGTACCCGAGGGGCACGAATTAGGAGAGATGTGTCGGCTTGTGGGCTCGAACGAGGGTGTCTCGCGAGAAAACAGACCGAAGGCAAAGAGAAGGACCAACACAAGAGGAAGAAACCCTCGCGAAGGCACCTACATAGCCCCCTCGCGAGGTATGCGAGAGAGAGAGAACACAAGCGAACTAGATTCAGAAAAGGCGGCAAAAGGTGACGGAACCAAATCAGCAAGGAACACCAGAAGCAAGCTTCGATTAAGAGAAGGCGAGCCAACTACGGAAAGCAAATGAAAAGCCGCGTCCAGCACCTAGTCTAGTCTTCAAGTCTTCTCACCAGTGCGGAGCTAAGTGCTGCCACTAGGCATGGAAGGGAGCCCCCAAGGCCCGAGGGCAGCACTCCTGAGACTCCGGGGCGTGTACAGCCCCACTCATTATTATGTGAGAGTGTCACGGGCGACGATTCTTCACAGGCACCGGGCCTTCTACACAGGCACTGGGCCTTTCTTCACAGGCACTGGGCCTTGCTTCACAGGCACTAGGCCTTGCTTCACAGGCACTGGGCCCTGCTTCATAGGCATTGGGCCCTGCTTCATAGGCACTGGGCCTTGCTTCACAGGCACTGGGCCCTACTTCATGGGTAGAACTTCCTGAGGTGCTGGATGTTCCAGGCGTTCTGGATGGGCACCCCGTCCTGTGTCTCCAGGCGCGGGGCGCCATGCCTGGAGATATGGATGGCCCTGAACGGGCCCTCCCACATGGATGAGAGCTTGCGCAACCCTTCCCTAGAGAGGACCCGCCTCAGGACGAGGTCGCCCACCTCGAGCGTCCTGGAGCAGATGCTGCGATAGTGGTATCGCCGCAGTGCTTGCTGGTACCTTGCCATCCTCAGTGCAGCTTCGCGGCATCGTTCTTCCCCTAGTACAAGGTCCATCCCCCCGCGTTGGCGTCCTGTTTCGTTTCATCAAACGCTAGGACCCGTGCGGAGCGATGCTTCACCACGTGAAGGAGGACCGCTTCGGCTCCGTAGACAAGGAAGAATGGGGTCTCGCCCGTCGGCTTAGTGGCGGTGGTGCGGATGGACCACAACACGCACTGGAGCTCGTCATGCCAGCCCCTGCCACAGGCCTTGAGCTTCTTCTTGAAGGTCCTGGTCTTGAGGCCTCTCAGGACCTCCGTGTTGGCATGTTCAGCCTGGCCATTGCTCCTGGGGTGCTCCACCGAAGCGTAGCAGATCTACGTTCCAAGGTTAGCACAATATGTTTTGAAGAGGTTACTGGTGAACCGCGAGCCGTTGTCGGTGATGATGCGGTTGGGGACCCCGAAACGGCTCACGAGACCCTTGATGAACTTAACCGCGGAACCAGCTGCGATGGTGCGGACGGCTTCCACTTCCGCCCACTTTGTGAACTTGTCAATGGTGATGTAGAGGTAGCGGTAGCCTCCTGGCGCTTGAGGGAATGGGCCCAAGATATCCAGCCCCCAGACCATGAACGGCCATGTGAGCGGTATAGTCTGGAGGCCCTGAGCTAGCTGATGGATCTGCTTGGCATGGAACTGGCAAGCTTTGCAGGACTTCACCAGCTCAGCTGCGTCGTTGAGCGCCGTGGGCCAGTAGAATCCACTGCGGAACACCTTGCTGACGAGAGTCCGTGACGACGAGTGGTGTCCACAGTCCCCGCCGTGTATGTCAATCAGCAACTCCTTTCCCTGGTCCCTGGAAATGCAACGCAGCGAAACATCATTTGGTCGCTTCCTGTACAACTCACCGTCCTGGATGCAGTATGCCGTGGCATGCCGGGCCATGCGCTCTGCGTCCTCGTCCTTCTCCGGTGGCGCCCCTTGCATCAGATATTCCTTGAATTCCTTGGTCCAACATCCTTCTTGGGGCTCAAGCGCCAAGAGCAAGCGAGCTCCTGAGGTTGGGCCACAAGTTGGGGCTCCCGTGGCAGGCGATTGTGGGAGCTCATCCCGAGGTCATGCCGTGCTTGAAAGTGGTGGCATCGCTGATGGCTTGAAGATCCGCTCCTCGAAGATGCCAGGCTCTTGGGGCTCCCGCTTGGATGCCCTCCTGGCGATGTCGTCGGTTCCTTGAGGGTTGTTTCCATCTCCGTCAGGACGGCGTGGTGCCTGGCCTCCTGAGTCGCTAGGATGCGCCGCAAGTTGCGCTGGTAGGCGGACAACACGCTTAGCAGGCCAAAGGGCATGCGAACGTAGCTGTGCGGTGGGCCCTCGCAGCGTCCCATGCACGAAGGCCAGAAAAGCTCCTGAGAAGCGGCCCTGTTGAGCCTTGGAACGTCGATGCTGACGCGCAGCCTGGCACCTCTCCTGAATGGGAAGCTGCGCCTCGTGAGCGGCGGTCACCGCGCATGGCCCTCGCGTCTTGCAATTCCTGGGTGGTCTTGGTGATGAACTCCTAAACGGTGGGAAATCCTTGCCCTGTGCCCTCCTGAGGGAAACGTGTCGCGAAGCACGCATCCAAGTGGTGCTCGAGCGCCTCCCTCGTGATGTGAGCAAGGCCCGAGGCCCTCCAGAAGAAAGCCCCCGAGCCCTTCCCGAGAAGGGCGCCTAGCGCACCTTCCTATGCGATGGAGGGAGGCGCCCCTGGAGCAGGCGCTGATCCTGACGAGGCTCCGGCTGTGACGCCACCCTCCTGAGGTCTTGCATGTTGCAACTGCTTCTTCTTCTTGGGGATGGCCTCACGAGGGCCCTCACCCTTGATGTTGGGGTCGTCGATTGCTGCAGCTTGGAAGGCACGCTCGAGGGAGCACACCTCATCTCTTTCTTCACATGGGACCGTGATGATCCCACCACTTCCCGACATCTTGAGGACATTGTAGCCTTGATGGGTCACCGACATGAACTGGGCCAGAGCCGGATACCCGAGGATGGCATTGTACGGGAGGCCAATGCGGGCGATGTCTAAGTTGACCAGCTCGGTGTGGTAGTTGTCGCGCGTGTCGAAGGTGACGAGAACGCGGATCTGCCCCAGGGAGCAGGAAGCGCCGCCACCAACTCCTGAGAAAGGCTTGCTAAGGCTGAGCCGCTCGAGTGGCACGTGAAGAAGGCTGAAGGCCTCCACGAAGAGCAAGTTGAGGCCGGTGCCGCCGTCGATGAAGGTCTTGGTGACGGCCATGTTGCAGATGGTGGGCATGCAGAGCATCGGAAGCATGCCCGAGCCAGTGGTGGTGACGGGGTGGTCTTCTGAGCTGAAGGTGAGGTCGGTCTCAGGCGCAGCCCAGCCCGATGGAGCCCCCGAGTGCTTGGACGTGGCACCAATCTGGCGGAGGAACGGCTTGATGTGGCGATCTGAAGGCGGCGCCTGCGAACCGCATAGTAGGGCCGCGACCACGTGGTGTGCCGGTGCCGCATAGCGCGCAATGAAGAGGTCACGCAGCTCCTCCCAAGATGCCACCATGGATCCGGGAAGGTTGAGCAGCCAGGCGCACGGCTCGCCGGCGAGGGCCATGGGAAGCCAATTGGCCATGACCTTGTCATCACCCCGGCCTCGAGAACGGCCTCCTCGTATGCCAGCAAGAAAGCTGACGGGTCTGATGCGCCGTCGTAGCGCGGAGGCATCTCTGGCTTGAACTTGGGTGGCCAGCGCACCCGCCGCAAGGCGGGGGCCAGGGCTTGGAGCCCCCTGGCCCCTTCGTCAACGCTGGCCGTCGGAGTCGGTGACAGGGCCCCTACCATGAGGGCGGACCATGGTGGCGACGGAGCGCAGATTGACGGTGGAGAAGCTACAGCGCACCCCTACCTGGCGCACCAAATGTCGGATCATGGGTTCCGGCAAACCCTCAAGGTTCAAACACTAGGGTGCACGCGAAGGTTTCCTCCCTACCGATCCACGTACTAGCTCTCTAAGATCTCGCGGACGAACTCGACGAACTCGCAACACAGAAAGACACAAGATTTATACTGGTTTGGGCCACCGTTGTGGTGTAATACACTACTCCATTGTGGTTGTGGTGGATTGCCTCTTGGGCTGATGATGAATAGTACAAGGGGAAGAACAGCCTCCTGAGGTTGAGGTGTTCTTGTGCTTGCCAAACTTGTGTGGGTGAGATTCGAGATCTCCCCCTACTGGGGAGGCTTGTTCTACTTATATAGGCCCTGGTCCTCTCCCAAAATATTGAGAAGGAAGGGAGCCAACAACAGCCAATTTGAAAGGGGACAGCTAGTACAGCTTATCCTGACAAAAGCGGTCTTCGCCTGCAAAGGCTCTAGTGATGAAGCCGTCTTGGGCTCCATGGTGACCTCCGTCTTGCAGTCCTTATGGTCTTGGTCTCGTTGCACCGATATGCAAACCTTTGCTTGATGCCTCGGTACTCCACGCCTGTGCTTGCCCCCTTAGCACCAAAGACGAAACAAGGACGCTGCTTGCACTGGCACCCGCTTGGTCTCGATCGTCATGGCTCACGTCACGAGGACCTCGTGAGGTTTGCCTTGCCTTGATCTCTCCGCCCCTCGTGAGCCTGCCTGGCGAGGCCGCTCCTGAGGTGGTCTTGCATCGTACGCCTCGCGAGGCTTGATCCCTTGTGAGGGTCTTGATTCCTTGTTGATGAAGATTGGTCGTATAGGCCTGCTAGCAAAGCCACACCATGGGCCATAGGCAGGCAAGTCTGGGGACCCCCGTTCCCAGAACACCGACAAACCCCATGATAAAGAATTGCCTAGTAAAGATGAAATTATTGGTCTTGCTTCTATTGTCGTGCCTCCTAATGATCCTTTAGAACAATATTTGCTCGACCATGAAAATGATATGTTTATGAATGAAAGAAGGGAAATAGATGAAGTATTCTTTAAACAGGGACCTATTTTGAAACACAACTTTCCTATTGAAATCCTAGGGGATCCTCCTCCACCCAAGGGTGATCCCATGTTTGAGCTTAAACCTTTACCTGATACTCTTAAATATGCTTATCTTGATGAGAAAGAGATATATCATGTTATTATTAGTGCTAACCTTTTAGAGCATGAAGAAAAGAAATTATTAAAAACTCTAAAGAAGCACCGTGCTGCTATTGGATATACTCTTGATGATCTTAAGGGCATTAGTCCCACTCTCTACCAGCACAAAATAAAATTGGAGAAAGACGCGAAACCGGTTGTTGATCACCAATGACGGTTAAATCCTAAGATGAAAGAAGTGGTAAGAAAAGAAATACTAAAGCTTCTGGATGCAGGTATAATTTATCCCATTGCAGATAGTCAATGGGTAAGTCATGTTCATTGTGTCCCTAAGAAGGGAGGTATTACTGTTGTTCCTAATGATAAAGATGAATTGATCCCACAAAGAATTGTTACAGGTTATAGAATGGTAATTGATTTCCGCAAATTAAATAAATCTACTAAAAAGTATCATTACCCTTTACCTTTTATTGATCAAATGCTAGAAAGATTATCCAAACATACACATTTTTTTCTTTCTAGATGGTTATTTCGGTTTCTCTCAAATACCTGTGTCAAAAGAGGATCAGGAAAAGGCAAATTTTACTATACCTTTCTGTACCTTTGCTTATAGATGTATGCCTTTTGGTTTATGCTATGCACCTACTACTTTTCAAAGATGCATGACTGCCATATTCTCTGACTTTTGTGAAAAGATTGTTGAGGTATTCATGGATGATTTTTCTGTTTATGGAACTTCTTTTGACGATTTCTTAAGCAACCTTGATCGAGTTTTGCAGAGATGTGAAGAAACTAATCTCTGACATAAGCTTCAAGACGATTGAAGGTATTGTCTTGGGGCATAAAATTTCTGAAAGAGGTATTGAAGTTGATAAAGCTAAGGTTGATGCTATTGAAAAGATGTCGTGTCCTAAGGACATTAAAGGTATAAGAAGTTTCCTTGGTCATGCCGGTTTTTATAGGAGGTTCATTAAGGACTTCTGTAAAACCTCTCGGCCTCTAACTAATCTCTTACAAAAAGATGTTCCTTTTGTCTTTGATGATGATTGTGTAGAAGCATTTGAAATACTTAAGAAAGCTTTCATTTCTGCACCTATTGTTCTGCCTCCTGATTGGAATCTACCATTTGAAATCATGTGTGATGCTAGTGATTATGCTGTAGGGGCTGTTCTAGGACAAAGAGTTGATAAGAAATTAAATGTTATCCAATATGCTAGTAAAAGCCTAGACAGTGCCCAGAGAAATTATGCTACTATTGAAAAAGAATTTTTAGCAGTTGTATTTGCTTGTGATAAGTTCAGACCTTATATTGTTGATTCCAAAGTAACTGTTCACATTGATCATGTAGCTATTAAATATCTTATGGAGAAGAAAGATGCTAAACCTAGACTTATTATATGGGTTCTCTTGCTTCAAGAATTTGATTTGCATATTATTGATAGAAAGGGAGCTGAGAACCCCATTGCAGACAACTTGTCTAGGTTAGATAATGTTCTTGATGACCCACTACCTATTGATGATAGCATTCCTGATGAACAATTAGCTGTGATAAATGCTTCTCGTAGTGCTCCATGGTATGCTGATTATGCTAATTATATAGTTGCTAAATTTATACCACCTAGTTTCACATACCAGCAAAAGAAAAAGTTCTTCTATGATCAAAGGCATTACTTTTGGGATGACCCACACCTTTATAAAGAAGTAGTAGATGGTGTTATTAGACGTTGTGTACCTGAGCATGAATAGGAATAGATCATATGAAAGTGTCAATCTGAGGCTTATGGAGGACACCATGCTGGAGATAGAACTGCACATAAGGTATTGCAATCCGGTTTTTATTGGCCTACTCTCTTCAAGGATGCCCGTAAGTTTGTTTTGTCTTGTGATGAATGTCAAAGAACTGGTAATATTAGGAGACGTTAATAAATGCCTATGAACTATTCACTTGTCATTGAACCATTTGATGTTTGGGGCTTTGATTATATGGGACCGTTTCCTTCCTCTAATGGGTACACATATTTTTTAGTTGTTGTTGATTACGTTACTAAGTGGGTAGAAGCTATTCCAACTAGTAGTGCTGATCATAACACCTCTATTAAGATGCTTAAAGAAGTTATTTTTCCGAGGTTTGGAGTCCCTAGATACTTAATGACTGATGGTGGTTCACATTTTATTCATGGTGACTTTCGTAAAATGCTTGCTAAGTATGATGTTAATCATAGAATTGCATCTCCATATCATCCACAGTCTAGTGGTCAAGTAGAATTAAGTAATAGAGAGCTTAAATTAATTTTGCAAAAGACCGTTAATAGATCTAGGAAGAATTGGTCCAAGAAACTTGATGATGCATTATGGGCCTATAGAACCGCATATAATAATCCTACGGGTATGTCTCCGTATAAGATGGTTTATGGAAAAGCATGTCACTTACCTATCGAAGTAGAACATAAGGCATATTGGGCCATTAAAGAGCTCAATTATGATTTCAAACTTGCCGGTGAGAAGAGGCTTTTTGACATTAGCTCACTTGATGAATGGGGAACCCAGGCCTATGAGAATGCCAAACTGTTTAAAGAAAAAGTTAAGAGATGGCATGATAAAAGTATACAAAAATGTGAGTTTAATGTAGGTGATTATGTATTGTTATACAACTCGTTAAAAAAATTTGCAGGAAAACTTCTCTCTAAATGGGAAGGTCCTTACGTCATCGAGGAGGTCTATCATTCTGGTGCCATAAAAATCAACAACTTTGAAGGCACAAATCTGAGGGTGGTGAACGGTCAAAGAATCAAACTTTATATCTCAGGTAATCCCATAAATGTTAAAACTAATGTTATTGAAACTGTAACCCTGGAGGAATACATAAGGGATACTTTCCAGAATGTTTAAGCCTCCGAAAAGCAATAGGTACGTGGTACGGTAAGTAAACCGACTCCAAAACAGTTCTAATGGAAAATTTTCTCTGTTTTGGAATATTTAAGAAAATAGGAAAATAAGAAGCAGTCCGGGAAGGACACGAGGCGTCCACAAGGGTGGAGGACGCGCCCTACCCCCCTGGGCATGCCCCCTGCCTCGTGGGCATCTCGTGTGCCCTCCGGACTCTGTTTTCTTGCATGATACTTCTTTTGGTCGATAAAAAATCATTATATAATCTCCCTAGGTTTTTGACCACCGTATCACGCAAATATCTTCTATCTTTGTTTCGAGCTATTTCTGCTACAGATTTAGAGCAAGATGTCTTCTCAAGAGTCAGTCGGGGAGAGTCGGCTGTCTCATCCAACACCGGGACTAAGAGCAAACAGCGATGCTGACCACTTTGGTCTATCAACCATGGAAGATATGGAGGCCAACTTGAAAAGGATAGATGCCATGGAGGAGGATCAATAAGTTACTTCTCGTTTCCGAGCCGGATTCACGATGGGGGAACTATAGAGCTCTGCTATTCCAAACTCGGTCATCCCTTCCAATGTTAGATTTCTTTCTTATGAAAATATGAAAAAGAGTGTTACTTTTTCTCCCACAGCTATGCAACATCCTTGGGTGAAAGGAGCTTTAGCCGTCACGGGCAAGCTCCGTAAGGAAATAATGGACCTCAAGCAGCAAGTCAATAAGCTCGAGGAAGAGAATCACATCCTGAGGGGCATCATCGCCAAGAATATCACATCAACACCCCCGAAGAAGGAGGCATAAACACATGGGTATGGGCACTCCCCTTGGCAACTGCCAAGCTTGGGGGAGTGCCTCGGTATCGTATCACCATCACACTTTTTTCTTACTGTTTTTCTTAGTTCAATCCTTTTGGTAATATCTTGATATAGTAGAATAAAGTTTTAGTATGATCTAGTTTTGAGTTTTTGCTTTATGATCCTTCTATGTAATCGAGTCCGTGAGCTATATATAATAAAGATTAGTGTTGAGTCAAGGGCTTGATTATCTTGCTATGATCTTGAGGGAATTAAATAAAAGAGAAAGAATAAAAAGAAATAAAGAGATCATATGGATCTTATGGAGAGTAATGACTTCACATATAAAGAGTATGATGAATAAAAGTTGTTGAGAGTTGACAATCATAGTTTTGTTCATCGTTGCAATTAATAGGAAGTAATAAAGAAAGAGAGGTTTTCACATATAAATATACTATTTTGGACATCTTTTATGATTGTGAGCACTCATTAAAATATGACATGCTAAAGAGTTGAAGTTGGACAAGGAAGACAACGTAATTGGTTATGTTTTCTTACATATGAGATAAATTATATTGTCATGGATCATCCAACATGTTGATCTTGCCTTCCCCTCTCATGCTAGCCAAATTCTTTGCACCAAGTAGAGATACTACTTGTGCTTCCAAATATCCTTTAAACCAGTTTTGCCACGAGAGTCCACCATATCTACCTACGGATTGAGTAAGATCCTTCAAGTAAGTTGTCATCATTGCAAGCAATAAAAATTGCTCTCTAAATATGTATGATTTATTAGTGCAGAGAAAATAAGCTTTATACGGTCTTGTGATGTGGTAGAAATAAAAGCGATGAACTGCATAATAAAGGTCCATATCACATGTGGCAATATAAAGTGATGTTCTTTTGCATTAAGACTTCGTGCATCCAACCATAAAAGCACATGACAACCTCTGCTTCCCTCTGCGAAGGGCCTATCTTTTTATTCTTGTCCTATACTTCATGCAAGAGTCACGGTGATCTTCACCTTTCCTTTTTACATTTTATCCTTTGGCAAGCACAATGTGTTGGAAAGATCCTGATATATATAACTAATTGGACGTAAGTTTTCATGAACTATTATTGTTGACATTACCCTTGAGGTAAAACTATAAGCCCCTATCTTTCTCTATGTCTGATTGAAACTTCATACCCATAAATATTGCGTGAGTGTTAGCAATTGTGAAAGACTAAATGATAGTTGAGTATGTGGACTTGCTGAAAAACTCTTATATTGACTCTTTCTGATGTTATGGTAAATTGCAATTGCTTCAATGACTGAGATTATAGTTTGTTAGTTTTCAATGAAGTTTGTGATTCATACTTGAAATTGTGAATGAATTGTTACTTTAGCATAAGAGATCATATGACAATATATATATATATATGTGTGTGTGTGTGTGTGTGTGTTGTTCTAGGAATGATCATGATGCCCTCATATCCGTATTTTATTTTATTGACACCTCTATCTCTAAACATGTGGACATATTTTTCGATTTCGGCTTTCGCTTGAGGACAAGCGAGGTGTAAGCTTGGGGGAGTTGATACGTCCATTTTGCATCATGCTTTTATATAGATATTTATTGCATTATGGGCTATTATTACACATTATGTCATAATACTTATGCCTATTCTCTCTTATTTTACAAGGTTTACATGAAGAGGGGGAATGCCGGCAACTGGAATCCTTGCTTGGAAGAGGAGCAAATATTAGAGACCTACTCTGCATAACTCCAAAAGTCCTGAAACTTCACGGGAGCACGTTTCAGAATATATAAAAAATATTGGGCAAAAGAAGTACCAGAGGGGGGCACCCACTGTCCACGAGGGTGGGGGGCGCGCGCCCCTGCCTCGTGGGCCACTTGGCAGCCCTCTGATGCCCATCTTTGGCTATATGGAGTCTTTCGTCGAGGAAAAAATCATAAGCAAGCTTTCGGGAAGAAACTCCGCCGCCACAAGGCAGAACCTTGGCGGAACCAATCTAGGGCTCCGGCGGAGCTGTTCTACCGGGGAAACTTCCCTCCGGGAGGGGGAAATCATCACCATCGTCATCACCATCGATCCTCTCATTGGGAAGGGGTCAATATACATCAACATCCTCACCAGCACCATCTCCTCTCAAACCCTAGTTCATCTCTTGTATCCAATCTTTGTCCCAAAGCCTTAGATTGGTACCTGTGGGTTGCTAGTAGTGTTGATTACTCCTTGTAGTTGATGCTAGTTGGTTTATTCAATGGAAGATCATATGTTCAGATCCTTTATGCATATTCATACCCCTCTGATTATGAACATGAATATCATTTGTGAGTACTTACGTTTGTTCCTGAGGACATGGGAGAAGTCTTGTTATAAGTAGTCATGTGAATTTGGTATTCGTTCGATATTTTGATGAGATGTATGTTGTCTTTCCTCTAGTGGTGTTATGTGAACGTCGACTACATGACACTTCACCATTGTTTGGGCCTAGAGGAAGGCATCGGGGAGTAATAAGTAGATGATGGGTTGCTGGAGTGACAGAAGCTTAAACCCTAGTTTATGAGTTGCTTCGTAAGGGGCTGATTTGGATCCATATGTTTCATGCTATGGTTAGGTTTACCTTAATACTTCTGTTGTAGTTGCGGATGCTTGCAATCGGGGTTAATCATAAGTGGGATGCTTGTCCAAGGAAGGACAATACCCAAGCACTGGTCCACCCACATATCAAATTATCAAAGTACCGAACGCGAATCATATGAATGTGATAAAAACTAGCTTGACGATAATTCCCATGTGTCCTCGGGAGCGCTTTCCTTTGTATAAGAGTTTGTCCAGGCTTGTCCTTTCCTACAAAAAGGATTAGGCCATCTTGCTGCACCTTATTTACTTTTATTACTTGTTACTCATTACAAATTACCTTACCACAAAACTATCTGTTACCGACAATTTCAGTGCTTGCAGAGGATACCTTGCTGAAAACCGCTTATCATTTCCTTCTGCTCCTCATTGGGTTCGAAACTCTTACTTATCGAAATGGCTACGATAGATCCCCTACACTTGTGGGTCATCACGGTCGATGTGTGGAGTAATAGTAGTAGATGCAGGCATGAGTCGGTCTACTAATCTTGGATGTGATGCCCATATAATGATCATTGCCTGGATATCATTATGATTATTTGAAGTTCAATCAATTGTCCAACAGTAATTTATTTACCCACCTCATGCTATTTTTCTCAAGAGAAGCCACTAGTGAAATCAATGGTCCCCGGGTCTCTTCTTTATTATATTTACCTTCGCGATCTATTTTTATTTGCTTTTATTTTAAGATCTATTAATCCAAAAATACCTTGCTGCAATTTTTATTTATTTATTTTATCTCGCGTTCCTGCGAGATCTATTTATCCAATCTACTACAATTTTACCTACCTTTTTACCCGTGAGGGATTGTTGACCCCTCCCTTACGTCGGTTGCGAGTATTTGTTCTTTGTCTGCATGAGCTGTTTACGTGGTGTTGCATGGTTCTTCTACTAGTTCGATAACCTTGGTCTCATCACTGAGGGAAATACCTACTGTAGCTATGCTGCATAATCCCTTCCTCTTTGGGGAAATACCGATGTAGTTCAAGCCGCGTCGAAAGGAATTTCTGGCGCTGTTGCCGGGGAGACATCATCAACATCTACCAGGTTCCTAATAACAAATCTCATCTCCTTGCAATTTAAATTATTTGCCATTTGCCTCTCGTTTTCCTCTCCCCCACTTCACAAAAATTTGCCGTTTTATTCGCCTCCTTTTTCATTCGTTGTTTTCTTGCTGGATCTATCTGTGTTCTTGCTTTCTAGTAACAATGGATATCATGATTACTCCTCCTTTGTCACCAGATTTTGAAGTTTTATACTTGAAGCAACGACAAGGACAAAATTTCAAAGATGCTTGGTATAGGCTAATGGAATCCTATCATGTTTGCAACCTAAAGGGAGACGCAAAGATTTTGCTTCGTAATTTTTGCATAGGATTGGCTTTGCATCATAGACAAATCTTAGATTTTGCCGCTAAAGGGAATTTTCTTGAGCTTGATGCTAATGCTGCCTATGAAATCTTAGAAGGGATTCTGGGGGTTCCCCCTCAAAATAAGGGGATTTCTTTCACCCTAGAGAGAGTTCAAATTTTGGACAAACTTGGTGATTTGCACAAACATATGGTTGAATTGCAAAAATTATAATGAACCTCTCAAACATCTTAATGGTAGTATCAATCGCTTGAATACTTTGATTACCCTTTGCAATAAACAGTTGGATATCTTAGATCTCAAGATGGTTTGTTTTCCGGAAAATTTTGGGAAGCACAAAGAGCCTCCCGGATTTGAAAAAGCCCTTACTAAAGTGGAAAAGACTAAAGATGACAATATCTAGATCCTTTGCATTATGCCTAGCTAGGGGCATAAAACAATAGCGCTTGTTGGGAGGCAACCCAATGAATAAAATTTATTTTTGTATTTTTCTTTCTGTTATTGAGTGTTTGCACAATTATGCTACTGTTATTATTGTGTTTTTTGTGTTTTAATTGGTGTTTTTGCCAAGCAAAGCCTTTGGGATCATGTAGGGTGATAGTTGATTTGATCTTGCTGAAAAACATAAACTTTTGCGCTCACAAAAATAATTCTCGTTTTTAACAGAAGAGTGATAAAATACTGATTCTTTTTGCAAAATATTAATATACAAATTGCCCACGTTGTCCTAATGTTTCAGAATTTTGGAGTTACATAAGTATTCGAAATATCCAGATTGCTACAGACTGTTCTGTTTTTGACAGATTCTTTTTTCTGTGTGTTGTGTGCTTGTTTTGATGATTCTATCGCCTCCTTTGAAGAGTTTTTGCCATAGAAAAGTTGGAATACAGTAGATATAATGCAAAAATAAAATATGAATGGGTTTACAACAATACTTATAGTAGTGATTTGCTTTCTTATACTAACGGATCTCACGAAGGTTTTGTTGAGTTCTGTGTGATTAAAGTTTTCAAGTTTTGGGTGAGATCGCGATGGATGAAGGAATAAGGCTTAGCAAAAGGCTAAGCTTGGGGATTCCCGAGGCACCCCAAGACAATATTCAAGAAGTATGAAGCAACTAAACTTGGGGATGCCCCCGAGTGGCGTCCCATCTTTCTTCTAACAACCATCAGTATTGTACTTGAAACTATATTTTTATTCGTCACATATTATGAGTTTTTCTTGGAGCGTCTTGTATGATATGAGTGTTTGTTTGTTTTTACTTTTAATTTTTAAAAATCATCCTTGTTGTACACACCTATTTTGGAGAGCCAAATTATGCTATGCTTGCTCCTATGCTTCACTTAAATTTTTAGAGCCTTGGAATTGCTCTAGTGCTTCACTTATATCTTTTTGAGTACGGTGTGCTTCGTTATCTTTGAAGAAATTATCTCATGCTTCACTTAGATTAATTTGAGTGAAAGAAATATGATGCTTGTGTTCTTCACTTATATTTGTTTCAGCTTATTAAAAGCAACATATGAAACTAGTTCCAAAGTGATAGATATCCAAGGAGGATATAGTAAAAACTTTCATGAAGATCATTGGACAAAATAAACTTGATTCTTTGTAATAGTTTTGTAATATGATGATAGTGATATGTGAGTCATGTTGATGAATAATTATGATTTAGTAAGAATATTGGTGTTAAAGTTTGTGATTCCCTATGCAAGCACAAAGTCAATAGTTATGCAATGAAATTACATCCTACTTGTGGTGCATTATTCAGTGTTAGTTATGCTTAATGCTCGCTTATGAGATTTTTCGTTTCTTGGTTGGATGCTTCTAAATCTTTTGATAGCCTTTATTTGCGCTAAGTATGATCACTACTTGTGCATCCAAAATCCTTGAAACTAGTTTTTACCACATGAGTCCACTATACCTACCTATATGCGGTATACTTTTGCCATTCTAAGCAAATTTGTATGTGCCATCTCTAATCTTCAAAATAAATTTCTCTTTTGCGTGGTCGTCAGGCTCATGAAACAGTAGGGGATGGCTGATATATTTCCATCCTAGATGTGTTATTCTCAAGATGTGTGTTTGTTCACTTGTCATTGCAGAGACTACAACAAAGGTATTAGGGATTCCCAGTCCCGAAATGAAAAATGAATTTACTTTATGTTGTCAAATAATAAATTCCTTGGAAAGTGATGGTATGGACGGCACCCGTGGATTCGGTTAGCTGTGGAATGTGAAAGTATGGTGGAAAAAGGAATAAACTTTATTTTCTATTTGGGAACGGCCTATGATATATCTAGCATGGAAAGTATTGGGAACTACTCAGTCGTTTTCGTTGACAGGAAAAGCATGCCACCCAAAATGTTTTTATCTCTATCTTTTTTCGCTTGGAGCTATGGAACATCTACAAATCCGTACTTCCCTCTGCGAAGGGCCTTTCTATTTACTTTATGCAATTTTTATTTTTACTTGAGTCTCCATCTTCTCTTATAAAGCACCAACTAAGGGGCACTATGATCGTACTTGAGCATTGGGTGTAGCTAATATGTGAGTGTGTTTCATGAATGGATCAATGATTGAGTATAATGGGCTAGGGATAACTTGCTTTAGTGTTGATATTTTGAAAGACATGGTTGTTTGTTGATGCGCTTGAGTATTAAAGTCCTTATGTCAAAACTAGACTATTGCTTTGAACCACATAAAAGTCCAAATGTCCATGCTACAAAGAAAAGAATATGTGATGAACATGTTGGGCAGCATTCCACATCAAAATTTCTATTTTTATCATTTACCTACTCAAGGACGAGTAGGAATTAAGCTTGGGGATGTTGATACGTCTCCAACGTATATATAATTTTTGATTGTTCCATGCTGTTATATTATCATTCTAGGATGTTTTACAATCATTTCATAGCAACTTTATATAATTTTTTGGGACTAACCTATTGCCATAGTGCCAAGTGCCAGTTGTTGTTTTCTGCTTGTGTTTTTACATCGCAGGAAATCAATATCAAATGGAGTCCAAATGCAGCGAAACTTTTTGTGGATTTTTTTGACCAGAAGACACCTGTTCGGTCAAGAAAGTACCTGAGGGGACCTCTGAGGGGAGAACAACCCACCAGGGCGCGCCTGGGGGCCTAGGCGCGCCCAGGTGGGTTGTGCCCATATCGGTGGCCTCCCGCACCGCCTCTTTGCTCTATAAATACCCCAATATTCCAGAAACCCTAGGGGAGTCAGCGAAAATCAATTCCAGTAGCCGCAAGTTCCAGAACCACCAGACCCAATCTAGACACCATCATGGAGGGGTTCATCATCCTCATTGGTGCCTCTCCAATGATGTGTGAGTAGTTCATTGTAGACCTACGGGTCTGTAGTTAGCAGCTAGATGGCTTCCTCTCTCTCTTTTGATTCTCAATACAATGGTCTCTTGCAGATCTATTTGATTTAACTCTTTTTGCAATGTGTTTGTTGGGACCGATGAACTTTGAATTTATGATCAGATCTATGTTTTTATCCATGAAAGTTATTTGAGTCTTGTGATCTCTTATATGCATGATTACTTATAGCCTAGTATTTCTTCTTCGAATCTTTGGTTTAGTTAGGCCAACTATATCGATTTTTCTTGCCATGGGAAGAGCTACTTTGTGATGGGTTCGATCTTACGGTGCTTGATCCCAGTGAGAGAAGGGGAAATGACATGTATGTATCATTGCTATTAAGGATAACAAGATGGGGTCTATTACTACATGAATAGATCTTTTATAAATCATGTCATCGTTCTTATTGCATTACTCCGTTTCTCCATGAACTTAATACACTATATGCATGCTGGATAGCGGTTGATGGGTGGAGTAATAGTAGTAGATGCAGGCAAGAGTCAGTCTACTAATCTTGGACGTGATGCCTATATAATGATCATTGCCTAGATATCGTCATAATTATTTGAAGTTCTAGCAATTGCCCAACAGTAATTTGTTTACCCGATGTATGCTATTTTCCTAGAGAGAAGCCACTAGTGAAATCTACGCCCCCTGGGTCTCTTCTTTATCGTATTTGCCTTCAAGATCTATTTTTATTCGCTTTTATTTTCAGATCTATTAACCCAAAACCCCCCAAAATACCTTGCTGCACTTTTTTGTTATTTATTTTATCTCGCGTTCCCGCGAGATCTATTTATCCAATCTACTACAATTTTATCTATCTTTTTACCCGAGAGGGATTGACAACCCCTCTTTTACGTCGGGTTGCAAGTATTTGTTCTTTGTGTGCAGGTACCGTTCATGTAGTGTTGGGTGGTTCTCCTACTGGTTGGATAACCTTGCTCTCATCACTGAGGGAAATACCTACCGTAACTTTCCTGCATCATCCCTTCTTCTTTGGGGAAATACCGACGTAGTTCTAGCCGCATTAGTATCACACCCCGAGTATGTTGATTTCAATAGTGACGAATATGATTTACTAGGTGATGACGATTTACTTGTTGACAGCACTAATGATGAAAACTATGATGAAATTTCTATTAATCATGCTAATCAATATGAAATGAACGACAATGATAAGAAGGAGATATAGTGTCTAACTAAAGAGCTAAACACTCTTAAGTTAGCTCGTGAAACAACTCTAGAGGATCATAGAGAGCTCAAAAGAACTCATGAGAAGCTACGTTCCAAGAAGCTATTTAGAGCAAGAGCATGAGTTCCTAAAAGCTATCAATGATGATCTCTGAAAGAAGAGTTCTTCTTATCTTACCAAACGTCTCCTCTTGTCTACTTATATGCCACAAGTAAAATTTAGCAAAAAGAACAAGAAAGATTCTTCCTCTAGTAGTAACAATAACAATGTTAAATCCAATATTGTTGCTTCTAGTAGTTCTCTTGATTCCACTAATGATTCTCTTAGCCAATTCACGGTTGAGCAAGAAAATAGCTTCTTGAAGGGAATTATAGAGAAAGGTGTTTACAAGAGCCTTGCCGGGAGTAAGCAATTTGAGGAAATTTTACGTAAGCAAGGAAGGCACTGGAAGAATCAAGGTGTTGGTTTTGAACGAAAGTTCAATGTCAATGGAGTTGAGTGGGAAGAATATGAATAACCCAAGACGAAGTTCGTTCCTCAACAAGAGAAGTATGATCCCACTTCTTTCAAGGGAACACAAGCTCAAGATGATCTTCCACCACAAGCTAAAAGGCAAGGACAAGCTTCAAGAAGAGATTGATTCATTCGAAGAAGCTCCTAAGGCCATGGTCAAGTGGGTTCCCAAGACTACGTCCAGATCTACTTCATCAAGTACAACTACAACTCCAAGGATTTTATCAAGTTGATGTGGATCTCAAAGAGGAAGAACTAGAGTGTTCTTGAGGGTGACTCCACCAACATACTTCACTCATATTCATTTTGACAAGGACATGTACAATCAACTTCCATGTCTTGCACTAGTTCAAGGAGTCACAAACCCTCTTGTTGGTAAGACAAGGGACAAGGTAACCTAATACTTTCATGGACATTATCATATGTGTGTTTCACTCTATGTCCATGGATATCAGATATCCTTGTATGTTCCTTGTGGGACTAACCCATGTAGGTATTGAAAGTGCAACACTCCAACGGATTACCCCAAAAGATCTACATCAACATTGAGCATCCACATCTTCAACATCTACATGAAGTCATCATCGACAAAACCCAAGGTTAGTTCATCCCTCTTAAGGGGGATATCATATTTGGGGGGAGCTTTACTCTAAGAATTGAGCTAAAGCAACTCTAATGGTGTGAACACATCAATGCTTTATGTAAAGGTGGTAACCCCACTTGTGCTTAAACGATGAGTATGACCTACGATCAAATGTTCTGATTTGACTCATCAGCCAATAT